>NC_142461.1:16171818-16474848 GCF_049115385.1 Moschus berezovskii | reverse complement strand
TCCAACCCAGGGATTGAACCCAGGTCTCCTGCATTGCAGGCGGATTCTTTACCAGTTGAGCCACCAGGAAAGCCCAAGAATACTGGAGTGGGTAACCTATCCCTTCTCCATCGGATCTTCCTGACCCAGGAATTGAACCGGGGTCTACTGCATTGCAGGCGGATTCTTTACAAGCTGAGCTACCAGGGAAGCCCTTAATTATTTTATGTATTTCCTAATCATTTGTAATGTTAATTTTCTATTTTTTAAATATGATACTTATTATAATTCTATCTCTTTTTTTCTTTATTCCTTTAATTATATCCTCTTCATGTGTTTTTATGATCTCTTGCTTTCCGTTGGCTCCATCTTAGCTTCTGAATAGGCTCAACCTTTTCTTTCTTTAAACCTCTCATGACTTTATCTCCTTGAGTTTCTTTCCTTCACTACCCAGATTCATAAATTTCTTCTGTTCTTGCTGCTCATAAGGCTGACTGAGACACAGGGGTAAGGCAGATGAGACACCTCGGGCACAGACATTTAAGAAGGCATTTACTCTCGGAGTCCTGCAAGCGTGAAGTTGGCACTTGTGTGACTTTGCCTTTATAAATTTATTATCCTACATACCTTGCTTGTCTCTTCCTAGTCCTGGTCCTGCTACTCATATTTCTCTCTAGGTTATATTCATTTTAACCTGGCTTTTGTCCCAGATAGTCTTCATTTATTCAAAAGTTTGGGCACTTTGTGCTGAACACTGGATCTCAGGCCATCACTTCTTTCACTCCAATGCTTTCTTCGTTTCACTTTCTCAAGTCTAGTGCTTTTGCTTCATCATTCCTACTTTTTTCTGCCACGTAGCACTCTTGCCCACTACTGTGTGTTCATCCTCATCCCAGTCCGACTTTTCAGAACGTGTAGCTATTTCTGTGGCGGAACACCCTCTTGAGGAGCTGGTGGGTGGTGGGGTGGGGTATCGGTGGCACGTGTTCTGGAAGCTGGTGAGGACTAGAGAGTAACTTGTGCTTTCAGCGTGCTTGTGCTTTCAGGGTAGGGGCACGCAGGTCTTTTCCAGGGGTAACGGGCTTCACAGTCACATCACTGGGAAGGGAAGAGTGCTTGACGTCCACCATCTGCTTAGCATCTTATATTCTCGGAATCTTTCCATCTTCTTTCAGTACTTTGAAACCCAAAGGCAGACTTTGACTCTGCTCTGCTCAGCTGGTCTGGCTTGTTCTTGCCAACGGGGTTTCCTGGTTTTTCCCATTCTTTGCTGATTTGTTTTTAGCATGGTTTCCCTGAATGACCCTGCTTTGCTTGGTGTTCTCACTGCTTGTTCATGAAAACAAAACTCATCTAGTCATTTAAGGAATGATTATTGGGCACCTGTTCTATCCTAGATACTGTGGCAGCCAGTGGGGTTTACAGTAATGAACCCAATCAAACATTTCATATCTTCCTGAGCTAGAGAGAAAAGTTAGGTGCATATCACACCAACTGAGATATTTGCTGTGGGAAAAAAGTTACAAAGGCATCTTGCCTGTGGACTTTTGAGTTAAGATCTCTGTGCCCCCATCTCACTGTACTGGCAGTACCTCCCTTTAATTTTGAACTCTTGCCTGTATCTAGACTTGATATGAAGTACCCCATTTTCAATTCTAGCTCTTGTGTTTGAATTGTCTTTCTTCTGCTTGCAGCATGCTCCAACCCCTTGCCCCACCTTAAGGCTCCCAGTATTTGTTTTCGAGCCAAGTAGTTGGTGCAAACCCTGGGCATGAACCTGTCTTCCTTTGAAAGTTATTTTTCTCCTGTTTTCTTATCATCAGACTATATTGTTTTTTTTCCCACTATATCTTTGCTAACTTCTTTGTTTTCTACTTCTTCCTCTATGCATTTCCTAAAAGTTGCCCTAACCCAGATTTTGTCCTAGGCCCTCTTCTGTATCAGCTTACCCTTTTTTGGCAGTCTCTTCCATTCTAGAAAACTTTGGCATACCATCTTTGTGCAGATGGCTGGCTAATTTATCTCTCTAAGTGATGCTCCAGTTTTCAAGTTTTTGAGGTAGAAGTGTGTAGTTCCATGTGTAGAGTATAAATAGAGGTGTGTATTGCCACGTTAGAGGGATGTAATACTTCACGTTGTTTTTATCTCCCAGTCTCCTTACTTGAAATCTCACCCGGCTACCACCTCCTTGCTCTCTTGCAGATCCGCCTGGTTGCCAGGGGGTGCCAGGTTGGCCTGTGTAATGCCATGTTCACAGTCTCTTGTTTCCCTGTCTGCAGCTGCAGCTCTAGTTCAGGCCTTCATTTCCTCTTACCAGTCTGTTCTGGTTCTTTCCTAAGGTGCAGCTGCTGCTCGTCTCTCTCGACTCCAGATGACTCTGAGTGCTCTGCCAGGTTAATTTTTCCTGAAACACAACTTTGATCTGTTGTTCTCTTCCTCTCATTCACGCTTCAGAAATTTCCCTACTGCCTTTGAAAATGGGGCTGGTTTTCTAGACCTTCCAACTTGTTTTGTTTTCCTTGCCACTGCCTCCCTTCATATAGACTGGACTCTGTCCAAATGGAATTAATGTTGCAAGAACCTCCCTGTGTTTTTCTGTTTGCGTGTCTGTATTTCTGCGCCCGCCCCCCCCCCCCCCGCCAGCCTTTTGCAGCAGCACGCATTTCTCACGTTCTCAGCTCTTCCTTAAAATCTTTCCTGAAGCTCTCTCTGATTTCTGGACCTGGAGGTACTCTTCTTCCATCACACATACACGTACCCAGACTTTAAAAAATAAAGTGCTTATCACTCTCCACCTGTATTACTTGTTATTTTAATATGATTTTTAAGTCTCCTTTTGTATCCCTCATTGTGCCTAGCATAGTACCTCGTGGAAATAGTTGTTGAATTAAGGAGTGGATGAATACATTTCTGAATAAAACCAGTGGGACAGTCTGGACTCCTGTATGTGCCATTCCCACTACCTTGTTGCTTATCTCAGACCATCTGTTTCTCTCCCTTCTTGAAACTTTTTGACTTTATCTCTGACTCTCTTCAGGTATCACTGAGTGGTTTGTTACTCTTGGTCTCTGTTGCTTCTTTCCTGAGTTAGTATTAATTTCGACTTAAAGAGGAATGACATCATTTTGGTGAAGGATGTGTGTGGGAAATTTAGTGAAAATGGAAGCTAGTGTTCAGAATGACATCTTGATCCATTTTATTGGAAAGCAGGCTGCCCACCCGGATTTTGGAAATTTACAAGTATAGGCTTGAAGCCTGGGCCGGTGGCCAGCAGAGAGTAGACGGAGATGTCGTGATGACATGTTCAGTATCCAGGTGGAAGGCTGGGGTTGGGGGCACTGGCTGCAGGGTCCCACATTCCAGTCTGCTGAGCGAGGCAGCTGCTTGTATTCCTTAGGAGCAGCCGCCTGAGCTTCTGGTCAGAGGGCTAGTTTGAAGTGATGGCAGGTAAGAGAAGGGAAGTAGATGTCTAACTACAATATTGCATTTTTTTTGAAAGCTAGTGAATCATCAGGGGTTCCGTGCATAGTTTTGGACATCTGGTTATGGCAGTAAGTTAGGTTATGTTGTTGAACTCTAAGGAATTGATTCATTTGATTTCACAGAGGAACATCGTTTGTCTAAGGTTAAATTCAGTAAATGCTGCATCTCTGGAGTCCTAGTTTAGTACTTATTTCATGATAGCCTTTAGATTCTAGATCTTTATACTGTCTTCAAAACCATATTCCCTCCTGCTCTTGTGCATTTCACTAGCTGAACAGAACCTAAGAATTCCTTAATTTTCACCCCATTGACCTATTTGTGGAGGTTTTTAGTAGAAGTGGTCCAGACAAGCAGGCTGTGATACCCATGAGGTTGAACGCCTTGAAAAGCAGCTCAGGACAGATGGTGTGCTTGACTAACTGCCGACCAGAAACCGACACCAGGATCCAGGGGGGAACACCACGTTGCCTTTGCTGTCCAAGTCCTGAATTTCCTAGAGCACAGAGGAGGCTTCAGGTTAACTGTTCTTCAGTCACCTGTCTCTTTTTGGTTTCAGCTAGTGACACCTGAGCTGCTCAAGGCGGGAAGAATTCAGAGCAGTGGAGGCCCTGCGGGATCTGGAGAGAAGAGGTGACCTTGGAATCAGTAATGAGCCATCCTGACTACCGGCTGAACCTCCGGCCCCTGGGGACCCCCAGAGGTAGCAACGGAAAATGGAGTCTGCTCTAGCAACTGGAAATAAAACTGAAATGGAGGCACAGGGCGGGTCTTAGGACTAAAGAGAGACTATAATTCTTTTTGTGACCTCTTAAATATTCTCCTGTAGGTTGTTTACTTTAGAATTGTGTGGTTTCTTGTCTTAATTTATTGTTATATTGAGTACAGCTGTTTAATTTCCTCTAGAAAAGTGATGATCTTTTAGTAATTCCTATTTTTAATCGTTTGTGTCTATAAACAGCAAAGCATACTGAACCCATTACTTGTGTTCTGTTCCATGTATATTGTGGTGCTGATTTAAAATTCAGGTCTCATCGGTGTACATTTTGTTCATGTTTTCTTAGCCAGTTTTCCTTTTTATGACTATTTTAAATCATTATCAGGGGATTTTATTCTTTTTTTGGTCTTTAATTTTTTTTTTTAAAAGGTAAAATATCTCCAGTTTTAAAAATACAGAGATGTTTGAGGAAAAAGTTGATTGCTGCCTCGTGTTTCTAGGCGTGTCCTCTTTGGTTGGCCCACATGGTGTTGGTGCTCCGCCAGGTGACAAAAAGTCAAAGAGCAAGACCACACGAGGGAAGAAAAAGAGCATATTTGAAACCTACATGTCCAAGGAGGATGTTTCAGAAGGCCTGAAGAGAGGAACACTTATCCAGGTGGTTAAAATATACTAGAAGGCTAGTCCTTGAATATATGGGACCAAAAGTAATCAATTATTCATGAAATTGTTTATTTTTCTGTGCTGTGTACATGAAAGAAATGATGCCATCACAGGCTCAGGGCTTTCCACTTCTTGGACCTCCAGAGCAACTAGAGGTGAGAAGTGTCACTAGACTATCACAGAGTGCTCTGAGATTTGAGAGGAGGGAGCCATGACTTCCTGTAAGGGTTGTCTAGGAGTGCTTTATTGGAAGGGGTGTATTAGAGCCAGGTCGTGGATTGGTGCAGTTAAGTGAAGAGGAGCTTCTCTTGGGGACCAGTGTGAGCTCCTAAGAGAAAAGTAGGATATAGGGTGTGGGTGTAAGACACAGTAGTCAGTTTGCCTGGAGCTCATGGACGCTGACTACAGAGAATAAGGTCGAAAAGGAAACAGTGAACAGCAGACAGTATTTGTTGAGAGCTTTATAGTTTGCTAAATATTTTTACAAGCTAGTTCAGCAGTTTGGCTCGGCAAACATTGGAGTATCCACTGTGAGCCAGGAGCCGTTGTATAGGAGCATATCACATAGGTTCTTCTGAGATGAAGGTGGGTGAGGCTGCCTTTCCGTGTGTTGAGCCTGTGGCCCCTTCTTGGAGCAGACATTTTTGTGGACAGATGATTTGAAGATAAAGGGTAAGTGCTCAGATAACAGTATGACCAGGGTATATGGGAGAAAGTTTGGGGAAACCAGGAAACTGTAGGAGGTGACCCCTGTGGTGAATAGTGAAGGGTGACTGTATTAAATGAGTGATGTGTGTGTGGGAGGGAGATAAGGAGAGGGCGTGACACCAATGAAGACAGGAACTGTGAAACAGTATGGAGTGGGACAGCTCAGGTCTTTTTAAGTGTGAAATCTGAGGCAGGTAGTCGGTAATGAGATGAACAGGGAGGTGAGGCCACATATCCTTTGAATTAAGTCTGTTTTATATAATTCTTAGGTTAGTATACAAACATTGCCAATGTGTTACTTGGCTCACTTGAAGATGTTGACTGTGTTCCATTTTCTCTCATTCTGAGTGTCTGGCTTCTCTATTTGTATTTGGGACTGGAGATCCAGCCAGTTAACAGATACTCTCATCTTCTTTTCCTTTTTTATCACTTTTTGTATTTACCTGTGGTCCAGTACATATGCTTAATATAGACTTTGAATGAAAAATTATTTTTAACAAATTAGTTGCTCTTTATTATTTCAGAAGTACCATTGGTTTGTTTTTTTTTTTTAAAGCATCCCTTGGTTTCTTTGATAAGGCCTCTCAGGAAGGTTAAAGCTTTAGCTGGACATTTGTTCATTCAATAATCCATTTATTTGCTATTTATCGTTCAGCGCACACACTGCACTCCCTTCCTCTGCAAGTGTCTTGGCCCTCGTCTTGTTCCATGTATGAGGACCTGTTGTGCTTTTCCCAGTCTTATCTCCTGCCCTTCTCTTCCAGGTACGCTCTGCTCCATTCACTCTGATCTTCAAAACATCCCCAATTAAAACTCTGCTGTTCGATTGCTCTGTGACTCTGTACACGCTGTTCCTGATGCTGGGAATGCTCTTTCCCACTATCTTGATGTAATCATGCTTGACCTTACCTAAATGTTACCCGCTTTGTGAAGCTTCACTTAATTCTCCAACCAGAATTGGTCATTACCACTTTTCCTGAAGCCAGTCTTTTTGTTTACCCTTTATTCTAAACTTATTATCATTTCTTGGCATTTGAATTTCCTCAAAGAGATTGTTCACTTCCCTGTGGTCAGGGTCATGTCTTATTCCCACAGATTGGCCCAATGACTGGCATTTGATCGATGCTTATTACATTTATATTGAATGAATATTTATTTACTGACTGAATAAAGGATCTCGGTACTGTCTTGGAAGAAGAATGAGCGGACCCTCAGTTGTTATGACTTGGAGGAAAAATTGTTTATAAAATCTGTATAGATAGGCTGAGGGAAATATTCTGCAATGGTATTATTTTTGCTCCCTCGTATTAATTTTTGCTTTTGAAACAACTCTTTGCTAATATTAAAACAAAAAGCTGATCAATATAACAACTCTGCTTCCCAGGAGTTTGTAAGTGATTCCTCCTGGCCTGTGACATCATGGGACTCTGCAGCCAGAGTATCCCCCCCAACAGATGAGAGCAGTTGTTCTCTGCAGATGGGAAAGGAATGGGTTCCAGATATGAGGTCACCTTGTGAAATATACAGCACTGTAAATAAGGGTTTCATAGGCAGAGAAACAGTCCATCTGTGCAGGCCCTGATGGATAAGGTAAAAAGCTAGTCAAGGAAAGATATTTGAATGCTGTGGCATTCAAATCTTAATGCTACATCTTAATTAGATATAAGCGTTCATTAACTTTTGTATGCAGACTTAAGTATATTGTGACATCCTTTGTCTTTTCCCCATCTAAAGAAAATTTTATTGAAAGACAGAGATATTTTTAAATAGGAGTAGAATAATTATTTTATTTTCAGTGCTTTCATTGTTGTTTTGTCATTTGTGGCGAAGAGAAGCCCACAGTGACCAAAGAAATCTCTTTCCTGTGTTTGAACTGACCGGCAACAACACATGGTCATGTACGTGTAGTTTTGAAATTTTTTTTTGGAAAATGAGTTTTAGTATTTAAGAACATATGTCCTTTTTCTCTCCATAGGTACAGTGTTGGGAAGTTATTATGGGAGGTATTGGGGAAAATGAGAGTCTGGGATAGAGCGGCCTGGAAGGAGTTCAGGTTTGGGGTGATGACCAAAATGACATGGGTATAAAGATGGTAAAATTGGTCTGTTTCATATTCCTAGGTGGTTCTTTGGCAAAAGATGGTTCAGTCTGAGCCCCCAGAGCTGCCTGTGGCATGAGGTCAAGTTTCTCCTAGGCTAAAATGTTGGTATAAAGTTGTTATTGGACCCTGAAAGAAATCCTTGTCCAGGAAGACAGGACAGGATGTTCTATATCTAGGACATTCACCATTTATTAAGAGGGAAAATCAGCTAGAGAACATTTCGATGTGAGTTAAAGAGAAGATTAGTGGGTTATAGTGGACTGCCCAGTCATTTAGAAGGATCAGATGATATTCATGCCATTAATACAGGCGTGGTGGGAGAACTTCAACTCTGCAGACATGAATTAATAAGCTTCAACAAGTGTTTCTTGACCACCTGCTAAGTGCCAAGCATATACCAGTGAGCAGGATAGGCAGTTCACTGGGGGAGACAGGCAAAAATGACTGAAGAAATAAAGAGAAAATTACAGTCTGTTGTGTGCTTATAAGAAAGCGAGAATAATGAGAGACAATAACTATGGGGTGCCACTCTACATAGGGAGGTTAGGCTTCTTTGAAGAGGTGATTTGAGTTGAGATCTGAAGGATGAAATTAAACCAGACATTTGGAGAATTAGGAAAAGAACATTATAGGCAGTGATATAAGTTAGTAGAAGAATGGCAAGTGGTGATTGTGAAAACTGATAAACATCTTTTACTATTGTGATTATGTAACTGTTACTCAGTTAATACCATTGTATCATGATTGGTCAACAGAAAAAATAATAGAACTCTATATCACCAAAACTGCCATTTAATAGAAAAACCTGTAGTCACTTTTAAAAATCCAGATGCATATCAGAATTATCTTGGAAGTTTTTGAAAATTACAAATGTGTAGGTATTGCTTTGTTTTCACTAGAGCTCCATATATGTTTCTTATGAGCAGCCATGTTAAAAACAACTGGACTGTATGACGATCTTTTACTTTTATCAGTTTGTTTCACTTCTTCTATTTCATATTCAGTGCTCCTATTTCATTTAGTTTATGTTTTCCAATTTCTCTATCTCTTCATTTTTTTTTTTTGATCTTCTTTCTCAAGACTTTATCTGGTTTAATACAAAAGCTTTTGTGTAGCATATATATATAAATAATATGTGTACATATTTTAGAAAACTTAATCAATTCTTGCCTAATGGAAAAAATTATGACATTTTGATTCTGTTTGACTTAGTATGAATAGAATGCTAGATTTCTAATTAAAACAAAAAGATATGCAATAAGCAACAAAGGTTTACTGTATAGCATAGGGAATGATAGTCAATATCTTGTAATAACCTATAAAGGAAAATAATTTCAAAAATAATATATGTGCATATGTATAACTGAATCACTTTGCTGTGCACTTGAAACGTTGTAAGTCAACTATACATCAGTAAAATTTATATATTAAATTTAAAAAATGAACCTATACAAGGCAACAGATTTTAAAGTAGAGACAAACCTAATCTTGAGCTGTCATTTTATACCTCATTGAAGCCACATAACCTTGGATTTTTTTAAACAAATAAATCAATAAATGCCTTTATTCTTAAAAAAAAAAAAAAGAATGGCAAGTGGAAAAAGGCCTCGTATTTTTGAGGACTTAGAAGAAGGCCTGTTGTATATGCTGAGCAAAGGGAATTATGTTGTGAACGAATGGGAGAGTTAGGCGGCTGCCAGTCTGTGTAGGTTCTCTAGGCTGTGTTGGAGGTTGGATTTTATTTAAAGAACTGATGGGAAGTCATGGAAGAGTAATAAGCAGGGGAAGGACATGGTCTATTTTATGCTTTTAAAACAACTCTCTGGCAATTGTGAGATGAACAGAGTAGAAGCTGGGAGACCACGTAAAAGGCTATCACTCTAAACCAAGCAAGAAAATATGGCGATGTGAGCATGGGTGGTGGCAGTGAAGTCAGAGAGAAGTGGGTGGATGTGGAGCTAGTGCTGGAATGACATGTTGATGGGTGAATTGTGGAGGGTAAGGCAAAGGGAGTCATAATGGATGACTCCTCAGTGTTTGAATTGAGCCTCTGGATGGATGATGATGCCATTAACCAAAGTAGGGTAGCCTGAGGGTTGGAATGTGGTACTGGTGTTTTGGGAGATGGGAACAGATGGCACAAACGAGTGAAGAGGGGTCTGCTGGTGGCCGTGGAAAATGGAGAGGAAGTCTGCAGTAGTTAAGACCAAGGACTCTAGAACCAGACTGCTTGGGCTTGAATGTGGTGTGCAAGTGGGCACCTCTCCGTTCAGTTCAGTCACTCAGTCATGTCCCACTCTTTGTGACCCCATGAATTGCAGCACGCCAGGTTTCCCTGTCCCTCACCAACTCCCAGAGCTTGCTCAAACTCTTGTCCATCGAGTCGGTGATGCCATCCAACCATCTCATCCTTTGTCATCCCTTTCTCCTCCTGCCTTCCATCTTTTCCAGCATCAGGGTCTTTCCCAATGAGTCAGTTCTTAACATCAGGTGGCCAGAGTATTGGAGCTTCAGCATCAGTCCTCCCAATGTATATTCAGAGTTGATTTCCATGAGGATTGACTGGTTTGATCTCCTTGCAGTCCAAGGGACTCTGAGGAGTCTTCTCCAACATCACAGTCCAAAAGCATTAATTCTTCAGCACTCACCTTTCTTTATGGCCCAACTGTCACATCCATACATGACTACAGGGAAAACCATACCTTTGACTAGATGGACCTTTGTTGGCAAAGTAATGTCTCTGCTTTTTAATATGCTGTCTAGGTTGGTCATAGCTTTTCTTCCAAGGAGTAAGCACCTTTTAATTTCATGGCTGCAGTCACTGTCTGCAGTGATTTTGGAGCCCTTCCCCCCTTCCCGCCAAAAATAAAGTCTCTCACTGTTTCAGCTGTTTCCCCAGCTATTTGCCATGAAGTGATGGGACCGGATGCCAGGATCGTAGTCTTCTGAGGCACATCTCAGTGCCTGCATTTTCTCACTTTATAAAAAGAGGGTAATGGTACCTACCTCATAGGGCTGTTTTGAGGGTTAAATTAGTTGATAGACATAAAGCCCTTAAAACAGTGTGTGACATGTAATAAGCCAGTGTAAGTGTTATTTGCGATTGTTTTCATTGCTATAAGAGAAGCATCTGTTATTTAACTCAGGTGGTTGCTGCCATGTGGCTGATTTTTCATGAAAATCTGGAAATACATATTTATGTGTGAAATTCCTCAGTTTTAAGCATGTTCAAACATCCTGTAAGCCAAATAAAACATGTTTGTGATTGCCAAGTTAGACTCATTAGCCCAGCTATATGGTATATTTCTACAGTAATGTTCAGCTCCTTGGGTGTAGGCATGGAGACTCAGGCAGGTAGTTGGAGTCACCTGAGAGTGAGGTTTCATTAGTTGAATATAAGAGGAGGAGGACCCTTGGCTCAGGGTTTGCAGGGGTGATAGATAGTGACAAGCCATGGCAACTCGGTAGCTGAGGATGGAAATAAACATAGTGAGGGGAAGAGAGGGAGCTAAGAGGCAGAGCATTAGTAAATCAGGGATCCGACCAGAATGTTTGAAGATGACAGCCCCAAGGAGCTGGAGTGGGAGCCAATGAATGAACTGCTAAGGATTCTGGGGATCTTGAGAGAGACTGGGCAAAAAAAGGATACTTTTAAAGTTGCAGTGGGGAAGCAAGGGGAGAAACTTTTTCTCCTCTGGTCCTTGAGCTGTATGGGATAGGAGAGAAAAGCGGCTCCCTCTGAGAGGACTTGAAGGGAAGTGATCACATCAGGTTTCCATGGAGGCCAGGAGGCACCAGAGCCTTCAGCAAAGAGATGGAGGGTGTAGGAGCCACATGTCCCAAGCCTAGGAGAGGGTTTAGGGGGGAAACAAGGGGTGAGGGTTTGGGGCAAATTAGGCGATGGTCATAAAAAGTTGGAAATGGAAGTCCTAGACTTATGCAGGTGGTGAGTAGGACAAGGAATCTGCTAGACGTCTCTTTCAGTTACAAGGCCATTTCTTGACGTACTTTGCTGACAGCATCTTCTGTCAGGCTGTGGGGATGACTGAGGTCCTCTGTGGACTCTGCTAGAGATTCTTCTTTCTTAGTGTGGTCACTCACAGGGCGTTACGTTCCTGAGGTGCAGTTCGTAAAGTCTGCTCCAGTCAAATTGCAAATGCTTTTCTTGAAACAGGCTTCTGCCCCTCCTTGTATACTTTTATGAATCAGGAAGTTTGGGATAGACAATCAAGAATAGAATCTTGGGACTTCCCTGGTGGTCCAGTGACTAGGACTCCAAGGTCCCAATGCAGAGGGGCCTGGGTTCGATCCCTGCTTGGGAAACTGGATCCCACATGCTGCAACTAAAGATCCTGCAAGCTGCAACTAAGACCCAGCACAACCAAATAAACAAACGCTTTAAACAAAGAATAGAATCTTTTAGGTCCTTATAATATTTGTTCTTCTAAATAGAGCTGAGATATTTTATAATAACTGTTAATGGAGTACATAACCTTTAAAAATTGTAAATCATTACGTTGTACACCTGTAACTTATACAGTGTTGCACATCAACTATATCTCAATTAAAAAAAAAATCACGCACACGCACACAATCGGGCCAAAATACAGCCCGGAGCAAACCTGTTTCTTTCCCCTGAACCCAGTCATGGCATCTCTGAGTGCTCTGTGCTTAAAGGACCTTTCAAAGCAGAAGGTATTCTTAGCTCTGTGCTTCTTCATGTACTAACTATTCACTGGGGAAAAAAAAAAGAAACTTGGGTCAGAAAATGAATTTTAAAAAATCAAGGAATTTAGTTTTATTTACTTGGAGTGTTTATTTCCCCTCACTAGACTGTAAGCTCTGAGGGTGGAGACTCTCTTTCCATTGTGTCCTCATCACCTAGCAGAGTGCCTGTCATGGTAGCCGTCAGGAAATAAGGAAATATTTGTTGAGTGACTGGATGAATATTTAGGATAAATGTAATAAGCTTTTCCCTCCCTCCCCCAACAAGAAACACCTGTCCTAAAAGTGAAGTTGTAATGACATTTGTAAGAAGGGACAGGCCTCTGGGGGCTTTCCCTGCCCACTTCCCAGTCCCTCTGTCTCTTACCCTGATACAGCATGGTGGTAGAAAAGTATTTGTCCTGTTAATCACTCTTTTTTAAAGTACATATATTAAAATTTTTTTTCATTTATTTATTTTTGGCTGCACTGGATCTTTGTTGCTGTGTGCGGGCTTTCCCTAGCTGCGGTGTGTGGACTTCACATGGTGGTGGCTTCTCTTGCTGCAGAGCACAGACTCTAGAGCGCTCAGTCTTCAGTAGTTGCAGCACAGGCTCCGTAGTTGCAGCTCTTGGGCTCTAGAGCACTGGCTCAGTACTTGTGGCACACAGGCTTAGTTGCCCCTGGCATGTGGGATCTTCCTGAACCAGGGATTGAACCCATGTTCCCTGCCTTGGCAGGAGGGACTCTTAACCACTGGGCCACCAGAGAAGTCCCCTCTTAATCATTCTTGCCTATATTTCTCTTCTGACTTATCTTCAAATTTTGCTCCTCCATCAAGGACCAGATCAGACACCATCTCTGGAGCCTTGCTTAGTATCCCCAACTAAAAGTAAGCTGTCCCCTCACTTGCAGCTTTCTTCATGTTTTACTCTATAAATAAGGACTGAGCCTGGTTCTCATTCTCATTGTTTGTCTGAGGATCTTGCATGTAATCAGAATTCAATAAATAATTATTAAATTAAGGACTGAATGAGGGTTTGTAGTAGTCTATGTGGGATTTAATAGTAGTATAAACTGTTACATGGAAATTTGTAATTTAAACATGGTGTACCAGTGAAAGAAAGAATTATTTTCTGCTTTATTTTATGCCCTCACCTGTTTTTTAATTGTGTATCTTTGAGTCTTTCATTATTTTAGGGGAGAAATGTTATTTAAAACACTTTCTCAAGACTCCCTTTGAGTCTAACTCTTAGGAAAATAACTGCCTCCATCCATGTGTTCCAGTGGCCTTCCAGTGCAGCTGTAAGTGGGGAGGGTTACAGCTTCCTGCAAGGGCCGAAAATACTGAACTGCTATTGAAGACAGCCCCCACCTGCACCTCTGAGCATAAATAGAAGCAGACCCTGATTTGGTGCTGGAATAACATGAAGTTGAAGGCAGACTGGGTGGCCTGGTTGTTGGAGCCAGGATTCCCATTTACGTTAAGAGCTGGTTCTGGACCAATTTGAATTATTCACTCATTCAGCTCTGCAGAGGGGCCCAGAGTAAAAAATATACATCCAGTATCTTGAGACTCACTATTCAACTTGGAAGTCAACCTGTATCACTTTGAAAATTGTCACAAAAACAAACAGTTGTGGGAAGATCCTGTAGAATTAAAAAAAGGGCATTATATAGTGATGCATAATCCCCAGATAACCTTGTTCTTTACATTTGAAGACTAACATATAGGGGCACAGAAAACCCCAGTAGCTGCCACTTTCCCATTCCATGCCAAGCTCTGTTGCTTCTCACCTCTGCCCGTTCACTGCAAGGTGCCAGTGTGAGCTTTCAGTGTTTGATGGAACTCTGTAGTATAGACATCAATATAAATCATTTTATGCATTTAATGAATAGTTCTTATACATCTAACTTGTTTCCTAGATCGAACTGTTTAATTAATTTTAACTTTTTTATTGAATAATAATGTATGTATGGAAAAAGCCTAAGTGTGTAACTAGTTTTCACAGATTTTATTTTATTTTTTTATTTTAAAGGGTGTTTTGAGAATTAATCCAAAGAAGTTTCATGAAGCCTTCATTCCTTCCCCGGTAAGTTCAATAATTTCATAATAAACCTAATGTCACATTTAATTTTTTAGATGTGCCATGAAACTGAAATCATATATTCTAACTAAAAAAACAGAGTAGTGAAACAGAATTGAAGATGGGCAAGGATTTGTTTCAAATTTAAATAAACAACATTTACCTTGGGTTGACAGCCCCTTCTGCCAGTCTTAAAAATCACACTTCAAATGAAAGGGATGGCATTTGTTACTGGCTGCAAGGCTCAGCTTAACCCTCACAGACAGCCACCACTTCTTAAAGGATTTATGGGTGTTTCCACTGGTTTAAGTTTAATCTCTCTTAAACAAATATGCTATCTACTTTCAATCTACTGCATGAGCTAATCTTCAGATTTGTCCAAAAATAATGTGTAATGCTTTTTTTGGGGGGTTAGAGTTTCTCACTTCACTTTTCCACAGGTGATAGGACTTGGTACAAGGCTCTTTACCACTGAATCTTTATATGTTTTCTTAGTTCATGACTCATTTGAACACGTTCTTTCTGATTAAGGGAGGTTCACTCTGACATCTAATTAGCAGCAGGTCTCTGGATAAGGCTTGATTGTGCAAAGCTGGGAGAGCAGTATTCTTAAATTCTTGACTTATCTTTTCCAGGATGCCATAAATAGTGTAGCCACAGAAGTAGATTTTTCACAGTGGAAGAGATTATAGGAAGAAACTTTGGCTTCTATATGAAGAAATGGAATACATATATTTCGGCTACTGCATCTCATTATGGGAAATGATGCGTTTAATGAGCATACAAGTTCAGTCATGTACTCCATAGGTATTATTGTTGTTGTTGTTTTCAGTAACCAAAGACCTATTTCAAAGCTCAGTTTAGTCCTTTTTTCCCTTATCCGTGTCCAGAAGCTAAGGATTCATGTTTGTATCTGAAGTTTAGGTCTTACCACTGGGTTAGACAAGCAGTGTCCCGTGTCACCTCGTGCTCTTGTAGTCACCTTCTGTTCCCATGACAGAACATGGTATGTTTGTACTGACCGTGGTACTTAGATGAGCGAATTGAGTGTCAGCTTTGAGGTAGTAACTTAGCTATGGGAGCTGTTCCATCATGCAGTGGAAGCAGAGTTACATGGGTGTTAGATTTCAGAGTCTGCTCAGAAGGTAAATTCACAGTCAAGAATGATAAAAATTACCCATGAAAACCTCTTAGGAATATGCAGTGTTGGAGACGGATAAACTGTCTTTCAGAAATCTAGCATAACCAGCATTTTCTCTACATTTGAAAGAAGGATTGTTTCTTCATTGGCACACCACTTGGAGGAGCTCAATTGTATGAGGGGCCCTAGTGTGTTGGATTTTTAAGCATGAGAATCACACCCAGTACAGTAAGGAGACGTACCTGGTTTCAAATCACCCATCTCCCTGCATACTGAAGTTTGCTCTCATTGATTTGAATGATAAGTGAAACTACATACAGCATTTTGAAAACTTCACTGCCTGCTTTCTCTCTCTCCTGAGTACACAGTTTGAATTTCTGTAAGTTAGTCCCCTGTGAGGCCAGTTCCTGATGAATGTATGGCCGAGGACCAAAGTACAAGTGGAGGCATGAATACCTTATATTAAATACTTAAGAGTTATACAACAGACAAACGAACCATTAAGTGAAATATGTTTCTTGTCAAATATACCTCCATGTACTTGAACTTGGGTTCAAATGTAGAATTCTCAGACTACTTGGAGCTCCATGCTGAAAGGTGGCTGCATGGAGAGGGTCCACCTTCTGGCCTGCCCCTCTTCCCTTCCCAATCCTGCCGTGTCCCCTCTTTGCTGCCTTCCTGCCTCCTCCCCCGATTCAGTGAGAGCCCTGGCCCTCTAGGTGAGCATCTCACCCCACATGTCCAGGCTCTTTCCCCATACCCCTTGGAGATACCCACCCGTTAGCCGCCTGTGGTGTGTGTTTAGGAAGACAGAGCTGGGGAAGATGCTCATATATGCCCTGGAAGTGGACTTGGGGCTGATTACAATTCATTTGGCCTTGAGAACTCCTTACCTGATGAGGAGGGATGTGGTCAGAGGAGGGCCAGGGCAGGGGTTCTCTGAAGTGTGGGCCTACTTAGGTTCCCTTAAGTTAATCTCATGTGATTTAAATTTGCAAATGATGTGCTGCCACTGTCTAATCTGGCTTGTTAAAGTTAAGAAGCAAAAGTCATTGATGTTTCAAGAGCTCAAGTTGTTCTACTTGAAATTGTGTTCCTGGCATGTCCTACTTAGAATTTTTTTTACAAAGTTGTGATATTAAGATTGGCTTATTTCTATACCTCTTTTATTCTCTTATTTGGCCACTGATGGAATAATAAAATTGTCTCAGAGGGAGGAAAAAGTGCTAAATGACTCACCTCTTAAGTAATTAAGAACCTAGCATAGGGAGCTTAGCCTGGTGCTCTGTTATGACTTGGGGTGGAGGGGTGGTTGGGAAAGAGTGGCCCACGAGGGAGGGGATATATGTATACCTGTGGCTGATTCACTTTGTTGTACAGCAGAAACTAACACAACGTCGTAAAGCAGTTATACTTAAGAAAAGCCCAGTTGTAACTGATTGTGGATAGTCTGGTTTTGGACACTGGAACAATCCCGCATTCCAGTTTTGTGGGTTTTCTGGTCAGTTTCAGGTTTTAGAAGCATTATAGAAAGCAGTTGAAGGAGGAGATAATAGAGGCAATGAATTACATGCCTCTGTAAATCCCATCATTGGTGTAGATTTCTGAGTGTACATACCTCATGTCCATGTCAACTGTGAACTTGTATGAACTGGAAACATGCTCACAGGTGGTCTAGGAGGTGGGCTGTGAGATCAGGGCCTGAATATTACCTGCCTCCTGCTTTACCAGGGAGAACAGAGATAGGAATTGATAGGAGATGTGGCTTTTGCTCTGACAGTAAGAAACAGAAAGTTTGCTTAATTGTAAAATGAAGGGGTAGACTAAATATTGTCTACTGTTCCTCATAACTTTAAAATTCTGAAGGTTTTTGAGAAACAAAATTAGATTTGATGAAATTTACTCTTGTTGACTCTGAAAACAGCTGAGAACTTACACAGTGTCACTTTCTGTGTTAAAATCACTACATATGTCAACAGGAACAGTGAATTGATCGTCAGGTATAAAAAAGTACTTTGTTTTGGGAGAATATGTTTTAGGTTGGTTATAATTTCTACTGATAGAAAGTTGATATTCATTTTCTTATGACAAACTCAAGATACATACAGAAGTCATGTCTGTGTGTACCTGCTGGTGTCCTGTTGTTCTCAGCGAAAGTAAAATATAGAATTAGAATATATTGGTCTTTTCCAAAAGACCAAGATAAACGGATATTATTGAGATGCTTTTTTATCCTCTTTGGGGATAAGATAAAGAGAAGAAATAGACCAGATGTCAAAACCTGGCTTTTTATTAAAAAAAGCAAAGTTTCAGCTCAGAACTATGTTGCAAAAAGTTCTGTACAGCTTTTTTGTGCATCTTATCACCAAAAGAAACTCTTTGTGTATCTGTAATGTTTGGCCCAAAGGAAGTTGTTCTATCGATGCAGGATGTTCTGACCATTATGGCATACTTGGGTTTCTTCCCTACTCCAGCCTCCTAAATACTTAGTTAGAATACTCCCAGATCCCTTTATATTTCCAACAGATTGATCATTAACCACTTCCCCCCGCCCATTCTTTCTGATGGGTAGAGCAAGTCTTACGGCATTCAAATAAAGGACTGAACTCTTCGGCTTTAAAAGGTAGTTAGAAGAGGTTGACTCAGACTTTTAAATTTGAGCTGCCTGTGAGTATCTTTAAGAGATTCTGCAATTGATGCAAATTTCTGAATGGATCAGGTATGAGCTGCGTTGTGATGCAGTCTACTCATAGATCTCGATTGTTTGAGATTCAGCTCAGCTCTTCAAATTGCCGTAGATAAAATAGGTAAGCAACAAGGATTTACTGTATAGCACAGGGAATTATTAGAGAAGGAAATGGCAACCCACTCCAGTTTTCTTGCCTAGAGAATTCCATGGACAGAGGAGCCTGGCAGGCTACAGTCCATGGGGTCACAAAGAGTCAGACACAACTGAGTGACTAACACTACGCTACACTACAGGGAATTATTATATAATCGATATCTTATAATAATCTCCAATGGAATATAATCTGAAAAAATTACTCAGTCACTATGCTGGATACCTGAAGCTAACACTACAACTTTCTGTTTCTGTTCCGTCGCTCAGTCGTGTCCGACTCTTTGCGACCCCGTGGACTGTAGCCTACCAGGCTTCTCCGTCCATGGGATTCTCCAGGCAAGAATACTGGAGTGGGTTACCGTTTCCTTCTCCGGGGGATCTTCCTGACCCAGGGATCGAACCCGGGTCTCCCGCATTGGAGACAGACGCTTTAACCTCTGAGCCACCAGGGACTTTACTTCAGTTAAAAAACAAACAAACCACGCTTTGTTTTCTCTGCTGCTTTCCTGGGGGGTGAGGGTTGGGAGGAGGGCAGGGAATATGCCGGCTTCCTTGTAGAGAGCCCGAATCCTGGAGCTGGTTGTTGCTCCTGCCTGTGGTTGGTTTACGTAGGGTATTATATGTTGATTTTCTTCTATCTTCTTTCAAACTGTCTGCTTTTTACCTTTCCCTTTGCTTAAAAAAATTCAGTATAGAAGGGGTACCATCATGCTTTATTTTATTCAAAACAAAAAAGGACAACTTACTCTTCTCTCATTTTGGTTATGAAAGCATGCAGTCCTAGTTTTTTGCTTTATATATTTTTGTTTTTGACCTGCCTATAGTAGATCTTCTCTTTGGTGATTTTTTTTTAGAATTATGTTCACCTGCTCTTATGTGTTTATCACCAATTCTGTTAGTTCCAAAGAGACTGAACTTCCTCTAGGTCTGTTTGTGGCTAAATAGCAATACCAGTGTTCCTGTTGAGTCAATGGGCAGATTGTAGAGTCTACAATTTGTAAGCCAAGGGAGTTATTTTTGATTCCAAGCCTTGGTAAGCTGACTCTTACATTCCTTTCTCCAACCTAGGATGGTGATCGAGACATTTTTATTGATGGCGTTGTTGCTCGTAATAGAGCCTTGAATGGTGATCTGGTGGTCGTGAAGCTGCTTCCAGAGGAGCAGTGGAAGGTGAGTTAAGTTTTCCTCTCAAAACTAGAGATTTCTCAGGGCCTTTTTCATTCCATAGTGCATTAGCGAGACAGCATAAACTGATGCAGTCACAGACCCCTCAGGCCCTTGGTTGCCTCAGAAGCTGGCCACAGAACACTTGGCACATAGATTCATTGGATGGGCACACACCTAATGATTTGAGTTCTCCTTGTTCCCTCCCCTGTGATCTGTCTTCCCTCTCACATGCTTTGCCTTGATTTCTGGTAATTTTTAGGGTAGAAGAAAAGCTTGCAGGGAACATTCAAACCTGATAACGTGTTGTTATCCAACATTTAATGCTAGGAGAACTGGAAAGACACAGCCATAGGGATGGTGGCAGTCTTCACATGTTCCTGCTGCCTTTCCTGGAAAACCCATGCGGCACATGCCTAGTTCTGTGACGTCCAGTTTGGGTTGGGCTTCCCTTGGCAGACAAGAATAGACTGTGTATGTTTATAAAACAGATTTGATAGCAGATGAAAATGTTTTTAATATGAGAATATTCTGGGTTTTAGTTTCCATTTATGTCTGTCAATTGAAAAAGAAGATTTGCTTTCGTGTTGACTATTGTTTTAAATAAGGGTCAGGTACTAGAATGATTCATGGCAGTTTCTTTTTAATTGTATAAAACTGGTAACTTATATATCTAAATATTAATTTTTCTTCCTAGTATGCTTTATATCACATATTTTATTTTACTTGGCTCAGTTTATTGCCACTGGAGATTTTGGTGTCTTCTTCAGTGAGAGGTATTAAAGCAGAGTGATTAATTGAGTGGGCTTTTAGGCTAGACTTTGCATCTCATCTTTGCCACTCGCCTGTATGACCTTGGGTGAGTTATATAACCTCTGTGTGCCTCAAATGCCTCATCTATAGATTGGGAATAATCATAGTACCTACTTCATACCTACTTCATAGGTTTGTCATAGGATTAAATATGAATATATGTAAAAATCTTAGAATAGTTCTTGACCCATGGTAGCATCTCAAGTTTTTATTATTAATTTTTCCAGGAATGTGGGAAGTACTACCTTATCTCAGAGCTTTGTTGAGGCATAAATTAAATTCTTTTTTGTTATCTGATAGGGCTATAGTAATTGAGTAAGACCTATGTGTCAGGGATTTGTAGGGTGCGTGGACATTAGTAGTGATCAAGATGGACATAGTTGTTGCTGTCGTGGAGTTTTTAGTCTGGTGGGGATTGCAGCTAGAAAGAGACAGGTACTACTCACACTTACATGAATTTAATTCCTAGGGCAGGTCCTAGGAGTATAGATTGATTTAGGTCATTTCCTCTTTTTTTGAAAGCATCATCTATTACGGTGTTGACCAGGTTTAAGATGACAGGAAGAGTGCATTACAGTCTGGTCCAACCAGAGGAAGTATTTCTAGAGGTCATTAGAGAGCTCTATAGGCAGCTTTATAGTAAAGGTAAACCAGAGAAGGAACAAGAAACATGAGGTCTCCCAGCCGTTCCATTCCAGGATATTTACCTTAGAGAAATTAAGGTATTTGTTCATATAAAGATTTATATATGAAAGTTCATAGCAGCTTTTTTAGTGATAGCCCCAGACAGATTGGAAACCACCCAAATGTCCATAAGCACATCAACCAATTTTGTTATAGCCATTCAATGGAATACAACTTAGCTGGTAAAAAAAAAAAAATGGTATTGATTCATATATGTAATATTTAACATGGGTAAATCTCAAAATTGTTGTGATGGGTGAAAGAAGCTAGACAGTACATGCTCTATGATTCCTTTATATGACTAGAAAATGCAGACTAATTTATAGTGACAAAAGGCAAGTCATTGGTTGCCTGGAGTGGGAGCAGGAGAGATGGATTACCTTGGGGACCCAAAGAGACTTTTGGGGGCTATAATTATGTTCATTTTCGTGATGGGATAGTTTCATGATTGTGTATGTTAAGACCAGTCAATTTATGTACTTTAAATATATGTAGTTTATTGAATGTCAGTTATACCTCAATAAAGCTGTAAAAAATGCTGAAAATGAAGAAACCAACGAATGATATAAGATATTTGGACAAATGAGTCTGGAGCTTCAAGAAGAGCTTGAAGCTAGAGATGTCAGTTTGGGAGTCATCAGCCATGTAGTGAATGAGGTCACCTAGAGAGTGTAGCTAGAGAAGGCAGCTGAATACTGCATTTTGGGGAAAGCCAACATTTAGAGGTTGGCCGGAGGATATTTAGAGGTCAGCTGAAGAGCCTGGAGAGAGGACTCTGTTCCTTATAAAGTAGAGTATGAACCATGATGGTTAAATTCCATCTCTGCCTGGTTTAGAGAAAAGGCTGATGCATTCTGAGGGTGCAAGGGGCAGAGGTCTAAGTGAAATGGTATCAACAGACTCAGGTGCTCATAGGCCATATAACCTGCTTGAATCTGGGGAGGCATTTTTTGATCTACCTTGCTTGATGACTTTTTCAGCCCTCTTGCTGGCAAGAGGAAACTTCATGGAAGAAGTCAGTGTACCGTTAGCCCTTAAGCATGGAGGAGGAAGATGTTTAGTGAAATCTGTTCTTAGGATTAAGCATAGGAAGCCAAGTCCAAAGAGGGGCAGAGTCAGGATCTTTTGAAATCCTTTTAGCTGTCATTTGTAATGTTCCTCCTGTATTATTTCCACAGTGTAAAAATTGCTTTTCAGTTAGCAGTTGCTGTTGTTTGTTTGCTAAGTCACTTCCGACTCTTTTGGGATCCCACGGATTGTAGCCCACCAGACTCCTCTGTCCATGGGATTCTTCAGGCAAAAATACTGGAGTGGGTTGCCATTTCTTTCTCCAGGGGAATCTTCTTGACCCAGGGATTGAACCTGCCTCTCCTGCCTTGCAGGCAGACTCTTTACCACTGAGCCACCAGGGAAGCCTGCACTTCTTAAAATGCTAGTGGTCCTTGTTTATCCTTTATGTTGTCCACTCTTAATCTCTTTAATAGCAGTCTTGTAGTGAGAAATATTGCAGAGACTAGAGTGAACTGTGGCATCTTTCACGTCAAAAGAAAAGTAGGCTGAGTCCCTAAATCTTGGGTACTAGGTACTGGCTGAGACTCCAGAAATTGTGCTAGAGCTTAATTGTAGAAAAACCTCTGATGATTTTCTTACCAGTGCCTAAGACTTGCAAATCAGCCCAGAAAGAGGAACTTTGGAGCTCTCTTGGCCCTGGAGGCTGCCTTCAGAGTTACTGGCAGGTAGGCCAGGAAGCTTATCAAGAATTACGGCAGTCACTGCCTGTGTGGGAATGCTTTCTAGGCAGATGGTAGAGGGGAGTCTGGAGAGGAGTGGTATTCATGAAGGAGGTTTGCAGAGCAAAGCTAAGAGTAGCTGTGTTCTGTTTGAGAAAGATGGATATGAGAATATCTCATTAGAATTGAGGCCAATCCTATAGGCCAGTACTTGTCTCTAAGCTGCAAATGATTCAGCCCAGGGATTTTGTTAAAATGCAGATTCTAATTCAGTAGATCTGAAGTGGTGCTCCAAATTGTGCAAGGCTCCAGTCAACATTGGTGCTACTGGTTCTGGAACCACACTGAGTAACAAGGCTATACTTTATGTGACTCAAGAGGGAAAAAGAAAGAAGTTAGGGAGCTGGGGCTGAACTCTGCACCTAGAATCTAAGACTTGATTGGCGGAAAGATAGCTGAGGGAAGAAATGTGAACCTTAACACCTTATGGTTGGGCCATGACCTCCCCCTGGGACGCTGGATCCTTTATTAATGATATCCTTTTGAGCAGAGATTAGCATGAGACAGAGAAAGGTCTAGATTGGCAAGGGGGACCCTACCCTTGGAGTTGCTGCTTGAAGCAGAATCGGGGCAATGATAGAGGGTCTGTCTGCCTTAGTATGTGTGTAGGCCCTCTTGGGCTTTCAGAAGATTTAAAGTGTAGAGGGTGGCGCAGGGTTCCTTACTTGTTCCATTTCTTTGGGGTTCCTAAGGGTCTTCACAGTGCCTGCTTGACAACTACTTTTTATATTAAAGTCAGCCCCATCTGCCTACCGGTGTAGGAGACTCAAGAGACGCAGATTTGACTCCTGGGTCAGGAAGATCCCCTGGAGTAGGAAATGGCAATCTGCTCCAGTATTCTTGCCTGGAAAATTCCAGAGACAGAGAAGCCTGGCAGGCTTCAGTCCTTGGGGTTGCAAAAGCGTCAGATACAACTGAACGACTGAGCCCACACACACTAATTGCAAGTATTTTACAGCTTCCCCTTCTGAAGAGGGGAGCTCTGTTGGCTGTAGCGCACCTGTGACAGTTGTTGGTGACAGGGTCAAATGAGAGAGAAGAGAATATTCAGACTGTCATCAAGAATCCCTGACATGTAGAATATAAACATCTCACAGCATACTGGCCAATTGTATTACAGGTTTGTTAGTACAAAAGCATATTGTTATCAAAGGAATCTGTAGTCAATGGTGTGAGCAAATGCGAATTAATTGGATTATTCATCTTTGCTTCTTTATGCTTGTTGTGCAAACGCCTCTTGGGTATGTAAACAGTTCTTTTCGCTGTAGTAGTAAATAGTCAATTTATTTCACAGCATGTTTTTTGGCAAAATAGATAGCTGTGAAAGTATCAAGCTGTGGAGCAGTAATAAGAAATAATTTGCTCTTATATAACAATTTTAATTTCAGAATTCCTCCATGCTTTTAGTATGTATCTGTATTTTTTATTACAGAAATATGGTGAAGGATAGTTGAGGCAAATGATAGTTTCTTCACTTTGTCAACTGGGAAGTTTAGTGACTTGTTTGAGAACTTGGAGTTTTGGGAACCAGAGGTAGACTGCATATCTCTTGACTTAGCTTATTGCTTGTTCCTTTCCTTATGTTTGTTTTTGTTGTTTTTTTGCTTTTTTTTTTTTTTCATGCGAGTGTGTGTATGGATTTTTGTATCCTGAGGGTCTGTGGCTTTCTTCAGGTTTTTAAGGTGGATGGTCATATCCCCAAATGGTTAGGACCATTAATCTTGATGATTCTGCCTGGAACAGTGCAGGGTACCTGATGGCTTCTCACGCTCCACCCATCCTGCCCTGTGCTGGACGCTGGAGGTACACGCCCGAACATGCTTTTGCTCTTACGATGCTCATAGGCTGGTTGGAAAAGGGATGGGAACAACTGTAGTATAGTTTGTATGATGGAGAAATACATGTTGTGGGAGCACTAAACTCTTGAGATAAATGGAGATTTCATAGAGGAGGTTTCATTTGAACTATGGTTTGAAAGATGGGAGTGGAGAAGGAGAGAGGTTTGGCTTTTTTTCTCTGGGGGAGGGGGCTGGAATGAGAACGACTTGGACTGAGAATTAATTTGTAGCAGAGGGCTGTGAGAATGTCTGCTTCCAGAGAGGAGCACGTGAAGTAAGGCGCCGTCTTCCTGCCATGCATCTGGCTAAGTGCTGCAGCCCCTCAATGAGCTCTCTTAGACCCTGGGAAGAGCAGGGAATTCCTAACTGTTATCAAGATTTCCCCCTCCAGGAAGACTAATGTCCTTGACCCCCTTTCACTGAAGCTCACAGAATCCGGCTCTTAGCTCTGTAAACTCTTCTGATTGCCGTTTATTTGATCTTTGCCTCTTCCATTTCCTTTCTTTTTCCCATCAAGTTCATCGTCCATAATCATAAACAACCTTGCCTTTCCTCCTTTTTAAACTCTAGTAAATTAATCCTCTTATTTTACTTCTCTTAATAATCTAATACAGTGCATTGCAAATAAGTTTATATAAACTCTGTGACTGCTGCTGCTTGCTAACTTTTTAGTATTTACTATATACCAGAAATGTGTTTAGTGCCTCACACTATTCTTGAGTCTGCTCGTTTGTCTATCTCAGTTTTGTAAATGGGAAACCTGAGGTTTAACTTAAACATATTACTAATTTAGGTAACGTATAAGCAGGGAGTGACAGAGTTGGGATTGAGTCACATCTCTTCAATTCATGATTACATTGCTATTTGTTATTCCAGAGATACAAAGGAGAGAATTATTTGATCTGTAGATATGATACTGTCAGGTGTCGTAAAAATCAACATAAATCCAGAAAACAGTAATACATACTTTAGCATAAGGCAATATCCTGAGTTACCGTCATGGGTAAAGAGTTGACTTTATCATTTGAGATGCCCAAAGGCCTAGTATTATTCTTATATGATAAAGAATTTCAGTTCAGTTCAGTTCAATTCATTCGCTCAGTCATGTCCGACTCTTTGCGACCCCATGAATCACAGCATGCCAGGCCTCCCTGTCCATCACCAACTCCCAGAGTTCACTCAAACTTATGTCCATCAAGTCAGTGAGGCCATCCAGCCATCTCATTCTCTGTCGTCCCCTTCTCCTCCCACCCCCAATCCCTCCCAGCATCAGAGTCTTTTCCAGTGAGTCAGCTCTCTACATGAGGTAGCCAAAGTATTGGAGCTTCAGCTTCAACATCAGTCCTTCCAATGAACACCCAGGACTGATCTCCTTTAGGATGGACTGGTTGGATCTCCTTGCAGTCCAAGGGACTCTCAAGAGTCTTCCTCAACACCACAATTCAAAAGCATCAATTCTTCGGCGCTCAGCTTTCTTCACAGTCCAACTCTCACATCCATACATGACATGTATGTATGTGACATGTCATACATGTATGACATGAATGTCATGTATGGATAAAGAATTTAGAAACAGTTAATTAGAATTTGAGTGAATTGAGTGGTTGTATCCTGAAACTAGAGAGATATGATAGCTGCCCAGGGCATTATGGAGGCAGGTGTTAGGAACGTATCTTACCAGACATCTGCCCTACATAGTAGATAAGAAACTGAGAGCGCTCACCCAATTATAAAGTCGAACCAAGAGATACAACCCTCTGGACAAGAATAGAATCAAAGAGGTTACAGACCCTGATGCCATTCTGGCTGTTGGCGCCAAGTTTCAAATTCAAGGGGCATGTGACACAGGTATTCCGAAGGCAGGTAGGCATTTGTCATATAGGGAGTACATCCTTCTGGGACTTTGGGACACAGTTCTAATTCCAGAGATGTGGGACCATCTTATTACAAGAAGACTGGTAGATGCAGCTAGGAGAATTGGTTAGAGCAATACTGGGAACAAGAACCAATGCAGAAGACCAACGTTGAAAACCAGAATTCTGGGCCTTTTTTGACTGTACCAAAGGAGATTTGGGAGCCTAGAATTCAGCTGTGGTATCTTGGATCTGGGAGTTGGGTTCAAGCTAAGTCCTCTATAGGAGGAGCCAGAGTTGTTTAAATGTTAACTTCTTTGCTTGATTGGTAACTGGGGTGAGCAGATTAGTTGATGCAGCCATAGTGAGTGGCCCAGAGAAAATCAGAGTAAAGGAGGCTGATAAGAGCATATTACAATTAAATCAGGTGAAACTGAAACAGGAGTTGACTGGCTGATGAGTCAGGGGTGGATTTCAAGTGAAATTTCTTCTCATTGGAACTTAGTTTCTTTATTATTTTGTCTGAATATTTAAAATATAGTAAGACAGACTGGAATAGATTTGGTATATTGATGCCCCCTTGAAAACTATAATGTTATTCATTTATCACCTAGGTATTTGTTGAATACCTGTATTGTACTGAGAAGGTAGAGTGAGAAGAAATCAACCAAGCACTTTGTTAGCCAAGTCTAAATTTCTCTTGGGATAGGATTATTTTACTTAGTTTACAACACAGCAAGGTATACATGAATTAAAAAGGATGGGAAAACAGGGACAATTATTCTATGTTTTCTAACATGTCTTTTGTACAGTTGAAATAAGAAAGAAAACTTATTTTTATTCAGAATGCTCATACTTCAGCAAGGAAATAATAGAAGTATGGATGGGTATTTTGGAAGAGATTGCACAGAAAGAACTTGAGCTTGAAAGAATAAAGGAAGTGCTGATAGGAATAACTACCCTTGTTCTACATTAAACAAAAAAAAATCAAAGTGCACATTTAATCCCTAATTTTCAATGGCTGTTCCAAATCTTCTTATGGTCACATGAAATTGGTCTAGTACAGTAAATTGTTTCCTTTGACAACTAACTTTTCCTTCAAGTGATTGTTTTAAAGTTTTGTCTTCCAAGTTCTTCTTTAAATATGCACCCATCATACCAGATTATATTTAATCCAATCTCTTATATAACCACTATCATTTTGGATTGTTCTCAATTCCAGTGGAATTAGGATTTCTTAGAACTGTTTGGTTTCTTGGCTGGTGTGGCAGGCCCAAAAAAGACTTGGAAGGTACTTCTTCTTGAAGGGCAAGGTCTCCGGCGCCTCCACCCATAACAGTATAGTAGGTAAGGTATATCTACTACCACGATCAGATTTCCCCAAAATTGTTATATACACAAACCTATTTTTAACAATCTTCTTTTCTTCTTCTTTATTGCCAGCTCTCGGATCAAATACTTCAGGTTCTTGCCTGCTTTAAACATGCCTTCACATCTCTATAATTCAAATTGAAATGTCTAAAATAAGGAATGTATCATTTAAGGTTAGAGTAGCTTATTTGTGCTGGGAAACTCCCAATTAATATTTTAGGATTATTTGCTAGAAAACTAATTCATTCCTCCTTAGATCCATAGAGATGGTTTGGTGAATTCACATTCATTGTAAGGAATGAGTTAATATAGGTAAAGTACTTAAAGCAATATCGGCACATTATAAATGCATAAGAAATGTCAGATATTATTCTTCTTTGAAATGAGGACTGAGAGTTATAGTTTGGCCAAGATCATGTAATGACTCAAGTTTACTATTCCTAGCTCTTGAATTTACCAGTGATAACATTTACTCATAGCAGACATAAAATGCTCCTACAAAGTGTTGACATAAAATGTTAGTATTTCAGTATACATTCCTTTGAGGAAATTGCTGGATAATTGGATGGTAGGCAAGATTATGCAATGATGGGGTTTATTTCTTAGTCATGCCCTTTGCCCATCACTGTCATCTAGGGTTGTGTTTTGCATGATCATCACTCCAGAGTCCAGGCTGAATGAAACAACTGCTGTCAGGAGCAGTCCTCTTTTCTGTGGCAGAAGGAAGCAGAGCCTCGGAGGGGCCATATTGAAAATGCCTTTGTCCTGAAGCCACTCTGTCAGTTCTGCTCACAGCTCATTGGCCAGAATGAGTCACCTGGCCCTGCTCAACCACAAGAGGGCCAAAAAGTACAGTTCCAAAGTGTTTGCAGTTTGGGGTAGCAGGATATATCTGGTGAACTGCACTGATAACTGTCATGCTGAATTAATTAGATTCATTATACATGGCATTCCTGGCTAACCATCTGAAAAGCGTATGCCACTGGTCATTAAGGAGATTGGGCAAAAATTTCTACATCACTTACTATAAATTCATCCCCACTAATGAAAAAAGAATTCAGAAATACCTGAAAATGATCTAGATGGGCTTTAAGATCACCCTTAATTATGTAATTCTTGCTTTAAAGTACAATGTGTAGTACAAAGTAAATTTATTAATCTTTGAATTGAGCTGATGATGTAATTTTTGTAAGTGAAAGACAAGGAAATTTTAAGGCATTTATTTGGTAATATTTATAAACCATAAAGGGCTTCCTGGTGGCTCAGATGGTAAAGAATCTGCCCATAATATGGGAGACCCCGGGTCAGTCCCTGGGTTGGGAAGATCTCCTGGAGAAGGGAATGGCAACCCACTCCAGAATTCTTGCCTGGAGAATTCCATGGACAGAGGAGCCTGGTGGAATACAGTTCATGGTATCGCAAAGAGTTGGACACGACTGAGTGACTAACACACATATATACACACACACATAAAGAGTTTATTGTTATTATTAGTAGTATTTTGATATTATTGCTTGCTACTGCTACTGTTAAAAATTTACATTTTTCATTTAAATTTTGCTAAAATTTTCATTTTTAAACAATTTTTCAATAGGCACATATTATCCTACCTTTTATAGAAACTAGTCATGATTTAGGACATAGACATAATTGTCTTATGAATTTAGTCAACTAGAGAGAGGAATGTGGTAGATCTGGAAACACCTACTATTTTAGTATTTTGGAGCTTAAAATGCAAGATAGAGATATAGAGTGGCAGGAGATGAGGCTGGGCTGGTAAATGGCAGATCAGGAGAGCCACATCATGAAGTGTCTACATACTGTGTAAAAGAGTTCTGCTGTTACCCTGTAGGTATTGGAGAGCCATTCAAGGATTTTGAGGAGAGGTTATGTAGTCAGATTTGAATAGTAGAATATCATTTTGGTGGTAGGGTGGAGGATTTAAAGGAAAGGAGTAAAATTGGTGGGAGATTGATAACAAAGTTATTAATATTTAAGAGTCTCAGTGAGAGATGGTAAGAGTCACAGTGGCCCTGAGGGTTGTAAGGAGATGAATTTAAGCCTGTTTAGTAAGATAGAATGTGGCAATTGGATGTAGTAGGCAAGAGAGAAGGAAGAAGCTAGGATGACTCCTAGTTTTCAGGCTTGGGTAATTCAGAGGATGATGGCACCATGTGCTAACTTAGGAAGGGGAGCAGGGACAGATGATGGGTTTGTTTGGACATGGTGAGTTTGTGAGGCCTGGGGACATATAGGTATGTAGAGCTAGGAGACAGTTGGATATTAGAAATTGGAGTTCAGAAGTGAGGCCTTGGCTGGAGGTAGAGATTTGGCTAACCTCAATGACACTTGAATAAATTTCCTGGGGTTGATTTATGGAGAGATAAGGCCACCGAGAATGGAGTCTAAGGAACACCAATACTTCATGGCCGTGGAGAAGAAGAAAGATCCAATGTAGGAGACTGAGAAGTGGTGTCCAGAGAGGAAGGAGGAAAACCAGGAGAGAATGTTAGCCTGGGGCCTACACACGGGACATTGGAATGAGGAGAAGTAGTCCACAGTGCCCTGTTGCTGATAGACCCTGTGGGAAATTTTAATGAGAAGTTAGATTTGGCTAATATGGAGCCATCTGTGGCACAGATCAGAGCAGTTTCAGTACGGAAGAAAAGAAAAGGCAGAAACCAAATCACAGTGAGCGAAGGACGGCACGAAGAAGGCTGAGAAAGGGTAGTAATTCAAGAAAAGAGACACAAAGGTGATGGTTACCTCTATTTTCATATGAGAAAGAAAAACTTGACTTAAATGTAGTATCTTAAGTCAGATTTCCTAGAGGCAGAGCTTGAGATAGAAAATCTTGCCCAAGTTGTCCATTTTTAATGAAAGATTTTTGAAATATACCAACTTACTTAAAATTTAATCAGTCACATCATGACAGATTAAAAGTTCAGATTTGAGAACAGTGTACAGAGAATGAACTAGATTGAACGCTAAAAGAAGTTGGGACTGGCTGGTAAGAGAATGAATTGATAATGCAGAGCACAGAACCAAGGGTAGGACAGGGACATGCTCTGAAGAAAACCAGATCAGATATAGAAGCAAATGCCCTGTGAACAGTTGATGTCTCTATGGTAGTTTGGGGGGGCATAGGCACCTTCTAGGGTAGGAATTGGCAAACTTCTAAAAAAGACAAGATAGTGAAATGTTTGCCGCGTTGTGGGCTGCATGGGTCTGCTACAACTTCTCAACTCTGCCATTGTAGCACAAAAGCAGCTATGTTCCAGAAAAACTCCATTTTCAAAAGCAGCTGGATGTGGCCGGTCAGTGGTGGTTTGCTGATCCTCGTTCTAGGGGTGCATTAGAAGGACTTTGCTCCTGCCCAACTGATCAAGAAACTGTAGGAGCCTTCACACAGACTCCTGCTTCTCCTCTTAAATAGCGTGACAGCTATGCTGGGAAGAGTTTTCCTGTTTTGACTCCATCTCAGTATTTCAAGCTTTTAGTTCTTGAATCTTTTGATTTTGAATCGGAAAATGTTAGAGTCTCTGGGGAAGAATGGATACATGTATATATATATGGCTGAGTCCCTTCACTGTTCACCTGAAACCATCACAATATTATTAATCGGCTGTACCCCAATAAAAAATAAAAAAGTTAAAAAAAATAAGAAAATGTTAAGAGTCTCTATCTCTGTGAGTTCTTGGAGATTAGCTTGCTTGGATTCTGTGTTTTGATTTGTTTTCCTTATAGTTTTCTCTTGAACAATATATGTGAACATTATAGTGGCAGAGTTTACCTTAACTTTGTTTCCTAACTGCTGCTTATTCCAGCTTCATTCAGTTTCTCATCCAGTGTCCCTGGGCTCTACGCCACGCTTAAGGCCTTTTTGCCATGTACTTGAGCAGTAGGTGGTATGCATCTGTGCTTGAAGTGATCAGAGAGAAGATAAGCAATTTTTCACTCGGTCCATGTAAAGTACCAAACGAGGCCTACTTGTGTTGCAGGAAAAATTGTCGGTGGCACGGTTAGAGGAGGCCTATAGTAGATCAGCTGAAGGTCAGTGCTTGAAGCAGTTGACAAAGATCAGTTAAGGGATGAATAAAAGGCTTCAAATGGGAAGTGAGCTCATGGTCAGGAACCAGGGAGATTTCTAGCAGGTTGGAATATAGAATGAATGGTGGAGATAAACAGTTTAAAATACAGGCTGTCAGCAGGGTCAGGGTAGGGCTTGTCCACTCATGCAACTCCTCTTATCTCTTTGCTGCGTGCTTACTGTGAATCGGGCATCACGCTGTGCCTTAGAATGCAATATAGAGTGAGATCGGTGGGATCTGCTTCTAATCTAAACCACAGACCATGGAAAATGACTTGAATTTTTTCAGTTCTCCCAAAGATGGTACTTAAATAGTGCCATTCTAAATTCAAAGTAGAGAAGATAACTCATTTTGTGTAATGGATGCCTCAGTGTGTATGGGCTTAATTTTCTTGAGGAACCTGGGTTGATGTCAGTCTAGTAGAGTGGCACTGAGTGCTGGGGGCAGTTAGTAAATCCTGGAGTGCGGTGGGCCTCCACGATAGGGGAATCCTGTTAGGCTGCAGAGGATCTGGGAATGCTTTCTGGGGGACATGAGGTCTGAATGGAAAGTAAGTTTTAACTCCATGAAGAATAAGGAAGAGAGATTGGATGGAAAGGAGAGCCTAGCCTGCTCTAAATCCTAAAAGTTGTTTATTAGCTGGAATGGAGGCCCGGAGGAGAAAAGTAGTGCCTGGAGATAAGTCCTTGTCACCCTTGTTGTGGGCTCCTCCTCACTGGGCACTGGCCAAGGCTGGCTGTAGACTCTATGACCCTGATCTGTGAGTGTTAAGATGAGCTGGGTACTGTGGCAATTCATGGTGCATTGTTATTTATTTTCCTGGAACTGCTGGTAGAATGAGTTTTACAGTACACTATTCTAAAGATCAATCCTGGATGTTCATTGGAGGGACTGATGCTAAAGCTGAAACTGCAATACTTTGGCCACCTCATGCGACGAGTTGACTCACTGGAAAAGACTCTGATGCTGGGAAAGGTTGGGGGCGGGAGGAGAAGGGGACGACGGAGAATGAGATGGCTGGATGGCATCACCGACTCTGTGGACATGAGTTTGAGTGTACTCCAGGAGTTGGTGATGGACAGGGAGGCCTGGCGTGCTGTAATTCATGGGGTCGCGGAGAGTCGGATACGACTGAGCGACTGAACTGAACTGAACTGATGATGTAGTCATCAGCCCATAAACATTGTAGTCTCAGATACTTTTGAGATAAGGTTGGGTTGTCTTTTGACAGTAAAGAGTTTGGTCCTTGCCAGCCTGGGTGCTTTGTTTTGGGGCCTTCTGTCTCTCCTCTTCAGTATATACTCAGTGTTGGGTATGGTATTCCTTTCGGGGTGATCTGGATCTTTGCAACTCAGTGTGTGGGATGTGTACCAGCAACATTAAAGACTCTCGGGCCCTACCCCAAGACCTACTTAAAAAAGATCCCCAAGTGATTTGTGTGAACATTTAATTTTGTGAAGCACTGATGTGGATTTGGACTGTGAAGAAGGCTGATCGCCTAAGAATTGATGCTTTTGAACTGTGGTGCTGGAGAAGACTCTTGAGAGTCCCTTGGACTGCAAGGAGATCCAACCAGTCCATTCTAAAGGAGATCAGTCCTGGGTGTTCATTGGAAGGACTGATGCTAAAGCTGAAACTCCAATACTTTGGCCACCTCATGCGAAGAGTTGACTCATTGGAAAAGACTCTGATGCTGGGAAAGGTTGGGGGCGGGAGGAGAAGGGGACGACCGAGAATGAGATGGCTGGATGGCATCACGGACTCTGTGAACATGAGTTTGAGTGAACTCCGGGAGTTGGTGATGGACAGGGAGGCCTGGCGTGCTGTGATTCATGGGGTCACAAAGAATCGGACACGACTGAGTGACTGAATTGAACTGAACTGATGTGGATGATTGAAGAATTAACTCTTTGGTTTTTGTTTTTAAATTACTTTGGCACTACAGAGGAGGGAGGAAGAGATATATGACACTATTATAGAAGAGTCACAAATTCAGTGTAACTTGTTGGGGCTTCAGAAGTTTGAAGTAACGTTTGCCATGTTTTAGCAGAATTAGACTTTGGACTTCCCCTTACTCCCTGCTGTTTCCTCAGTTAGCTCTAGCAGGTGAAGGATAGAGAGATTATTCTTGTAGCTGTAGTTTAAAAAAGTCTACTAATTAGTTTATTGAAAAAAGATTTCAGTCTATATCTTGAGTTGTTTTTATGCCAGTGAGTTTTCTGTAGCCCCCTTTCTCCCTCATTTATAGGAGTTTGGAGGAGAGGAGGGGACAGTTCTGCCTAAGGAAATTGGTTAAAATTTCTTAGAACAGATGACATTTGAATTTTAGTTTAAAAGGAGAGTTTGCCAAAAGAAAATTCAGGCAAGAAGAGAATCTTTTAGGCAAGGAACTATATGTTTGAATGAGTATAAGCATATAATTCCTCCCAGGTCTAATCTGGTAGGGGCAAGCATTGTGTCATATTTATGTTTATATTCATGGCATCTTGGGAAGAACATGAGCTTTTTGAGTTAGACTGGGACCTGCATTCTAGTGCATGTTTGCTCAATTGTGTCTGACTCTTTGCAACCCCATTGATTGTAGCCTTCCAAGCTCCTCTATCCATGGGGTTTTCTAGGCAAGAATACTATAGTGGGTTGCCATTGCTTCCTCCAGGGGATCTTCCCGAACCAGGAATCGAGCCCTAGTCTCCTGTGTCTCCTGCGTTGCAGGCAGATTCTTCACCCCTGAGCCACCCGGGAATACTTGAGTGGGTTGCTATTTCCTCCTCCAGGGGATCTTCCTGACCCAGGGATTGAACCTGTCTCCTGCATCTTCTGCATTGGCAAGTGGATCTTTACCACTGTGCCACCTGGGAAGCCCCTGCATTCTAGGCCCTTTGCTCATTGATCCTGAGGTTCTGAGACCTCATTTATAAATATGATTTATATTTTAAGATTTTTGGTAAGGATTAATGAGCTACAGTCACCTAAAGTAGTGTCTGGGAAGTAAGTGCTTTAAAAAGTTCTTTCATTTCTTTCCCTTGTATCTAGTTTCCCAGTAACAGACATGTAGTAGGTACTGGGATAAATACTTGAACAATTTCAATGTTTCCAAACAACATGAGAAAAATGACTGATTTTGTTTCTTTTGATGTAAAATTTTGTAACTAAAAAGCACAGGGTGATTCACTGAATTTAGTAGTCTTACAAAGCAGAAATTTGTTTTCTTAAGAATGAAGTTTAATTGTAGGAGAAAACAGCACTGGATCAAGTCAGGTTTGCTGGGTGTTTGAACATGGGAGCTGGACGTGACTTATACCCTCTGAATATCCAAGATGGACTGTGTTGATTGTAAATGTTTTTTATAACGTTTCTTCCCTGCAGTTACAGATGATTTTTTATTTATTTTCATCTTTACCTTCCTTTGGTTTGAAGAATTAAATAAGTATGGTTGTAGAATAAATTGTTCGAGGATAGTCTTTTTCTCCCCACGGCCCAGATGCTGCAGCTCACCTACTTCTCAGTTAATTTTAGCTCAGACTGGAGTCATCCAGCCCTTTGTTCCAATTACATTCTTACTCCTTTGAGTGACATGAAAGCCTTTCATGACCTGCCCTCTGCCCTCTTGGGCAGCCTTAAGTGTACCCTTAGACTTTAGACATGGTAGACCGGAATCTTTAAATAAGTACCATGCAGCTGCATGCCTGCATTTTCTTTTCACACACATTGTTTCTTTTGCTTGCAGTTCTCTGCTTGTATCTCTCCCTCTCTCCCTTAACTCTTCTTTCAAGACTGGGTTCACAGGTTTTTGCTGCTGGGAATGTTTCCTTTCCACAGTTGTTAGCCAAGGTTGCTATTTTATTGAATTGAAAAATCTTCAAAAATTTTTTTTATCCTTATTATGGAGCCTTTGTATTATTTTAGTTCACATTTGATGTTATCTTTTGGTTTTATATATGTTGCTTATTGTGAATGATTCCAATTATATGGTGATGTTAAAATTCGCAGCTACCATTTATTGAATCCTGTTCTGTGACAAGCACTCCAATAGAGTCTTTGTAAACATTGTATATTGCAAATATAGATTACTTTGTAAGGTGGACTGAACTGTAGTATTTAATTTTCATTATTCATGTACTCATTTCTAAAGAGGCCAAAGCATTTTGATTTAATTCATGAGGGGGCAATGTGTGGCAACAGATGAAAAGTCAGTCCCTAAATCAGAAAATTCTTGAATTTAGGTTTTTGTTCGTACTTCCATCTTCAAGGTATTTCTGTTAAGGCTGAAAAAACTTAGAAAATAGGTTGGTATCAAGTTTTATTATTATTAAATTATTTTAAAAGTAGTTTAAAGATGTGTTTTTTATAATAAGCAGACAGATACTTATATATGTGTTAGTGTCTCCTTTATTCTTAATTCATTGGTGTGATGATTCATTGAGCAAATATTATTCTGGACGTCTGAGGTGCACCAGATAAAGGAATAGATATATCATTGAATATAACAGACAATGTGCTGCCCTCATGGAACATGCAGAGAGTTTGTATCGTCTGTTAGGCCTGAATGGATCCAGGGAGGCTTTTTTTCCAAACCTCTTTTTGTTTCTTTGTTTATGAACCCTAAGGAGATTTAACCAGACTTCCTAACATTTGGAAACTACTTTAACAAATGCAGAAATCAGAGGTGCTTTTTAACTGTTTCTAATTCAAAGGGAAATTCTATACTTTCATCAGAAAATGTTGTCTCTTTAGCTGAGTTCATTTGGGGAAAGAAAAACCAGTACTGGTATTATATAGTTATAGTATGATTTTTGTCTTAGAATTAATAAATGACTTTCCTAAACTCATTCATTTTAGGGTTATTTGGCACATTTTTTGAGGTGTAAAATTGATTAAAGATGAATCACCTTTCATTTTATTTTCCTTTCTTCCATTTTTGCCTTGCAGCCTTCCACTGATAGCTTTTGTTTCTGAGAAGCTGCATTGGGAAAAGGAATAGCTCCTTTCCTACTTCCTTGTTCTTTAGGCCATCATTTTGAATCCCTAATGTGAGTTGAGAAACAGAATGTGAGCATATGTCTGTATGCATTTGTTTTACCTAAAGTTTTACTTTAAGTTCAAAGGATTCGTTAACAAAAAAAAGCCACTTGTTATATACAAATAAACAGTTTCAATTTTTATAAATTATTTGACTTAATTGCAATATACAGTCATTAAGAGAAAAGAAGTAAAAATAGTAGAGAGTTGTAAAAGCATATATATCACCAAATTGGGTGACAACTATATCTAGACTTGAACAGTGCTGGGAAGTCTCATGTTAACAGAAATCTGGAGTCCCAATTGGAGGGTCCTGGGCAGTGCATCTACCCCATTGGTGAGACTTCAGATTGCAGTTTTGGGGGCTTCCACTTACAGTCCTAGGCTTCAAACTGATATCATCATCATCAGTTTGTGTGCAGAAATACATCTCTGGTTTTACTCTAACTTTTACAATGCTGTTTGTTTCACCCGGTGAGTTATAAGACTTCTTAGACCTGGGGGCTTAGCCAGACCTCCAGGGGCTCAAGAAATTCTAAGACCCACTCCCTCTCTCATCTGAAGTGCTGCTTGACTTGCTGGTAACTAACAATTGGTGTGCTCACGGGCAGGCACATAATCCAGGCAGTGCCAGGCAGGTCAGAGGCCTGCTCTCCTGTTTCTGAAGCCTGAACAAGGAGGAAAAGAGAGAGAATGAAACTCAAACAGTATATTAAGGAATAACGGCCAAGAATTTTACAAAACTTACAAAAGACATCAGGCCCAGATTTGAGAGACTTGAAAAAGCCCAAACAGGATTTAATACAGAACAAATCATATGTAGGCACACTATCAGTTCAGTTCAGTTCAGTCGCTCAGTCGTGTCCGACTCTCCGTGACCCCATGAATCACAGCACGCCAGGCCTCCCTGTCCATCACCAACTCCCTGAGTACACTCAAACTCATGTCCACAGAGTCGGTGATGCCATCCAGCCATCTCATTCTCCGTCGTCCCCTTCTCCTCCCGCCCCCAACCTTTCCCAGCATCAGAGTCTTTTCCAGTGAGTCAACTCGTCGCATGAGGTGGCCAAAGTATTGCAGTTTCAGCTTTAGCATCAGTCCCTCCAATGAACATCCAGGATTGATCTCCTTTAGAATGGACTGGTTGGATCTCCTTGCAGTATAAGGGACTCTCAAGAGTCTTCTCCAACACCACAGTTCAAAAGCATCGATTCTTCGGCGATCAGCCTTCTTCACAGTCCAACTCTCACATCCATACATGACCACGGGAAAAACCATTGCCTTGACTAGACGGACCTTGGTTGGCAAAGTAATGTCTCTGCTTTTTAATATACTATCAAGGTTGGTCATAACTTTCCTTCCAAGGAGCAAGCGTCTTTTAATTTCATGGCTGCAATCAGCATCTGCAGTGATTTTGGAGCCCAAAAAAACAAAGTCTGACACTGTTTCCACTGTTTTTCCATCTATTTCCCATGAAGTGATGGGACCAGATGCCATGATCTTTGTTTTCTGAATGTTGAGCTTCAAACCAACCTTTTCACTCTCCTCTTTCACTTTCATCAAGAGGCTTTTGAGTTCCTCTTCACTTTCTGCCATAAGGGTGGTGTCATCTGCATATCTGAGGTTATTGATATTTCTCCCAGCAATCTTGATTCCAGCTTGTGCTTCTTCCAGCCCAGCGTTCCTCATGATGTACTCTGCATAGAAGTTAAATAAGCAAGGTGACAATATACAACCTTGACGTACACCTTTTCCTATTTGGAACCAGTCTGTTGTTCCATGTCTAGTTCTAACTGTTGCTTCCTGACCTGCATACAGGTTTCTCAAGAGGCAGGTCAGGTGGTCTGGGATTCCCATCTCTTTCAGAATGTTCCACAGTTTATTGTGATCCACACAGTCAAAGGCTTTGGCATAGTCAATGAAGCAGAAATAGATGTTTTTCTGAAACTCTCTTGCTTTCTCCATGATCCAGCGGATGTTGGCAATTTGATCTCTGGTGCCTCTGCCTTTTCTAAAACCTGCTTGAACATCTGGGAGTTCACGGTTTACATATTGCTGAAGCCTGGCTTGGAGAATTTTGAGCATGACTTTGCTAGCGTGTGAGATGAGGGTAATTGTGCGGTAGTTTGAGCATTCTTTGGCATTGCCTTTCTTTGGGATTGGAATGAAGACTGACCTCTTCCAGTCCTGTGGCCACTGCTGAGTTTTCCAAATCTGCTGGCATATTGAGTGCAGCACTTTCACAGCATCATCTTTCAAGACTTGTAATAGCTCAACTGGAATTCCATCACCTCCACTAGCTTTGTTAGTAGTGATGCTTTCTAAGGCCCACTTGACTTCACATTCCAAGATGTCTGGCTCTAGGTCAGTGATCACGTTATCGTGACTATCTTGGTCGGGAAGATCTTTTTTGTACAGTTCTTCTGTGTATTCTTGCCACCTCTTCTTAATATCTTCTGCTTCTGTTAGGTCCATACCATTTCTGTCCTTTATCGAGCCCATCTTTGCATGAAATGTTCCCTTGGAATCTCTAATTTTCTTGAAGAGGTCTCTTGTTTTTCCTATTCTGTTGTTTTCCTCTATTTCTTTGCATTGATCACTGAGGAAGTCTTTCTTATCTCTCCTTGCTATTCTTTGGAACTCTGCATTCAGATGCTTATATCTTTCCTTTTCTCCTTTGCTTTTCGCTTCTCTTCTTTTCATAGCTATTTGTAAGGCCTCCTCAGACAGCCATTTCACTCTTTTGCATTTCTTTTCCATGGGGATGGTCTTGGTCCCTGTCTCCTGTACAATGTCACGAACCTCATAATATAACTTAAAAGGGAAAATTCTTGAAAGGAGATAGGAAAATAAGATACTTTCAAAAGAGCTACAGGGGAAATAAGCACTGACTTTTCAGATGAAACTGATGAAAACCAGAGGATGATAGAATGGCATCTTTTAAAGTACAGAAAGGACATAATTGTGAACCTAGATATCTGTACTCAGGAAAAGTATTTTTCAGAAGTACAAGAAAAATTTTGATGTAATAGATTTCTTGAAATGTCCAACAAAATGTTCAGAAGAAAAATAGAAAATCTGAATGGTTTTATATCTAACAAAAAATTGAATCTTTAATTCATTTTTTTAACAAGGTAAATTCCAGGGTCAAATAGCTTTACTGATGAATGCTTCCAAATATTAAAGGATGAAAAATAGCATCAATCTTAAAAAAATTTTCAGAGGAATAGAAAAATGTTTTATGAGGCCAACATATCCTTGATATTAAAAAATGACAAAGACAGTCCAATGTAAGAAAATTATAGGAAACTCTCTCTCATTAACAGAGAGAGAAATATTAAAACAACAGGAAATTGAATCCATAGATATATAAAAGGGATGACATGTTAGGACCAAGTGGGGTTTATTCCAGGAATGCAAGGTTGGTTTACTACTCAGAATTCAGTTAATAGGGGAGGTGATCGTCCAAGGGTACAAAGTTATAGTTATGCAAGATAAATTCTGGAGATTTGCTCTATAGCTTAAAATTGGCTCAGAGGGTTGATCTTATGTATTTTTACCACAAAAATAAAATTAAAGCGAGTGGGAAAAAACTTGGGAGCTGATAGATATATCTGTTGTCTTCATAATGGTGGTCATCATTTCACTGGATGTACACTTATCCCCCAAAGCTCTAAATATGTAGAGCTTTCTGTATGTCATTCATCATCTTAATAAAGTGGTTAAAAATAGGGGGAAAAACTCAATAAAATTAACCACATTAATAGAAGAAAAGAAAAATCATATGATTTACCTCAGTTTTTGCAGAAAAATGTTTGGTAAAATTCAATAACCCCCCCACCCCTTTTTGCGGGCTATACTATGCCAAAAAAAATCTTGTGAGATCTTAGTTCTTGAGATCTTGTGGGATCTCAGTTCCCCAGCCAGGGACTGAACCTGGGCCATGGCACTGAAAGCCTAGAATCCTAACTATTAGTCCACCAGGGAACTCCCAGTACTCATTTTTTATAGAAGTTCATAGCAAACTAGTAATAGAAGAAACTCCCTTAATGTGATAAAAACTTTTAACCAAAAACAGCTATAAAACATCATAATTAATAATGAAACTCCGAAAGGTTTCCTTCTGATAGTCTAGGGTATAAAACAAAAATGCTCATTATCACAACTTCTGTTCCACAGAAGTCATAGTCAGTGCTATAAAGCATAGGAAAAAGGTATAAGGATTGGGAAAGGAAACCAGTGGTCGTTATTTTTAGACTGCTTGATTTTATACATGAAAAAATCCAAAACAGTTAAGGCTACTACATGCAAAGTCAGCCTGCAAAAATTATTTGTATCCCTGAATACCTGTAACAAACCAATAATCATTAAAAAATGATATCCTTTATATTAGCATATAAAAATAATACCTTAGGGTAAATATAATGAAAGATTTATAAGACTGACTTCAACATGAAAAATGACATGATGTTATCAAGAGAAGTTAAAGATGCCTTAGCTAAATGTTCATGAACTGAAAGTTTTGATGTAGTAAAAATATTCTTTCCAAACTGATGTATAGATTCCATATGATCCCAGCAAGCTCCCTGTATACTCACTCTGTTGAGGTTTGTCTTCTTTTTTTAATAGTAAATGGATGTTGAATTTTGTCAAATGCTTTTTTCTCCATCTATGAGATGGTCAAATGACTTTTAATATTCATTTTGTTAGTGTAACTTCATTATTTTAAAGGTGAGGAAGCTAGGATATGTTTCCAGTTAGAAGTAATGTGACATGCTTCAAGTTAAGCAAATTCAGGACCTTAGCTCTTGAGGGCTCTACTTCTGTGACTGTTTCTTCATATCACAGATGTTCTGGAATCCAGAGGGTATTGGTGCACGCTGTTTGGTTGCCATGTCATGCATACAGTTTGGGTCAGGATGGAAGATGCTGAGAATGGGTAGATTTCTCCAGTTCTAGTTAGAAATATAAGCTGATATTGAAGATTGTAGGGAAGTGCAGCTGAGAAATTCATTTAGCCATAAATGTCTACTATGCCTGTGTTTATGCTGTGCCCTGGGATGTCCTTGTCATTGATTTTCATTGTTTTGGGTACTCACTTCCCAGAAATTGCTTCCTGCTGTTCCAAGTTTTCTAAGACTCATGCTGCTTTACAGCCTTCCTTTTCCTTGAATCAGGATGAAATTAGATAATACCCTTACTTTTCTGAAGTGTGGAAAACAGGAAATGGACTCGATATAGTTGAATGAGTAGAAAGCCAGGTTGAAGTCAGTCATTGCTTACAAAGGATCTTTGGGGTAAAATGCCCACAGACTGAAATACTGCCTAAATGGTTGAAGAAAGCTTTTGAAAATTAATGTAACAGGTGTTGCAGGTAAATGCATGTAAACATGTTTGATCCATAAAACATTTTTATTTGTGCCTGTTTTTAGAAAGACAGCTTTATAACTTAGGGTTTCTTCTTTTTTATATCTCCGATCCTGAGTTCATAGTACTGCATTTTGGAAAAGCTAGAAATATTAAATAGTGCTTTAAGGGTAAAGCATCTCTCAGTATTTCCATTATAAAATGCAATTTTAAAGGGTTTAGAAGTCAACTATAAAATTTTGTTCTTGGCTGATACTTCGTATACAAAAATCTCTGCCCAGGGTAATTTTCAGAAGAATTTTTGCAGTGGCATAAACTGTGAGGTTATATGGCAGTACCAGCTTACATTCAACTCATTTTTTATGCTTCTACCAAAGTGGAGGAAAAATGACAGCTTTTAAAATGATTCAAATAAAACAATATGAAAATTATATTTCTAGCCCTGTGCCTTTAGAAAATTTTGGTTAAAAAATGTTATTCTACCAACAGAAGACTCACCATTGGCCTAAGTATCCAAATAATAGCACCACCAAACCCAACGTAAACCACCAATCAAGATGATTTTAGAGTAATTCTTCTAAAACCAGATCTTAACAGCTGATGTTGAAAGTAGCATTTGGCCCATCAGTGACTGTGTAACCCTAAAGAGATCCTTTTGGGAGAGTTGGACTGTGAAGAAAGCTGATCGCCGAAGAATCGATGCTTTTGAACTGTGGTGTTGGAGAAGACTCTTGAGAGTCCCTTATACTGCAAGGAGATCCAACCAGTCCATTCTAAAGGAGATCAATCCTGGATGTTCATTGAAGGGACTGATGCTAAAGCTGAAACTGAAATACTTTGGCCACCTCATGCGACAAGTTGACTCACTGGAAAAGACTCTGATGCTGGGAAAGGTTGGGGGCGGGAGGAGAAGGGGACAACGGAGAATGAGATGGCTGGATGGCATCACCGACTCTGTGGACATGAGTTTGAGTGAACTCCGGGAGTTGGTGATGGACAGGGAGGCCTGGCGTGCTGTGATTCATGGGGTCGCGGAGAGTCGGACACGACTGAGCGACTGAACTGAACTGAACTGTTGAAAAACAAACAAATACCGTAGGGCTTCCTTGGTGGCTCAGATGGTAATAGAATCTTCCTGCAATGCAGGAGACACGGTTTTGATCCCTGGGTTGGGAAGATCCCTGGAGAAGGAAATGGCTACCCACTCCAGCATTCTTCCCTGGAGAATCCTATGGACAGAGGAGCCTGGCGGGCTACCATCATGGAGTCTTAGAATTGGACGCAACTGAGCAACTAACACCTTACTTCACTGTTGAAAAATGGCTTTTTGTTTGGTACCTGAGCTTACCTGTCTGCAAATTAAGGAAAAAAGTACTAGTGGGAAAGCAAGGATATGTTTCTTACATGATTGGAGACTTACCTAGTGAAGCTGGAAAGCCTCTTGTTGTTGTAACGTTCTTCTCAAAAGCTTTGGACAGGTATTAGCTTGAAAAGCTTGACCACAATGTAGATAAGCTCGTTGCTCTTCCGTTATTATGAATACATGTGCACTTTACAGCCTGTGGCCAGGTTTCCTTTTTGTTTTTTTCCTACTTCTTCTTCAAAGTTAAATCACATAAGCAGATTTCCTCAAGGGATAATTCTATATGTGGTGGCCAGACTGGTCCCAGGGTTCATAATAACTTCCTCTGGTATGTCAACTTCTGAATGTTGGAAGTACAGTTCTTGTGCACAGATCCCATAGGGAACATTTGAGGTCTTGTCAGTTTGAAATGAAACATGACTTTATGTGAAATATGAATAAAAAATTATATTGGGTTATATATAGCTGTTCAGAAATATAGTCTGCATGGTAGAGAAGGGATTACCTCATTAATGAAAGTCTTCCCCACTCTATTGTCTGAGGTAATGTTGCTATACCATACTTTGGTCCAAGCAAGATAAAAACGACCACAGGACCAACAGCAAAGCCTTTTAGTATTTGCTCTGAAAGAAAACAACTTTCTTAAACAAATATATTTATCAACATTTATTCAGAGATCTTGGGAGGTTTGCTTTAGATTTATAAGGTCCTCTTGTGTACCTGCTGAGGCTTATAGGTCTGGGTGTGCCGAGGTAGAAGAAAGCTTGCCTTGGCTTCAGAGGTTGAGGCATGTTGCTCTCTTTCAGTTCAGTTCAGTTCAGTCACTCAGTCGTGTCCGACTCTTTGCGACCCCATGAATCACAGCACACCAGGCCTCCCTGTCCATCACCAACTCCCAGAGTTCATTCAAACTCATGTCCATTGAGTCGGTGATGCCATCCAGCCATCTCATTCTCTGTCGTCCCTGCCTACTCCCACCCCCAATCCCTCCCAGCATCAGACTCTTTTCCAGTGAGTCAACTCGTCGCATGAGGTAGTCCTTCCAATGAACACCCAGGACTGATCTCCTTTAGAATGGACTGGTTGGATCTCCTTGCAGTCCAAGGGACTCTCAAGAGTCTTCTCCAGCACCACAGTTCAAAAGCATCAATTCTTCGGCGATCAGCTTTCTTCACAGTCCAACTCTCACATCCATACATGACCACGGGAAAAACCATAGCCTTGACTAGACGGACCTTTGTTGGCAAAGTAATGTTTCTGTTTTTTAATATGCTATCTAGGTTGGTGATAACTTTCCTTCCAAGGAGTAAGCATCTTTTAATTTCATGGCTGCAGTCAGCATCTGCAGTGATTTTGGAGCCCAAAAAAATAAAGTCAGCCACTGTTTCCACTGTTTCCCCATCTATTTCCCATGAAGTGATGGGACCAGATGCCGTGATCTTCGTTTTCTGAATGTTGAGCTCTTTACATATAGTAAAATTTAGCCTTTTTAACATTCAGTTCTATAAATTTTAAAGCATGTGTAGATTTGTGTAACCTCTACCACAGTCAAGATAGAAAACAGTTTCATCCTACCCACAAATTCCCTTATGTCTCTTTTTACTCAACACTTCCCCTTACCCCACAGCCCCTGCCAACCATTAATCTGTTTTGTGTCCCCGTGGATTTGCCTTTTGCAGAATGTCATATAAATGGAATTGTTTTGAGTCTGGCCTTTTCCTATTAGCATAACGCATTTGAGATTCATCCATGTTGTTTAGAGTTGCTGAATAGTATTCCATTGTATTGATGTCCCAGAGTTTGTTTACCCATACACCAGTTGAAGAACATTTGGATTATTTTCAACTTTTGACCATTAAGAAGAAAACTGCTGTGAATGTTGCTGTACATGTCTCTGTATGAACATATGTGTTTTTTTTTTCCCCTCTTGGTCAAATGCCTAGAAGTGGAATTGTGGGTCATATGGTAAGCGTATGTTTGTCTTTATAAAAAACCATGCAGCTGTGTTCCAAAGTAGTTGTACCACTTTTCACTCCCATTAAAAATATGTGAGAGGTTCCGTTTTTCCACATCCTCACCAGGATTTAGTAGTGGTATTTTAGCCGTTCTCATGGGTGGATAGTGATATTTACTTTTCGTTGTTGTAGTTGTTGATTATCTTTTGTTTCTGTGTTTTCCTGCCGAGAAAATGATACTAAACAATTCGTGGGTGTGCTCGCTGGTCATTCATATAAATTTAGTTTTTTCTGGGATGTCTGTGCAGGTTTTTTATGCATTTTGCAGTTGGTTTGTTTTTGTGTTAATGAACTGTAAGGCTTTGTGTCCTATGAATAAAGACTTCTGAGAGGTGTGTGTGTGTGTATGCATTTATTTATTTCAGGTCTTCTGTTACTGTTGTTGTTGTTTGTTTTTTTTTTTTTTTGTCTAGTTTTATTACCTGATAATATCTGTGATTGAGGATCTTTTTTATTAGGTACATGTAAGTTACAAATATTATAACTTGGTAAAGCATCGACTCTTTAAAAATTAAAAAAAAAAATTATTATCTTTAAGATTTTACTTGGCTGTGCCAGGTCTTAGCTGTAGCGCATGTGCTCTCTTAGTTGTGGCATGTAGAATCTAGGTCCCCGACCAGAGATCAAACCCAGGTTCTGCCCTGGGAGCGTGGAGTCTTAGCCGTGGACATCGGGGAAGTCCCTGCATTGGCTCTTTCATTAACATGAAATGATCCTCCTTGACCCTTGTAATGCCTTTTTTCCTTGACTTCCACTTTGTGTGATTATTTAGCTACTTCAGTTTTATAAGAATGTTTTCCCAGGTGGGAAATGATAGAGAACATCTGACATGACATAAGAAAGGTTAATCATGGAGGAGGAGGGGCAGTGACATAGTAGGAGAGAAGGCACTACCCAGTGAGCAGAGCACTCAAGGGAAGAAAATAGGATTCAAACTGGATCACTCTGTGGTTTGAGGTGGGAGGAAGGAAAGGATGGTTGCAGAAATAAGTAGATTTTTTAGAGTTGGCCATACCTTAAATCTATTTTAAAAATCTAGCAGTAAGCACACAGTTTATAGTATGCCAGCAACCACTAATCAAACGTGGTTTCAGTTTTTATTATCAGTACATGAGTGTGGTAGTTAAGTGTTGGCTGACTTTTCAGATAATTGTGGTTAATCTGTTAGTAGTAAATTGGCTATATGGAACATCTTAGGCTCTGGGATTGTGGCCCTGTTTATATTAATGTCCTGAATATCCCTTTCTCTGAAAATTTTTTTATTGTATACTGCCTGGTTTTTTGAAATGGTGTCTACAAATTGAGCTAATTTTTCAGTGAGGGCCAGCATAGTGAAGTGTGTCTCAAGGATGTGAAATTCATTTTGCTACAAATGGTGTAAAGTGAAGGAATCTGAGGGCAGGCACTGTAGCTCCGTCTCTGTACATGTAAAAACTTCAAATACAAATAATCTTTATTTGACATGTGCTCTGATACATTACTTTGCCAACAAAGGTCCGTCTAGTCAAGGCTATGGTTTTTCCAGTGGTCATGTTTAGATGTAAGAGTTGGACTGTGAAGAAAGCTGAGCGCTGAAGAATTGATGCATTTGAATTGTGGTGTTAGAGAAGACTCTTGAGAGTCCCTTGGACTGCAAGGAGATCCAACCAGTCCATCCTAAAGGAGATCAGTCCTAGGTGTTCATTGGAAGGACTGATGCTAAAGCTGAAGCTCCAGTACTTTGGCTACCTCATGCAAAGAGTTGACTCATTGGAAAAGACTCTGATGCTGGGAGGGATTGGGGGCGGGAGGAGAAGGGGACGACAGAGAATGAGATGGCTGGATGGCATCACCAACTCGATGGACATGAGTTTGAGTGAACTCTGGGAGTTGGCGATGGACAGGGAGGCCTGGTGTGCTGCGATTCATGGGGTTGCAAAGAGTCGGACACGACTGAGCGACTGAACTGAACTGAACTACATCCATGAGCATGTTGTGTAAATTTTTTAGGTTCTTTTCTTTCCTGAATGATGTTATATTCTTGCTTTGATTCCATATCAAAAATGATCATAATTCTAAAAAGGGAATGATCTTTGGTTCATGGAAACAGTTGAAAATTATTATTACTAGTAGGCTTCTACTGTGAATACAAATGCAAAGAAATTACCTTTAAAAAGAACCCCACTTTGATCATTTCTGAGGAGAACTTCAACTTTATTCTTTTCCAGGATTGAAAACTGGCCACAGTCCTCAGACACAGGAGGGTTTCAGTCCAGTCTACCTCCTTGCTGCGGGAATGGGCATGTGATTGATTCAAGAATGGACATGTGACCCGAATTAGTCCCAGCAATGTAGTCCTGAGACTTTTGTGCAGAGCACCTGGGCATGAATTTCTCTCTTTTTTCCCCCCCAACTCTGGTCTCTAAGAGAATGGGATATATTCTAGAGCTATTGGAGTCCTTCTTGACACATGAAGAGAGAGGCTGCCCTGGTTTTGAAACTAATATTGAGGAAATCTGAAATCTCTCTCTCTTTACCTCTCTTCCCCACCCTCCCCCACTTCCATTCCTCCCTCCCTCTGCACATATCAGATGAGCCTCTCAGTCTGATCAGAATGACTCAGTTATGTAAGCCGATTCAAGTTTTTCTGTCTCTTGCAGCTAAAACAGTCATTATTGATACACTGAGTATGTTTTAGAGACTTAAGTCAACAAACAATAAAGAGTAAGGTTAAGAGAAAAGAAACCACTGTGTACAGTTACCAGGAAATGTGTGTATTCTTTCACTAAATCTCGATAATTGTCTGTTCCTTTCATGAATTCTGCTCTTGGAAGTTCTTCTATCCAGTTCTTTGCTCTCTTAGGAACTCTTTCCTAGGGTTTGCTTTCCCACTTTTGCTTCTATCTACCTTCTTGCCAGACTGTATTTGTTCCTGAGTTTTAGAACTTGGTATGATATTCTGCCAAATTCTCTTCCCCACCTCCATGCTCTTTCCTGGCATGAAAATATTTGCTACTTTTCTATGGAGATTATTCTTGGTGGAAATCTGCTGAATTCTGTGAATTGTCCCCACTCTAAGGGGAAGTGTGCTTCTTCCAGCCCAGCGTTCCTCATGATGTACTCTGCATATAAATTAAATAAGCAGGGTGACAATATACAACCTTGACATACTCCTTTTCCTATTTGGAACCAGTCTGTTATTCCATGTCCAGTTCTAACTGTTGCTTCTTGACATGCATACAGGTTTCTCAAGAGGCAGGTCAGGTGGTCTGGGATTCCCATCTCTTTCAGAATGTTCCACAGTTTATTGTGATCCACACAGTCAAAGGCTTTGGCATAGTCAGTGAAGCAGAAATAGATGTTTTTCTGGAACTCTCTTGCTTTCTCCATGATCCAGCGGATGTTGGCAATTTGATCTCTGGTGCCTCTGCCTTTTCTAAAACCTGCTTGAACATCTGGGAGTTCACGGTTCACATATTGCTGAAGCCTGGCTTGGAGAATTTTGAGCATGACTTTACTAGCGTGTGAGATGAGTGCAATTGTGCGGTAGTTTGAGCATTCTTTGGCATTCCCTTTCTTTGGGATGGAATGAAGACTGACCTTTTAAAGTCCTGTGGCCACTGCTGAGTTTTCCAAATTTGCTGGCATATTGAGTGCAGCACTTTCACAGCATCATCTTTCTGGAATCAAGATTGCCGGGAGAAATATCAATAACCTCAGATATGCAGATGACACCACTCTTATGGCGGAAAGTGAAGAGGAACTCAAAGGCCTCTTGATGAAAGTGAAAGAGGAGAGTGAAAAGTTTGACTTGAAGCTCAACATTCAGAAAACGAAGATCATGGCATCTGGTCCCATCACTTCATGGGAAATAGATGGGAAAACAGTGGAAACAGTGTCAGACTTTATTTTTTTGGGCTCCAGAATCACTGCAGATGCTGATTGCAGCCATGAAATTAAAAGACGCTTACTCCTTGGAAGGAAAGTTATCACCAACCTAGATAGCATATTAAAAAACAGAGACATTACTTTGCCAACCAAGGTCCGTCTAGTCAAGGCTATGGTTTTTCCCATGGTCATGTATGGATGTGAGAGTTGGACTGTGAAGAAAGCTGATCGCCGAAGAATTGATGCTTTTGAACTGTGGTGCTGGAGAAGACTCTTGAGAGTCCCTTGGACTGCAAGGAGATCCAACCAGTCCATTCTAAAGGAGATCAATCCTGAGTGTTCATTGGAAGGACTGATGCTAAAGCTGAAACTGCAATACTTTGGCCACCTCATGCGACGAGTTGACTCACTGGAAAAAAGTTTGATGCTGGGAGGGATTGGGGGTGGGAGGAGACGGGGACAACAGAGAATGAGATGGCTGGATGGCATCACTGACTCGATGGACATGAGTTTGAGTGAACTCCGGGAGTTGGTGATGGACAGGGAGGCCTGGTGTGCTGTGATTCATGGGGTCACAAAGAGTCAGACACGACTGAGCGACTGAACTGAACTCAACTGAAGCCAGGAGGCAGTTTGAAGTCTGAGTGGTGTCTAATGGAACAAATTGGCAAATAAGATTAAAACGGTTAAAAAATGTCAGTGGATACTCAGAAGGTAAGGTCTTTGAATGCTAAGTCAAAGAACAGAGAATTAGTTTTTTTAGGGAAGAGAAAAGCATGAAAAATTTTGAGTAAGAAGGTAATTTAATCAGATTATTTTTTTTTTAATTTCTGGAAATCTGTAAGATGGTGGCACTGAGAATACCAGGGAATTTGTGGAAATATAAGAGCCCTCGTAAAAAAGACAAGTGAAGGACTTGGCAAAGCAGTATGCTTGGCAGTAAAAAGAGTCAAATTTGGTTGTGAGGTTTTGAGTTTGAAAGGCCTGGAAGAAAATACTTGTGGTATTAATAAAAAAAGAGCAGAGGAAGGGGAAATGCTTTGAGGGGAAGGACTAGAGTGGCTTTTGATGGTGTGAGTTTAGGTGATATCTGCACATTAGGAGGGAATTGTGTTGGAGACATTGTGCTAGGTACTATATTAAGTGCTAGGAATACAACATTGAACAAACGGGTGTGGAAAAAGTCCTTGCTTTCATGGGGCTTGTGTTTCACTAGGAAAGACATAATAATGTACATACAATGCCATATTCAATAGTGATAAGGATTGAAGAGGAAAAATAAGGAAGAGAGATGTGAATTTGGGGGTGGGGTTGAGATTTTAAATAGGGTGACCAAAGAAGGCTTCATAGAGAAAGTGACAATGAGTAAACACTGAAAGAAGTGAGGGTCCTTGTGAGGATCTTAGGGAACAGTGAATGCATACGTAACTTGTTCAAGGAGTAGTAGAGATGCTGAGGAGGGGAGTAGTTGAAATTGAAGTCCGAAGGATCAATGGGTAGGCGTAGAGCTCAGGTACGACCTCTGCATCACTCAGGATCTGCGATTTAGCTCTGAGGGAGTCAGAAAGCCTTGCAGGATGTAGAGCAGAGAATTGACCTGATTTGACTACCTTTCATAGGCTCACCCTGACTGCTGTGTTGGGAGAAGATGAAAAGAGGACAAGAGTAGGAGCAGCCCCCTTACGAGGCTCTTGCCTGTATCCAGGTGAGAGATGATGGACCTGAACCAGGATGGAGGCCTTGGTGGCCACGAAGCTAGAGCTGATAGGATGAGCTGATGGCTGTGATGCGGGTGGGGGAAGAGTTTTGGCCTGAGTAACTGGAAGAAATGGGAATAGTTTTTTCTACTCTTGTTAACTGAATAAAAGGTACTTTTGGATTAACTACTATAGGCAAACAGAATTCTCTGTTAACATATATTCCTTTAAGAACATCTTTAATGGTATCTCATTGTGGTTTTGATTTGCATTTCTCTGATGATGAGGGATGTTGAGCATTTTTTCATGTGTTTGTCAGAATGGCTGCTATCCAAAAGTCTGCATGCAATAAATGCTGGAGAGGGTGTGGAGAGAAGGGAACCCTCTTACACTGTTGGTGGGAATGCAAACTGGTACAGCCACTATGGAGAACAGTGTGGAGATTCCTCAGAAAACTGGAAATAGAACTGCCATATGATCCAGCGATCGCACTCCTGGGCATACACACCGAGGAAACCAGAATTGAAAGAGACACATGTACTCCAGTGTTCATTGCAGCACTGTTTATAATAGCCAGGACATGGAAGCAACCTAGATGTCCATCTGCAGACGAATGGATAAGAAAGCTTTGGTACATATACACAATGGAGTATTTCTCAGCCATCAAAAAGAATGCATTTGAATCAGTTTTAATGAGGTGGATGAAATTGGAGCCAATTATACAGAGTGAAGTAAGCCAGAAAGAAGAACATCAATACTGTATATTAACGCATATATATGGAATTTAGAAAAATGGTAACCTGAACCCTGTATAAGAGACTGCAAAAGAGACATAGGCATTTAGAACAGTCTTTGGGACTCTGTGGGAGAGGGTGAAGGTGGAATGATTGGGGAGAATGGAATTGTAGCATGTATATTATCATAAGTGACCAGTCCAGGTTCGACGCATAAATTTTCCTCTGTTCAAAAAAAAAAAAAAAGAACATCTGTAATATGTCTTTAAATTGATAGGATCCATGGTCCTATTTTAAAATGAAAGAAGCATATTGGCAAGCCTTGTCAAGAACTCCCTGTGGAAATATCAGTTGCTTTTTTGGCTCCAAGGTATTTCCTGAACAGTGTATTATACTTTGTCCCAAGTGTGCCATTAAGGGATTTGAAAGTTTGTTAAAACATGTGTGGCAAGTGAGTGCCGTCACTTAAGCCCAGCCAGAGAAGCCAGGAAGCGAAAAGCAGCTCCTACGTGGACTTTGTGACATGTATCACCTGTGAATCAGAGGCTCAGGTGGTGGGTTAGGCAGGGCATTGTCTCCTGTGCACAAAGCCTCCAGCAGTTCAGTTCAGTTCAGTTGCTCAGTCGTGTCCGACTGTCCGCGACACCATGAATCACAGCACGGCAGGCCTCCCTGTCCATCAAACAGCCCTTTCAATAGAAAGTGCCCGAGGACATAGGCATATGTAAATCTTCTTGGAGAAGCTCCATCCTACCAAGTTGATGACAACTTCCTGCCCCCCGGGAATGTCATAGAATTTATTTGCTTGGAACAGAATTTTCCAGTGCCAATATAGACTTGCTCTTTTATGCGATTTAAAATAGCACTCTTCAGTGATGGCTTTTGTGTTCAGGGAAGGGTTTTTCTGTATCGGTACACGGGGCGGCTATGAAATGTTTCATGTGTGGAGCTTGGGTTAAGCCATCAAGATGAAATGTTACTTGGCATTTTTCTTTAGGATTCTATTTAAATTGGTTACAGGTGCTCTGTCTGTTGCTCCCCAGTTTTGAAATACATTATATTAATTATAAAAAGATCGGGAAGAAAAAAACTAATATGAGTTTTGAAGTCATAGGTTTCTTGATTCTGGTGAGTTTGAGTTGGTCTCTGCAGTTGATCACGTATACCTCTCAATGTAGACATCACCCACCCCTCTTCTAAAACACAGAGACATCACTTTGCTGACAGAGGTCTATCTAGTCAGAGCTATGGTTTTCCCAGTAGTCATATATGGACGTGAGAGTTGGATCATAAAGAAAGCTGAGCACCAAAGAATTGATGCTTTTGAACTGTGGTGTTGGAGAGGACTCTAGAGAGTCCCTTGGACTGCAAGGAGATCCAACCAGTCCATCCTGTAGGAGATCAGTCCTGAATATTCATTGAAAGGACTGATGCTGAAGCTGAAGCTCCAATACTTTGGCAACCTGATGTAAAGAACTGACTAATGGGAAAAGATCCTGATGCTGGAAAAGGTTGAAGGCAAGAGGAGAAGGGGACCACAGAGGATGAAGTGGTTGGATGGCATCACTGACTTGATAGACATGAGTTTGAGCAAGCTGTGGGAGTTGGTGATGGACAGGGAAGCCTGGCATGCTGCAGTCCATGGGGTCACAAAGAGTCGGACATGACTGAGCAACTGAACTGACTGACCCCTCCTTCTAAGGGATGGATTGGTACTTCACACTGTGGGAAGCGGTGCTTGCATCTTGGCTTTCTCTTCATCTAGGCATTCGTGGTTTTTCTAGCTAAAACTGTTGTTTTCAAATTGGTGACAGTGTACTTTATGGTTCCATTTGGGTTTATATTGAAACTGGGGTTATAATTTAGATATGAAGGTTTAGAATTATTTTAGAAAAGTGCATTTATATAAACATCTTCCAGTTTTATTCATTTGCATGTGTACTTATGTTTGTGTCTTGTGACAAGTTTCATCTCTGGTAAAATAACCAGGTTTCCAGACAGGGCAGTCATGGAGGGCAGTGCAGGATGCTGTAGACAAGCATACTCGCTTTTCCTGAAGGAAAACGTGCATTTTCTTATCTCCCTCTTTTGCATGTGTGTCCTTCCCCAGCTTAGTTCCCTTTTCATGTGTTCACCTGTCCAAATCCTGAGGGAGGGAGGGCGTGTAGTGGAATAAGCTAGGTTGGGAGTTGAGTAAATCTGTTTTTTACTTTCCCTCAGTCTTGATCTGTTTCACAAAGGACTGGACCAGTTTGCATTCATTTTGCTGTACATTCTTGCTGATATTTGGTGTTATCAGAATATTTAGTGTTTGCCCATCTGTGGGTCTGTAAGGATATCTCGTGGGCAAATTAATTTGTATTTCTGTGATGACTTAATGAGGCTGAGCAACTTTCCATCTTTATTGGCTGTTTGGCAATAAAGATTTCACTATTTTGTTAAGTGCCTTTAAGCCTTTTCCCCGTTTGTCTATTGGATTGTCTTTCACTGATTTATAGGAGTTCTCTATATATTCTGGATATGAGCGCTACCATGGCTTATCTTTTAAAATTTCTTTTACATTACTGTAGGATAAGAGGAAAATTTAATTTTAATGGAGTTGAATTTATCAGTATTTTCTTTCATGGCAGTGCTTTTTGGTTATATTTGAAATGTATTTCCCTATTTATTTTCTCAAATATTATTTTCTAAAATTCTTCCAGCCTTTTAGATTAGCATCATTCTTAGCCATTTTCCAGTCACGTGGTTGCACAGAGTCTCTGATTTAGCAAGTGTTCTTATTTTCAAATTAGGGATGTTCCTTAAGGCCTTTTGCCATTCCTTTGTTAACACAGGGCTTGTGTTCCCTTTAAATTACAGAAGTCATGCTGTACTCACTGTCCTTTTCCAAAACGTGTATCTTTTCTTCTCTGTGTGTCTGGTCTCAGGATTCTGGGCTTTGGCCTATTCCTTTCAGTGCTAAGCTTCTTGTAACCTCCTCTCAATTTCATCCCTGACGGGTTTTCAGGGTCCTGTCCAGGTCCTACTGAAGAGGCCACATTAATGCTCTCCAGCCTCCAGATAGTGCAGCCTGTTGGAGAAAGGGGATCACCTTTTCCTTTCATTACACTGCCATGCCACCCTGTCTCCAAAAGGAGACAATAGGGAGATTACAGGTGTATCTGTGGTAAAACAAACTGCAGGGTGTATTTGACGAACATTTCTCTGTGTGTGTGTATGCACGTCCTTTTGTATTTTTACTGTTTACTTTTATGAGCAGAGTTTTGTCATGTTCATCCTATCCCGTTTATGGAATAAGACTGAGAGTGAAAAAGTTTTGTGTGACCCAGTGATTTGGTTCCCGCACAAACCTGTTTCTGTCCTGCCCTCCAGAGACTAGACTAAACCTCCAAGGGAGAAATAGCCCCAGTTGCAGTGTGCACTCTCAGAATAGTAAGTGCAGGCAGCTGCCTTGTTCCCTCAGGTCTGTGGAGGAAATCTGAGGAAGTTTTAAAGTCCTCAGTTAACCAGGTCAGTAATGTATCCATTTTCCTAAGGCCTCCCTCCTTTCATCCTGAGCTCAGAGCTTTCCAAAATAGTGATCAATCTAAACTAGTAGCCTCCAGCACCAGATATTTCATATTGTAAAAATATAAATTGTATTGTGCATCCTCACAGAACATTTCCTATCTACTTGGAGATGTGCGTTTTTCTGTGGAGGAAGGGTTTATAGCTTTCATGTGATTATCAGAGGGAATGAAAATTGTCAGGAGGGAATTCTCAGTATGTCATCTCTGTGAAACATCAAAATTGAGAACCACTGAACTAGATTTTCCAATTTTTCAAGAAGAAGAATTTCAAGAAGAATTTCACAGAAGAAGGCCTGTAACTTTACAGATCCAGGAAAAATTGGGCTACTACTTTCTAACCCTCATACTCTTGTGTCTGGAAACTGTTCTGAAAACTCTCTTGCGTCCTGATAGTCTTTTATATTCATTTTTTCAATTTTCTACTCTTCTAGCCATCTGTTTATTCCTCAAATATTGAGCACCTAGATTGATTATGCAAGTTGCTGTAGAATAATCAGATATACAATTGGCAAACATATAATCTCAACACATGAGGGAAATCACATAATAATACTTGTTATTATCACACAGATAATACTTGTGCTTGTGCTCAGTCACTAAGTTAGTTGTGTCCACTCTTTGTGACCCCATAGACTGTAGCCCACCAGGCTCGTCTGTCCATGGGATTTCCCAGGCAAGAATCTTAGAGTGGGTTGCCATTTCCTTCTCCAGGGAATCTTCTTGACTCAGGGATTGAACCCTCATCTCCTGCATTGGCAGGCAGATTCTTTATCACTGAGCCACCTGGGAAGTCCATAGATATACTGTAGTGAAAAAAAGGGAAGTCCCATAGAGGAGGTATGTATAAATTGCTTTGGGACTTTAGAAAAGGATACCTGCCTCTGTTCTGGGCAAGTAGCGAGGCGTGAGGAGGAAGTGAAGGACGATGTGGTAGATTCTAGGGTTATCGAAATCCAAGCCATTTGGGTCTTTGGAGATGGGTGGATTTTAGATATGTGTGGATGTTAAAGAAAGCTGAGCGCTGAAGAATTGATGCTTTTTAACTGTGGTGTTGGAGAAGACTCTTGAGAGTCCCTTGGACAGCAAGGATATAAAACCAGTCAATCCTAAAGGAAATGAGTCCTGAATATTCATTGAAAGGACTGATGCTGAAACTCTAGTACTTTGGCAACCTGATGTGAAGAACTGACTCATTGGAAAAGACCTTGATGCTGGGAAAGATTGAAGGCAGGAGGAGAAGGGGATGACAGGAAATGAGATAGTTGGATGGCATCACCATCCAATTCAATGGACTCAATGGACATGAGTTTGAGCAAGCTCTGAGAGTTGGTGATGAACAGGGACGCCTGGCGTGCTGCTGCAGTTCATGGGGTTGCAAAGAGTCAGACACGACTGAGCGACTGAACTGAACTGAGATGTTAAATGCAATATGTCATATGTCTGCTTCTTTATTCATTTAAATGCGACTTGAGTATATATGTGACCTAGCCTTGGTCACTTTATGGAGTTTATATTTATCAGGGCAGGTGGATTCGGAAAAGGTCCGTTCCGTTCCCTTCCGTCGCTCAGTCGTGTCCGACTCTTTGCGACCTCGTGGACTGTAGCCTACCAGGCTTCTCCATCCATGGGATTCTCCAGGCAAGAATACTGGAGTGGGTTACCATTTCCTTCTCCAGGGGATCTTCCCGACCCAGGGATCGAACCCGGGTCTCCCGCATTGGAGGCAGACGCTTTAACCTCTGAGCCACCAGGGATAATTGCTATTATTCATTCATTCAACAAATATTTGAGTGGCCACTAAATGCTTTTCCCAACTCTTAGAATATAACAGTAAAGAAAATAACCTCTGTGCTCATGAAACCCACATCCTAGTTGAGAGACAGAAAGCAGGTAAGTATATAATAAATTGCCAGGTAGTGATAAGTTCAGTGATGAGAAATAACAGTGAGGTGGGGCTGTTTCAGTTAATGTGATCAAGGGAGGCCTCTCTGAGAGGACGATATTTGAGCAGAGACTTAAACAGAACAAAGATAGCAAATCTTGTGAATAGCTGGACAAAAAGTTTCCTGATAGAGGGAATAGCAAACGAAAAAATCTCAAGATGAAGATTTTAATGTTCTAGGAACAGCAAAGAGATCTCCGGGACTGGAGTGTAATTTGCAAAGGAAGAAACTGTAGAAGATGAGAGTGGAAAAGTAGATATGGGCCAGATTGGACAAGACACCATGGCCTGATGATGGATGGATGCTGGGAAGCTATTGGGAGAATGCCATGGTGTGATTTGTTTTAAAACGACAACTCTAGCTCCTTTGGTCCAAAATAGAAGTCGGGAGACCGGTTATCACAGTAGTTCCACAAGGACATAAAGGTTGCTTGGATTTGTACAGTGACAGTAGAAACAGCATGAAGCTATATTTTAAAGGAAGGGTCAGTGGGTTCTCATGATGGATTGGATGTGGGTGTGTGAGGGAGACAGTCAAGAGAGATGTCCCAGTTTGGTGCTGTCGCCGAGAGAGGCAGCACTGGGAGAGGGGTGGGATCTGGTGGCGAGCAAAGGTTCTGTTGTTTGAGGTGCCAGCTGACATCCAGATGATGTCAAGTTGGCAAACGGATATGAATCTGGAATTCAGGGAATGGTTGAGGCTAGGGCTTTAATTTTTTGGAGTTAATAGCGTATAGAGAGATTTAAAGCCACGAGACTGGATGAAATCATCTAGGGAGTGAGTGTAAATGATCCCCTCCCTAGCGGTGTTTAGTATCTTCCTCTGTTCCTGTATCATGTCAGATTCAAGTTCAATGTAGGGGAAAAATACTTCACAGATAGAGGTATGTACTTCCTAAGTATAGTACATCAGGAAGCACTTTGGTTCTTTCTCTTTTTTATGATATTTGTATTAATCAGTGGGCTCAGGTATTGCTGTTATGGTCTATCTGTCGTAAAACTCCATCCCCATCAGCATTTAGCAACCATTGATGATCATTTTTGGAATCCATCATGCCAGTAGGGATAACAGAAAGGTGTTAATGGATGGCTTTCCTTCCTTCTTAATTAGTTAAAATTCTTCTGTAAAGAAGCACTTTACCTCATCAGCTGTTTGGTTAGCCTGAGGTACAGTTTGTACAGGAAACGTAGGATGAATGTTTAGAATTTCCTAACGTTGAGCAAAGATGCCTCTTTCGTGATGATTTGAGTCCTTTTGATGAGACTCCAGTAGCCTGTAAGTGCTTCCTTGTTTTTCCCATATGATAAAATTTTCCAGGTTCATCTTGCTGATTTCTCTTTCTAGACTTGAATTAGCTGTTTCTCTAAGGAGTTGCACAGCTGTCACTCTTAACCAATATGTGGTATGGAAGGGTTTTAGAGTGCCTTTTATATCTTATGACCTTAAGGTGATTGTTTTTCCCCCATAACATTTATTGTAATGTGTACTATGATAATAAAAATAGAATGAAAATACTTTAAAAATGCAGGGTATTGATTTATATTTTAACTACACAGTTTTGAATGACTTAATTTATACATTAAACCCTACTACCTTAACAGCATTTTCTGCTTTAGTAACTCAAAACTGAAATTAGTGCCTAAAACACTAATTCTTGAGTATAGCTAATCTAAACTATGGAGATTATCACAAAATCAGAACTGGGTTGGTTTTGAAATGTGCTCTTTAGTTAAGCTTGCTGTACTCTGGTTATTGTTTCCCACTGGGCTCTTCTTCCCGTGGACTCTTCCTTGATCTTAGCGTGTATAAGCCAAAGCATAATTCTTCATATGTAGGTAGGCAGAATCATGGTGATTACAGAATTCTTTTTATAGATTACCCACACACGTATACACCCATACAAAGACTACCTTTCAGTGTGGGATAGTTAAGCCTTCACACTGTATAAAGCCCATCTTCTGGTTACCCCTCTAATATTTTCTCCATGGTCTGTGGGAACCAAATCCTTTGTGGAAGCCATTAGCAGAAGAAATAAAAACATAATAGAACGTAATTCAGGTATGACCTAAATCAAATCCCTTATGATTATACAGTGGAAGTGACAAATAGATTTAAGGGACTAGATCTGATAGACATAGTGCCTGATGAACTATGGATGGAGGTTCGTGACATTGTACAGGAGACAGGGATCAAGACCATCCCCAGGAAAAAGAAATACAAAAAGGCAACATGACTGTCTGAGGAGGCCTTACAAATAGCTGTGAAAAGAAGAGAAGCCAAAACCAAAGGAGAAGAGGAAAGATAAACCCATTTGAATGCGGAGTTTCAAAGAATAGCAAGGAGAGATATGAAAGCCTTCCTCAGCGATCAATGCAAAGAAATAGAGGAAAACAATAGAATGGGAAATACTAGAGATCTCTTCAAGAAAGTTAGAGATACCAGGGGAACATTTCATGCAAAGATGGGCTCAATAAAGGACAGAAATGGTATAGACCTGACAGAAGCAGAAGCTATTAAGAAGAGATGGCAAGAATACACAGAAGAACTGTACAAAAAAGATCTTCACGACCCAGTTAATCACGATGGTGTGATCACTGACCTAGAGCCAGACATCCTGGAATGTCAAGTCAAGTGGGCCTTAGGAAGAATCACTACAAACAAAGCTAGTGGAGGTGATGGAATTCCAGTTGAGCTATTGCAAATCCTCAAAAATGGTGCTGTGAAAGTGCTGCAATCAGTATGCCAGCAAATTTGTGAAACTCAGCAGTGGCCACAGGACTGGAAAAGGTCAGTCTTCATTCCAATCCCAAAGAAAGACAATGCCAAAGAATGTTTAAGCTACTCCACAATTGGATTCATTTTACATGTTAGCAAAGTAATGCTCAAAATTCTCCAAGCCAGGCTTCAGCAATACATGAACTGTGAACTTCCAGATGTTCAAGCTGGATTTAGAAAAGGCAGAGGAACCAGAGATCAAATTGCCAATATCTGCTGGATCATCGAAAAAGCGAGAGAGTTCCAGAAAAACATCTATTTCTGCTTTATTGACTGTGCCAAAACCTTTGATTGTGTGGATCACAACAAACTGTGGAAAATTCTGAAAGAGATGGGAATACCAGACCACCTGACCTGCCTCTTGAGAAACCTGTATGCAGGTCAGGAAGCAACAGTTAGAACTGGACATGGAACAACAGACTGGTTCCAAATAGGAAAAGGAGTATGTCAAGGCTGTATCTTGTCACCCTGCTTATTTAACTTATATTCAGAGTATATCATGAGAAACGGTGGGCTGGAGGAAACACAAGCTGGAATCAAGATTGCTGGGAGAAGCATCAATAACCTCAGATATGCAGATGACACCACCCTTGTGGCAGAAAGTGAAGAGGAACTAAAGAGCCTCTTGATGAAAGTGAAAGAGGAGAGTGAAAAAGTTGGTTTAAAGCTCAACATTCAGAAAACGAAGATCATGGCATCACTTCATGGGAAATAGATGGGGAAACAGTGAGAGACTTTATTTTGGGGGCTCCAAAATCACTGCAGATGGTGATTGCAGCCATGAAGTTAAAAGACACTCCTGGGAAGGTAAGTTATGACCAACCTAGACAGCATATTAAAAAGCAGAGACATTACATTGCCAACCAAGGTCTGTCTAGTCAAGGCTATGGTTTTTCCAGTGGTCAAGTATGGATGTGAGAGTTGGACTATAAAGAAAGCTGAGCACTGAAGAATTGATGCTTTTGAACTGTGGTGTTGGAGAAGACTCTTAAGATCCCCTTGGACTGCAAGGAGTTCCAACCAGTCCATCCTAAAGGAGATCAATCCTGGGTGTTCATTGGAAGCTCTGATGTTGAAGCTGAAACTCCAATACTTTGGCCACCTGATGTGAAGAGCTGACTCATTGGAAAAGACCCTGATGCTGGGAAAGATTGAGGGCAGGAGGAGAAGGGAACGACAGAGGATGAGATGGTTGGATGGCATCACCAACTCAATGGACATGGGTTTAGGTGAACCCTGGGAGTTGGTGATGGGCAGGGAGGCCTGGCTTGCTGCAACTCATGGGGTCTCAAAGAGTCAGACACGACTGAATGACTGAACTGAACTGAACTGAAAGGCCTGGAACCTTTGTTTAGCATCTTTCCAGAAGACTGCATTTTACCTTATAGTTTAACTCTGGCATGTCAGTTGTTTTCTCTCACCCCTGCCCCCAGCACTCCTCTCTCTGAGATGTAGTATGTAAGCGATGACTCGTAGAGAAGAACAGTGGACCAGTGATCGTGTGCAGCCACCATGCTTTAGACACGGGGTAACATGTGTGCCTCCTGCCTATGTTTTGGGCTGTTCTGACAGTGCCCAAGGTTGTGTTAATTCTGAGGATGATGGGGGAGATCTTCCTCAATGTTATTGAATCTGTTGGCCACATTTAAGGAAATTGAGTTTGCAGATTTGAGAGATGACAGGTTCTTTGTCTTTTCTAATTTGTTAGTGAGTACTGCCTTTTGAATGATATGCTCTGGGTCAGGTGTGCAACCAGGACTTATGTATCACGGTGAAGTGCACATAGAGGAGAACTGGTTTTGTAAATTGTGTATTAATTTAAAACTTAGCTGTTGCTTCACTCTTATATGTTCTTATGTAGTAAAGGGCCTGAGGGGTATCTCTTTAGTGAGTTCTGGCTTAACCAGTTGAGCTTTTATTTATTATTTTTTAGTATCAAAGAAAAAAAGTCTTGTTTGTTTGGAAATAATGAGCAAACATGGAAATAATGAACAAATTAATGAATGACCAAGTGAATGAATCAGTGAATCTGACAAGAGTGAAAACAAGGCAAGAGTTGAAACAAAATTTCATTAAATATATCCAGAAATTGGAAATCAAATTTTCAAAAGATTTTATTAAAAGGTACCATTTTGCTCAGAGGAATTCACCATTTCTTACAGTTATTTCTGTTATGATGTTTTCATGAAGTCAAATATTTTAAAACTTTGGGAATATATTTTTAGAGTCTATATTTTGATGGTGTGAATATCTTTGGAATATTTTATTTTGATTTTTTGGGTGGATATTATAATATTCTTTGTCTGGGGACAGTTGTGTTAATTGAAATCTGTGACATTATAATGTTCAGAGAGAAATTTCTTTTGATAACTTTTTCTGCCTATATAAAATGAAGATCTTTCATTAAGTGTAATCTTTTTGTGATCTAATTTGAACATTAATCTGGTTTGTTGAAAGCAAGCATTTAATTTGAAACCTCAAACTCAGAAAAATATTCAGTTCAGTCACTAAGTTGTGTCTGACTCTTTGTGACCCCGTGGACTACAGTATACCAGGCTTCCCTGTCCATCACCAACTCCCAGAGCTTGCTCAAACTCATGTCCATCGAGTCATTGATGGCATCCAACCATCTCATCCTCTGTCGTCCCCTTCTCCTCCTGTCTTCAATCTTTCCCAGCATCAGGGTCTTTTCAGATGAGTCAGTTCTTCCCATCAGGTGACCAAAGTATTGGAGTTTCAGCTTCAGCATCTGTTCTTCTAGTGAATATTCAGGACTGATTTCCTTTAGGATGGACTGGTGTGATCTCCTTGCAGTCTGAGAGACTCTCAAGAGTCTTCACCATCACCACAGTTCAAAAGCATCAATTCTTCGGTATTCAACTTTCTTTATGGTCCAACTCTCACATCCATACATGACTACTGGGAAAACCATAGCTTTGACTAGATGGACCTTTGTTGGCAAAGTAATGTCTCTGCTTTTTAATATGCTGTCTAGGTTGGTGGCTCAGAGGTTAACGCGTCTGCCTCCAATGCGGCAGACCCGGGTTTGATCCCTGGGTCGGGAAGATCCCCTGGAGAAGGAAATGGTAACCCACTCCAGTATTCTTGCCTGGAGAATCCCATGGACGGAGAAGCCTGGTAGGCTACAGTCCACGGGGTCGCAAAGAGTCGGACACGACTGAGTGACTGAACAGAACAGAACAGGTTGGTTATAGCTTTACTTACAAGGAGCAGGAGTCTTAATTTCATGGCTGCAGTCATCATCTGCAGTGATTTTGGAGCCCAAGAAAATGAAGTCTGTCACTATTTCCATTGTTTCCCCACCTATTTGCCATGAAGTGATTAGACCTCTCAATTATAGACACGTAGGGAAACCGCTAGAAGCTCTCTCACTTCATTCAGGTCTCTGCTCAAATGTCACTTCATCCATGAGGCATCCACCCTAACCACGCTACTGGTAAACCAGCTTCAGTCTCCAGTGTCTATGTATGCTTTTTCATTAGTACTTATCACTATTAAACTTTTGGCTGTTTACACTGCTCCATCCTTGCCACATTAGTGCCTGGCACCATGAAAGGTATTCCATAATGATTTGTTGAATTGAGTAAATTGTTTACCATCTGTCTCCCCAATAGAATTCAGGCCTCATATGGATGCCTGGCACAAGTTTGGCCTTCTAGCATTGGGTTGAAAGAATGAAATGAATGTAATACCAATAGTATTCCAATTCGTGTGTGTGTGTGTGTGTGTGTGTGTGTATTCCAATTCGTGTGTGTGTGTGTGTGTGTGTGTGTGTGTGTGTGTCTATGCTGCTCAGTTGCTTCAGTCGTGTCTGACTCTTTGTGACTCGATGGACTGCTGCCTGCCAGGCTCCTCTGTCTGTGGGATTCTCTAGGCAAGAATACTGGAGCGGGTTGCTGTGCCCTTCTTCATATATATGTATATATACATATATATATATGATCACATCTTGATTATATGTTTAAATTGCACATAGATTTCTCATCCAGAAATAGATTGTTGGAAGGATGTAGTCTCTAAGTGAAGTCTAGAACCAACACAGTCTGCTATCTTTTTTGCTAATGTGGATGGGCAGATTTACATATAGGGTCACCTTTTCTTCAGTGGCTAAATAACACTGGTATATGTTAATGTCATGCCAATAGAAATCAAAGGGTACTGTCATATGAGTATCACGTGATTAACTCATTGAATGGATTAGTAGTGAATTCTTTTCTATTTGCTTCATTTTTTAAAGTTGAAAAAGATTGACATATTGTATAGTACTCATTCTTATTTCTAGTGTAAATGTCTGTTAGTTTTGTGCTTTCTATGCTGATCTCTTTGGCATTGCCTTTCTTTGGGATTGGAATGAAGACTGACCTTTTCCAGTCCTGTGGCCACTGCTGAGTTTTCCAAATTTGCTGGCATGTTGAGTGCAGCACTTTCATAGCATCATCTTTCAGGATTTGCAATAGCTCAACTCGAATTCCATCACCTCCACTAGCTTTGTTTGTAGTGATGCTTTCTAAGGCCCACTTGACTTCACATTCCAAGATGTCTGGCTCTAGGTGAGTGATCACACCATCGTGATTATCTTGGTCGTGAAGATCTTTTTTGTACAGTTCTTCTGTGTATTCTTGCTACCTCTTTCCAGTGGTCATGTATGGATGTGAGAGTTGGACTGTGAAGAAAGCTGATCGCCGAAGAATTGATACTTTTGAACTGTGGTGCTGGAGAAGACTCTTGAGAGTCCCTTGGACTACAAGGAGATCCAACCAGTCCATTCTAAAGGAGATCAATCCTGAGTGTTCATTGGAAGGACTGATGCTGAAGCTGAAACTCCATTACTTTGGCCACCTCATGTGACGAGTTGACTCACTGGAAAAGAGTCTGATGCTGGGAAAGATTGGGGGCGGGATGAGAAGGGGACGACAGAGAATGAGATGGATGAATGGCATCACCAACTCGATGGACATGAGTTTTGAGTGAACTCCGGGAGTTGGTGATGGACAGGGAGGCCTGGCGTGCTGTGGATTCATGGGGTCACGAAGAGTTGGACACGACTGAGCGACTGAACTGAACTGATGCTGATCTCAGGTCTCAAAATGGAGAATTAAGGGTTTATATTTTTTATGAGAACATTTTATAAACTCTTGTTCACATTGAATTTTGTTTCTGTTTCATTTTACATTCTTGTGGTTTCATTTGGGAATGCAGTGACATACTGTGTTGTGTTCTTCTATCATTTCTCAACATCCTGGTTGGTCCCATGTGATGAACCCTTGTGAAGCAGGGTGGTACTTTTGGTATTCAGGTCCTTTGTGGGAGAGGGGATGAAAGTATACATCAGAAAAATGAGAAGTGGATATAGCATTAATCTTGGGCATATTGAAGAGCTGGGTTGATCATAAGAGTCTGTACATCTGGAAAATAAAGATTATTTTTCAAACTACATGGTAAGTATCTACTGCTTTCAAATGTGCAGCTTTTTCCTTAGGAAAGAATAATGAAAACAGAAGAATCTGCACTTTCCCTTTTTATCCTCCAGTGATTTAGCAGAACATTTCAATTTTCTTCAGGTAATTAAGCCAGAGAGCAATGACAAGGAAACAGAAGGTGCCTATGAGTCCGATCTCCCCGAGGAGCTCTGTGGAAGCCAGCTTCCTCAACAGTCCCTGAAAGGCTATAATGACGGTCCTGATGTCATTGTAGAGGCGCAGTTTGATGACAGCGACTCAGAAGATGGACGTGGGAGCACTCAAAATGCTCTGGTTGATGGTGTTAAGAAGCTCTCAGTTTGTGTTCAGGAAAAAGGTGAGTACAGGACTGCTTTCTGACATTTTATTTTGGTAGATTGTTTTAAGCATTGAAGTTCTTTCTGTGCTGCAGAATTCATCACACAGTACAATTGGTGTCTTTCTAGTTTCTAACCTGTGGCAGCTTTTAGGAAAGGGGCATCTTTGACAGGCTTCCAGATGCTGTTTATGAGGCAGGGACAAACTGCTGCTGGTGGTTTGTGTGGTCAGTGGTTGCTGTTGTCTTGTCCTAGTGGGCTTTGCATTGTGTTGATCGCTCACCTTGACATTCCTGTGATGAGTCCAATCCCACCCTGTGGTTGATGGGAACAGAATTAAACCAATCATTAAATCCTTCCCCAAAAAAAGCACTTCATTTTACCCTAGAATTTGCTTTAATTTTAACTCAGAACATTTTGTCCTTAGTGGTGAGAAGTGTTTGCAAGTGAAAATGTTAGTCACTCAGTTGTGTCCGACTCTTGCAACCCCATGAACTATAGCCCGCCAGGTTCCTCTGTCCTTAGAATTCTCCAGGCAAGAATACTGGAGTGGGTAGCCATTCCCTTCTCCAGGGGATCTTCCCAACCCGGATCTCCTGCATTGCAGGGAGATTCTTTACCATCTGAGCCACCAGGGAAGCCCAGTGGTGGGAATGGATCACCTTACATGTGATAAGTAGATGATCCTTACAGAGTGTTTCGACTGTAAGCCTTTAAAAAAGCCAGACTTATTTTCTCTGATCAAAATTTAAACCATGAGTCCCCCTGGATGCTGAAAAAGCAATTGCAGACATTTAGGGAAGGAGCTGTGACCAAAGGCCCTACCTGAGTGCACTCTGAGAAACTTAAGGGAAAGGAGCAAAAATTGGAATATTTCAATTTATAGATTTCTAGAAGGTTTTAAGTGCAGGGAATATGTTTTCTAGCCAGACTGAGTTTTATGTATGTCATGAAATGGAAAAAATTGACCTGGCTAGGCCAACTAGATTATGAGGTTTTTTTAATCAGGAAGAAGTTTCTGGCACAGCCCCCATGAAAGGCTGGAAGAAATGCCAGAAGATTACTAAAGGAGGATGTTGAGCAGACACACCGTGACAGAGACTGGTGAGCACGGTTCTCTGACTGCTGAAGAAAGTTGGAGGTGATTTCAGGAAGTGACTGCATGTGGGGCTCACCCTGTGTCTCCACTGCTGATGAGGGAGTGATCTGGGGCAGCGAGCATTTTCTGAAAGCATATGCTGTGTTCTGGTGCCAAGTACTGCTCATCCAGAAGGACTTTCCAACTTTGAAATTCTGTCTCAATGAGGAGGCCACTGCTTCCTCACTGCCCCACCAGGTGTGCTGACCTGAGGACACCCAGGTTCTTTTTGTTTTTGTGGCCTGTTTATAGACTACTAGTGGTTTCACTGTTCACGGCCAGGCAATTCCAATTGGATGTTATTCCTTGAAAATTCATTCTTCTGATGTTTCTTCTTTTTTCTTTTAAAAATAGTTGGATACTGTGACCCTCTTTTGGTGGTACATGTGTATCATAATGGCATCAATACTGGGAGTCATGTCTTTTCTCTGAGAAGACCCTAAATAGTTAAGTTGTTTATTAACAAGGTCACCAAGAGAGAGAGATACTTGAAGGAAAAGCCAAGGGGAGAAGTACTTTGGAACTGATGTGGTAATTATCCCAAAACTACTTTGTGGAATCTTTGCTCAGGTGATTAGTTGACAGACCTCAGTATCATCTTTTCTGCGAGGCTGCAAGTTGAAGGGTTAAGATGCCTGTTTCTCATTAGGGGTTGGTACCAATACAAGGGCAAGGAAGTACTGATGGATGGAAGTGATGGCAGAATTGATGCCTGGGGTGGATATTAGTAATTCACTTTGCTCTTTGTTTGGGAAATTCTGATGCCAGACCTACTCTTGATTTGTCTTCTAGTCCCTCCATCTCTGTTGCAAGTACGTGTCATTGAGTGTTTTGCAAGTCCACTATATGCAGTGTTTTCCTTACTCTTTTTATGGTCTTCCTATCCTACTGTTATTTATATTGCTTCCTTACTGGCCCTGACTGAGGGAACAGCCTTAATCCTTCCCTCAGTATCTGGTACCAATTTATCTTTCCTGCTAGCCTCTAAATAGAGAGTTGGTGAAACCGCATGGCTGTTTCTCATTTCTTGCCCTCTTGATATTTAGGAAAATTGCAATTTGCTCTTTTAAAAATCATGGTGTTTTTAGAATATTTCAACCAGCTTCTCTTCTCTGGATAATATAAAATCTGGTTACAGTTAGGATGTTAGTACTTTTTGCACCATTTAGGGGTTTGAAATTTGTTATCGAAACAAACCATAACCTTAAGAACATCATAAACTTTTCCTACGACTTCTAGAAAGGTTCTCTGCTTTGTTTTCTAGTTACAGATGGATTATTAATCCTAATTCATACTTATGTGCAGAAGAGGGCTTTTTATTTATTTTTATTTTAATATCTTTTTTTAAACCTGAGGCAAATGCTATATATTACAGTATGCATTGTATATCCCTCTTTGCCCAGGAAACATTCATATTTTTACTGTAACTACCAATTTCTCTGGTAAGTGAACAAATAACCTCAGCTGTGTGCAGCAAGTACTTTACATTCAGAGAAAAGTTTCTCTGAGCATCTCAGACCTATGTAGTAGTTTCTTCTAGGAAGATAGCATGGATCTGGATCACCCTCAGCCCCTGAGAGAGAATGGGCCAAAGACCTGGGGCCCTTTTCTAGGTCTAGCCCCACAGCCACTCAAGGCTAAGCTTTTACCATTTTCTAGGCAGTGGCATTATCAGCACAGGAAATGGCCATCTGGTCAAGACCAGGGACAACACAAATAAATATCCTTTGGTATCAAGTATTTGAGTAACAGTCACCTGATTAGCCAACTCCTAAGGAGAAAGGAGATCAATCCTGGGTGTTCATTGGAAGGACTGATGCTAAAGCTGAAACTCCAATACTTTGGCCACGTCATGCGAAGAGTTGACTCACTGGAAAAGACTCTGATGCTGGGAAAGGTTGGGGGTGGGAGGAGAAGGGGACGACAGAGAATGAGATGGCTGGATGGTATCACCGACTCTGTGGACATGAGTTTGAGTGAACTCCGGAAGTTGGTGATGGACAGGGAGGCCTGGCGTGCTGTGATTCATGGGGTCGCAAAGAGTCGGACACGACTGAGCGACTGAACTGAACTGAACTGAAGGAGAAAAAAAGTCATGACTGAATGGTGCAGAAGCTCATTATCATACATCTTTGGGAACTTTAAGAAGAGTTTTGAATCTTGGCAATGGTAATCAAACTGTGACATAATTTTCCTGTTCTCTGCCTTAGTAGGGTCAGTCAGAGATCTTGTTCAGTTTCCTGGTCTGGAAGTAGGCTTCTGCAAGTACCCTGAAGGCTGAACATGGGATTGAATGTAGAGTCGGTGACATTTTCAATTCTCTGTTTTTGTCTCTGGCCACCTTTAGCTCTTTCTTGAAGGGAGAATCCACAGGGAATCCTTGTCCCTTTATGGGGTTTGACTCAATCTGTTGCTCTTCCTCCTGGGGCCTGCTCAGGTCAACTTCAGGAATCAGGAAGAACCCTTTCTTTCACACTTAAAATTCATTTCCTTCCAATGACAGCCCTGTTCAGTGTCTAGGTTTAAGTTGTCTTTCCTTCGATAAAAAGTAACTCTGTTTCCCTTTGGCTGAGAAAAGCAGGTCTGTATGATTATTCACCTGTGATACTTTGGGGTTACTGAAATCCCAAGATCCCTAACTCTTTGGAAACCCTTCTTTCCTTCACAGAGAGGAATGCTTGGTCTAGAATAGGATTTGGGTCTTAGGTAGACATTGTAGGTCCTAACCATCTGTCTCTGCCTGAATCACACATGATACGAATGCAATGCCCACTTAGTCTAAAAAGCAGGGAAGCAAAAATTCCCACTGTACCTTTCTAGCATAGGTTTGGACAAGGCTTTGCTCTCTCTCTCTTTTTAATGGTGTTTTAAAACACTGGCACAAAACATTGTCCAAAAATTAAATAAATAGCAATATCCCATCAACCACAATTTTTGACTGAGTGGGCAACCATTCCTCCCTGTGAAGTCCTCAAAAGAAATATATGAACCAAGGATAAAGCAATACAGAGGAGTACTTCTTTATTAACCAAGGTTTTGACCAAGGCAGAGAGATTATACCAGTCTACACTTTAACCAGCAATTCATGAGGCTTTAAGCAAATTTTTAAATTTTATTGAAGTATAGTTGATTTAAAATGGTATATTAGTTTCTGCTATACAGTGAAGTGATTCAGTTATACACACACATATTATGTATATGTATATATATATTCTTTTCCATTATGGCTTATTACAGGATATTGAATATAGTTCCCTGTGACATATCATAGGACCTTGTTGTTTATCCATTCTATAGAAAATAGTTTTCATCTGCTAATCCCAAACTCCCAATTCTTCCCTCTTCCACCCCACCTCCCCCTTGGCAACCACAGATATATTCTTTATATCTGTGAGTCTGTTTCGTGGAAGTTCATTTATGTCATATTTTAGAGTCCACATAATAAGTGATATCATATGGTATTTGTCTCTCCTCTTCTGATTTACTTCACTAGCATGATAATCTCTAGGTCCATTGATGTTGCTGCAAATGGCGTTAGTTCACTCTTTTTAAAATTTTTATTTTTTAATTGAAGGATACTTGCTTTACAGAATTTTGCTGTTTTCTGTCAAACATCAACATGGATCAGCCATAGGTATACATATGTCCCCTCCCTACTTCACTCCTTTTTTATGGCTGAGTAGTATTCCAGTGTGTGTGTATACATGATATCTTCTTTATGCATTCATCTGTTGATGGACATGTCTTCCTATGTCTTGGCTTTTGTAAATAGTGCTGCTGTGAACAACAAAGGTACATGTATCTTTTTTTTTTTTTCAAAAGCAAGAATGGGGTTTATTTCTAGCTCGAGCTAGGGCTCATGCCTCCTCCAGCGCAGTGGAGTGCGGACAAGAGCCCATGTATCTTTTTGAATTATGGTTTTGTCTGGATTTATGATCAGGAATGGGATTGCTTGATCATATGGAAACTCTGTTTTTAGTTTCTTAAGAAACCTCCATACTGTTTTCCATAGTGACTGCATTAATTTACATTCCCACCAACAGTGTAGGAGGGTTCCCTTTTCTCCACCTGAGAGGCATCTTCTGTTTTCTTGTTCCTGCCAACAATTTTCAAGTTTTTATCCTCTAGAGATTAAGTTCTGTAAATTGCCTTTTCATATTGTTTGCCCATTGTTCCATCAGAGTTACTGTTCTATCATTGATTTTCAGGGATTTCTTGTCTGTTCTCTGTAATAATCCCTTTTCCATTTTAGGCATTGTAAACAACTTCTGTTTTTCCTGTCCTTTAGTCATTCATCTATTAACTTTATGGTGTTTTCAATGAACAAAATTTCTTAATTTTACTGTAGTAAAATTAATCAAATACTTTATAGTTTTTTTAGTTTTTCCCTGTGCTGAGGTCACATATCTCACACAACCTTTATTAACTCCACAGTGTTACCTTTTGCTGAACTTTATGAAGCTAATTTTTTACTGATTGAGAGTATTATTTGGTTTCTGGCCTTTAAATCTATTTTTGTTGTTGAACCATCCTTGAATTCCTAGGATAAATCCTACTTAATCCTGATATATTTTTATTTTTTTTAATATAATACTAGATTTACTTAGGTAATATATAGTATAGGGTTTTTTGTATTATGTTAAATGGCCCTATCATTTTCTTATCATTATCTGGTTTTTAGAATCAAGATTATGTTAGCTTCATGAAGTGTCCTGATCAGTTTTTGACTGTTTACTATTTTCCCAGAACAGCTTGTATAAGAGAGGAATTAAGTGTTCTTAGAATTTGGTAGAACTCATTGTAAAATTGTTTGCACCTGCTGTTTTTCGGAAGGCGAGATCTTTGCTCTTTCAGTCTCTTTTATACTGATTGGTCTGTTTAATCTCTCTCTGTATTTTTGGTGCCAATTCTGGCATAATTTAAGGGGAATTTATCCATTTGAATTTATGAGCACATAGATATTCCTAATACTCATTGAAAGTGAAAGTTGCTCAGTCCTGTCCGACTCTTCATGATCCCATGGACTATACAGTCCACGGAATTCTCCAGAGCAGAATCCTGGAGTGGGTAGCTGTTCCCTTCTCCAGGGGATCTTCCTAACCCAGGGATTGAACCCAGGTCTCCTGCATTGCAGGGGGTTTCTTTATCAGCTGAGCTACCAGGGAAGCCTAAGAATACTGGAGTGGGTAGTTTATCCCTTCTCCAGGGAATCTTCCTGACCCAGGAATCAGACCAAGGTCTCTTGCATTGCTGGTGGATTCTTTACCAGCTGAGCTACCAGGGAAGCCCATTAATATTCTTTAATTGTTAAAAAATTTCCTTGTATCTGTACTTTTGCCTCCCTTTTCATTCTGTATTTTGTTTGACCCTTCTCTCTTTTTTCTTAACTCTTGCTTGCCAAAGATCCATCCTGTTAATTGTGTTGCTCATCCTGTTCGTGATGCCAGTTGTCTTGCTGTTCACACCATGCACACTGTTCGCTGAACCCATGGTAGGAAAGTTGCGAGCTAAGAGATTGGAAGGAGACTCAAGGAACCGTAGGAACTGCAGACACGTTTATTCTCCCCTGGCTGGCACGGCAGCCGTAACATAGCCTCTCTCCTGGCTGATACAGCAGCCATAGCAGCAGCCAGAACATAACCATAACATAATAATAACGAAACCATAACATGACTTCATATAACATAACCATGATGTTGCTCCAGTGTAGCCCTTATGCAGTTCATACTGGCATTCCACACAAAGTAGCCCGTGACCAAGCGAGTTCCTTGTGATGTGCATGTACAGTGCTATAAGCAATCTCAGCCATTATACAACCATGCACGCCCCATACAGAACATGGGGCGAGAGGGCATTGAGAGTATGGGGTGAGAGAGCCTGACTGGCGCCATCTTGTTAATTTACCCACTTTAATCTTTTCAAGGAGCATGATTTTTGGTTGTGTTATTCTTCTGTTTATTGTTGATAGGATGTTGTTCTTTGTATCATTGATGTTTACCCTTATCATAGTTACTTAATAATTTCTTATTTGGGAGGGTTTCCTTTTTTGCCCTTTTCCCAACTTCTTTTTTTAAAAAATTCTTTTTATTTAATTAATTTATTTGGCTGTACCAGGTCTTAGTTGCAGCATGTGGGATCTAGTTTCTTGACCAGGAATTGAACCTGGCCCTTTGCATTGGGAGCACAAATCTTAGCCACTGGACCACCAGGGACGTCCCTTCCCAACTTCCTCAGTTCAATAAGTCTTTGCAGCTTTTCTTGTTTCCTTTGAAATGCTTTTAAAGCTATAAATTTCCCTCTGAATACTACTTTTGCCATATCTAGGATATACCTGGATATATTTTTGTATACATACTAACCATATATGTAGTTACAAATAATAATGACTGATATTTATTGAGCACTAGCTATGTGCTAGGACCTAAGTACTTTATAATTAGTGATTATAGCAGATTTCTATTTATTAATCTTGTATCCTGTAACATTACTGAATTCGTCTGTCACCATTGGGTGTGATGTTAGCTGAGAGTGTCATAAATGGCCTTTATTATATCGATATATATTCCTTCTCTACCAACTTTGATGAGAATTTTTATCGTGAATGGATAATGAATTTTGTCAACTGCTTTTTCTGTGTCTATTAAGATGATCGTGTGATTTTTATCCTGTTTGTTAATGTATCACATTGATTGATTTGCAGATATTGAACCATTCTTGTGTCCCTGGAATATATCCCACTTGATTATGGTGTATGATCCTTTTATATTGTTGGATTTGGTTTGCTAATATTTTGTTGAGAATTTTTGCATCTATGTTCTTCCCAGATATTGGCTTGTAGGGTTTTTTTGTCGTGTCTTTGGTTTTGGTATCAGGGTAATGGTGGCTTCATGGGGGTACTCTGTCCTCTTCACTTTTTTTAGAGTAGTTCAGGGAGGATATTGTATTATCACTTCTTTATATGTTTGGTCAAATTCCCTTGTGAAGCCATACAGTCCTGGAGTTTTGTTGGCTGGGAAGTTTTTTAAATTACAAATGTGGTTTCACTACTAGTAATCAGTGTGTTCAAATTGTTTCTTCTTGATTTAGCCTTGGCAGTTTGTATGTTTCTAGAAATTTGTCCATTTCTTCTAGGTGATCTAATTTGTTAGTGTATGAGTGTTTGTAGTATTTCCTTATGATTTTTTTTTTAATCCCTGTGGTATTGGTTGTTATTGTTCCTCTTTCATGTCTAATTTTGTTTGTTTCAGTTCTCATTTCTTCTTGGTGGGTCTGGTTAGAAGGTTATCAATTTTGTTTATTTATTTATTTAAAAAAACCAGCTCTTGGTTTCATTGATCTTTTCTGTTGTTTTTTCATCTCTCTTTTATATCCTCTGTGATCTTTATTATTTCTTTACCACTGCTGACTTTGGGTTTTGTTTGTTCTTCTTTTTAGATGGTCAGTTGGATTGTTTATTTGAGATTTTCTTGTTTCTCGAGGAAGGCCTGTATTACTATAAACTTCCCTCTGAGAACTGATTTTGCTGCATCCAATAGAGTTTGGAAAGTTGTTTCCATTTTCATTTGTCTTGAGGTATTTTCTGACTTCCCTGTTGACCCATTTGGTTTTTTAGTAACATGTTGTTTAGTCTTTACGTGTTTGTTCTTTGCCCATTTTTCTTTCTGTAATTGACCTCTAGTTTGATACTGTTGTGGTTGGAAAAAGTGCTTAATATAATTTCTATCCTCTTAAATTTGTTGAGACTTGTTTTGTGGTGTAGCATGTGATTTATCCTGGAGAGTGTTCCTTGTGTTCTTGAAAAGAATGTGTATTCTGCTGAGTTCACTCTCATTTTCTCATGTCTGTAAAGTAAGGCTCAGTAAGCTTAACTGGCCCCACAGGCCAAACCCAGTCATGTCCACTCATTTACGTATTCTCTACATCCACTTTCAGGGTACAAAAAGAGTGAAGTAGTTGTGACACAGAAGTCTGTCTCTGGGTATCCCACAAAGCTGGAAATACTGACAACTTATTTAAACATGTAATTCTCAGGTTATTTGGTCTCGGGACACTTCTGTGTTCTTAAGAATTACTGAAGACTCCAAGGTGCTCTTGTGTATGTAGGTTATATCTATCAATATTTCTGTATTTAAAATGAAAACTAAGAAAGCTTTAAAATATTGCAAAATAAGTGTACTTGCTTCTACAAGTACACAAGTCTATATTTAATAAAAACTTCAGATTTTAAAATAGTGATTTAAAATTGGGTATTAGTGAGGTTAATGAGTTTATGGTAGATAAAACAACAGTCAAAATCCAGAGGCAAAAAATGGAATTAACATCTAAAATGTACTTTTTTTTTTTTTTTTTTGGTAATTAATTTATTTTTTATTGGAGGCAAATTATTTTACAATATTATATTGGTTGGTTTTGCCATACATTGACATGAATCTGCCCCGGGTGTACATGAGTTCCCCCTCCCGAACCCCCCTCCCACCCCCCTCCTCCCCTTATCCTCCCTCTGGGTCATCCCTGCATACCAGCCCCGAGCATCCTGTAACATGCATCGACCCTGTACTGGCGATTCGTTTCACATATGATAATGAAATGTACTTGTTTATACTTTGAATTGATTATCTTAGAAAATTCAAGATATATCAGCTCACATTCCAGTAGTCATTAGAGCAGGGGGTAGCAAAGGTATTCTGTAAAGGGCCACATTGTAAGTATTTCCAGCTTTGTGGGATACCCAGAGACAGACTTCTGTGTCACAACTACTTAACTCTTTTTGTAGCCTGAAAGTGGATGTAGAGAATACGTAAATGAGTGGACATGACTGGGTTTGGCCTGTGGGGCCAGTTTAGCTTACTGATCCTTATTTTACAGGCATGAGAAAATGAGAGTGAAAGAGATAAATAATCTCTTAGTATTATTATGAAGGGTCTTGACCTTGTGAATCCTTTGGCAGGACCTCAGACCACACTTGTAGAACCACTGGCTTAAGCTGTTGAAGTTGATAGTTGATGCTCAACAAGACTTTAGTGAGTGTTTTAATCGTATGTTGTTAGGAAATGCAGCGCTGCGTCAGTTCCTCAGTTTCTCGTGGTTATTGGATTGGTTTTTGTCCATGTATTGGTACTTAAAATAATTTGGATAAAAATTTATTGCCTCAATCCTTTTACTCAATTGTGTGGTCTTTTTTGGGGACTGTTTATGCCCTGTTTTGACGATAGCGTGATCTGTCTATGTGTTGGTTTATCAAACCTGTTCACAGTGTGAATTGCAGAATCTTTACATCCTCTTAATATGTTTAATAGTTTATAGCATTATTGTACTTTAGAAAAACCAATGAGTATTTTGTGTTTTTTAGTATTAATTTGAAAGGAAATTTTTTCCAGCAATTTCCTACATATAATCATTGATACAATAAGATAGCTATTGGTGTTGTTTTGTCTCTTTAAACTAGATGCCTTAATGAATGCTCTTATATGTCCAATAATTTTCTCATTGGTGGTTTTGATTTTCTAGGTATAAAACAATTTTATCTACTAATAGTTTTGCCCTTACTGTTCTAATTTTGTGCTTTTCATTTGTTACCTCATTGCATTGGCCATTACTTTAAGAACTGTATTATATAATGGTGGTGAATGCCTTCTTCCGGACTTTAATAGGAATGCTTCCAGTATTAAACCCTCAAGCACAGTGCTGGTTGTTGGCTTGAGACCTAGTTAACCAAGTGTCCTCTTTCTTTTTTACTTAAAGTTTATATGGGAATGGATATTGAATTTTTGTTTTAAGTGCTTTTTGAGCTTCTTTCAGGATTTCATTTTCTCCGCTTTGGCTTGTTTACTTGATGATGTATATAACATTGAATAATTCTTCCATCCCTCAAACAACTGTGATCCTCATTTGGTCATGGTGGGTGTATGGCATGTTTTAACATGTAACTCAGTTCTGTTTGCTAATGTTTACTTTTGATTTTTGGGTTTATAATACACGATGTGACTTTCTTCTTACTAGGCAGTCTCTGTTGTGTTTTGGTGTGTGTGCATATATACTCAGTTGCTCAGTTGTGTCTGACTCTTTGTGACCCTATAGACTGTAGCCTGCCAGGCTCCTCTGTCTGTGCGATTTCCCAGGCAAGAATACTGGAATGGGTTGCCAGTTCCTCTCCCAGGGAATTTTCTCCACCCAGGGAGCTAACCTGCGTCTCCTGCATTGGCAGGCAGATTCTTGACCACTGAGCCATCTGGGAAGCCCTTTGTCTTGGTATCAGGTTTTCTTAACTTTGCGGGAAGAACTGGGAATCTTTCTTTTTCTCACTGCTTTGGAGCAGTTAGAATAGCATTGAGAAGGATGAAGTGTTCCTGGTACTTGAACAATTTAAAGCAGTGATGGTTGAAACATAGGTTAGGACTTTATCTGGCAGCTTTTTCCATGTCTAATGAGTGTTTCTGTAGGGTTTTCCCCTCTTCTTGTGTTAATGTTGATAACTTGTATTTTGCAAGAAAATTATACATTTTAGCACCTATTCTAATATTAATATTTTATAATAGAGTTGTACAAAGTTTTTTCAGTTACTTTCCTCTGCATCTATAATCAAACCTTTCAGTTTGCCCCTAATTTTTTATTATACTAGGAAGTGACGTGTCTGTTTTTTAGTAGAGATTTTTTTCTCCTATTTTTATTCATTGTCAGTAATCTCTACTTTTATCTTTAGACATGTTAAGTCTGAGGTAGTTAGGTGTATTTGGAAACGTATGTTGAAGTTCATGTCATAGTTTGGGCCGGAAATGTAGTTTAAAGAATCATTGGCATCTAGTTAGTTCCCTGAAGAACCCCTCCATTCTAAGGATTTCTTTGAGGGACTATCAGAGTACAGGGCCTACCTGTTCTCTCCTGCCACCTGAGTTTCCCTCCTTGAAAGAAAGAAATATTATAACACTGCTCCCTGCCCTACAGACTCCATAAGAAACTCTTGTATTTTTAAAAGTCTTCCGCACATGAGTATAGATGTAAAAATCCTCAACTAAATATCTGCAAATGAAACTAAGTCATGTGTAAAGAAAGTATATTATGTGTAGATGAATTCTATATTCTGCATGCATTTTGGGTTAAATTTCAAAAAGCCACATAATTTACCACAGTAATAGAACTGAAAGAATATACTACCACATAAGCAGATACATTGAATATGTTTAATAAATATGTTTAATAAAACTCAGTACTCAATCCTAAGAAAGACACTTGCTAAGCTAGGAATAGAAGGAAACTTTCACTGTGATAAAATAATTACAAAATAACTACAACAAAAATTACTCTTAAAATTACAACAAAAATTGTTCTTAAAAGTTTTATTCTTAGGATTGAGAGATGGAAGTCTATTGTCAACTCTATACAACATATGACTGGTACCCAGCCAGTTAAATAAGATCAGAAAATGTATCAAGGACTTCTCTGGTGGTCCAGTGGTTAGGACTCTGTGCTTTCACTGCAGGGGACATGGACTCCATCCCTGATCAGAGAGCTAAGATTGCATATGCTGCATGGCATGGCTGAAAACAATTTAAAATTTTTTTAATGTAAAAAAGAAAATGTATCAACTATTATTTCTAGATGGCCCAATTTTATTTGGGAAAAATCCCTAAATATCTACAAATATTAGACTAGATGAATTTAGCAAGGTGCCTTTTACAAGGTCAATATTCCAAAAGCAATTTTTATAAGAGAAATAAAATTAAAGTAATAACTTTTATCATAATTTCCAACATTAAATACCTATGAACAAATCTAATGTAAGATATGCAAGTTATCTGTAAATAACTACAAGATAATAAATGTATGAAGAGAAAAGCCATGTTTATGAATTGATTGAAAAGCTCAATATTATTGGAAATGGAAGTTTTCTCTGGATGGATTGTATAGTCAATGCATTTTCAAGGAAAATCCAGAAGATGTGTGTGTGAGAGAGAGAGAGAGAAAACTGACAAAGCCAAAAAATAGACAGGGTATTTCTGAAGAATAAATTTGGAGGGAGACTTCCCTGGTGGTCCAGTGGCCGAAAGAAAAAAAAAAAAAAAAAAGTCTTCCGTGTGTGTGGTAAAATATATATAGCACAAAATTTGCCTTTCTAATCATTTTAAAGTTTACAGCTCAGTCCTGCTAATTACATTCATGATGTTCAACAGCCATTACTACTATCTAGTACTATCCCCTCACTTTTTTAATCATGTTACAGAGAAACTCTGTAACAGTGAAACAGTAACTCCCTGTTTAATCCACCCCAGCCTCTGCTAACCACTAATCTACTTCTTCTCTTTAAGTGGTCTGTTCTTTTTTTTTTGGTCTATTCTCGATATGGCATATGTAAGTGGAGTCATCCAATATTTCTCCTTTTGTGGCTGGCTTCTTTCATTTAGTCTGATGTCTTCAGGATTCATCTGTGTTGTTGCATGTGTGAGAATGTCATTCCTTTTCATGACTGAGTAGTATTTCATTATGTTGAATATACATTTTGTTTATCCATTCATGTTAATGGACACTGTTTTGCTTCTACCTTTTGGCTCTTGAATAGTGAATAATGCCGAAATGAGCCTTGGTGTGCAAGTATCTGAGTGAAAGTGAAAAGTGAAAGTCACTCAGTCATGTCTGACTCTTTGCAATCCCATGGACTATACAGTCCATGGAATTCTCCAGGCCAGAATACTAAATGTATTGTAAAAATGAGCATTGGTGTGCAAGTATCTGAGTACCTGTTTTCAGTTCAGTTGGAATTATATTCAGGAGTAGAATTGCTGGGTCATATTCTACTACCAGCATGTTCTACTACCAGCATATTCTACTACCAGCATATACTACCACTGTGTTCAGTATACTCCCATATAGTACTGCCAACATATTCTACCACTATATTCAGGAGTAGAATTGCTGGGTCATATTCTACTACTACCTACATCACACTACCTACACTACCTACATCAGCTGTTTGAGAAATGTGGGTATTTTTAAAAGAATTTTAAAATCATTAAATGCCTAGTGATTAGAAGGGTTAACAAAGATAGAAAACCATGTGAAATCTTGAAATAATAACAGTTACATTTGTTCCTCATTGAAATACAACTGGAGCTTGTCCAGTTCTTTCTCTGGCTTGTTGTTTTCACTTTCTCCTCTTTTCATTTTTTATCGAGTCACTCCTACCTATTTTCTCTTTGATGTTTCATTGGACCTGGGAAATTGGGGCTTCAGAACATTTTTCTAACATTACAAGTAGTTTATTTTATAGACTATACTCTGCTCCAATCCATGCCTTACAGCACCTAGGAATAGACATGCTTGTCAGCCTTTTTGCCAGCGTTTAAACACCAAATTATTGGAATAGAAATTTAAATAAAAGGAAACAATCTGTATAGAGTGCAGTTCATGCTGTTACCGAGAAACAAAAGTGCCTGGGCCTCTAGCAGTCAGTCTCTACGTGTGCCTGCCCTTCTCCCAAATAGAGGTGAATGAAGACTTGAAGGTCTCTGGAGTCACCCACTGCCCCCTGGTTCTTTTAACATCTTTTGCTGTATTACATTCCTAATTCTCTTGCTTGATTTTTAGCTTTATACTTGCCTACCTGGATTACTTAATAATCTACTTTTGGGGGGCTTACAGATCAACATATTTGTGTGATGGTATCGTTTTCTTCCTTTTTCCAGTCATCCTTGGAATCTTTCTTCCAAGTATGTCTACTTAAACCTCTCTCTGGTACTTTTCAGGTTAGGTAAGTCCATGCTAGTGACAAGAATCATATCTGTTTACAGTTACATTAGACATCATAAAACTTTGGACCTATGTGAGTCCTACAAGATCAAGTACTCTCCTTGACATGTGTTAGTCTACCCCAGGGGCTTCCCATGGAGCACTATTTCATGACAGTAAATGAAAATAGTTCATTTACTTTAAGTAAGATGGCAAGGTCAACTTATTTTACTTCTGATACAAATGATACTAGCCTACCATGGTAATACAGACCTTTCTCGGTGATCAGAGGCCCTAATGAACAGTTGTATGCTTTTGATTAAGAAGTAGGATAACATTAATTTTTGATGCATTTAAGTTACTAAAAACACTTCAAAGTGTGAGATCTGAGGCAAAAGTTAATTAAAAATGTATTATAAAAAATTCTGCTTTGATTAAAAGGTTAGAAACAACTGATCTAGTTCACCCCTTTTGTTTTACAGACGAGGAAACTGAGACTCAGAGAAGTTACTTGGCATGTCCAGTGTCCCACAGGAAGTTAGTGAGTTCATGAAAGAAAAACACCTTATACCTCTAATTACAACAGATAATTTCTCCAAATGGGTTACATTTTTTGAAGAGCAAATCGTGCCAGATCAGTTTAATTTCTTTCTACAAGAATTTGTTGAGCATTGTTCATTGCCCACCTAGAGTCTATTTCCCTCTTTCCCTTTTGCGTATATACCCAGATTTTCATCTGGACATCTGCCCGTTCCCCGAATTCCTTGGACTTTGAACTAAGTTTACCCCAGCTGCTGAGTTTTGGTTGCGTTATACCAATTGGTTAAGTTGCTTGGTTACCTTGTGCTGATAGGACTTTCTGTACTGTTCAGTACTGTCTCTAGCCACTTAGTCACATGTGGCTACTGAGCACTTGAGATATGTGCCTGAGAAACTGAATTTTTAATTATATTACTTTTAATTTATTAATAAATAGCTGAATGTGGTTTGTGACTACTGAATTGGGCACACTGTAGTGTCACACCGTTTCCTCTTCTCGTAGGCACATAACCTAAGCTGTCTAAATAGGGTGACTCCTGTTTAGAATTATGGGATGTAAATAGTGTCCTGATGGATGTGAACACGAAACACATATCCCTGATTAGTACTGGAAGCTCTCCTATGACTCGCCAAGTGTTGTGGAGAGAAGAGTGAAGAAGCAGAAAAAACTCTGGGCCCCTACAACCATCACTGGGCTGAGCCCTGGATCAACTGACTTGAGGCCTGCCTTCCTTCTGAACTTCTAATTTCATTAGCCAGTGAGTCACCTTTGAGATATAAGTCAGTTTACGTGGAATGTTCTGTCATCTCAACTAAGAACATTCAGACAGAACATAGGGAACGACCAGGCAGGCATCCTGCCACTTCCTCGGTAAAGAAAGGTAAATAAAGAGTAAAATCCAGATTCTTGTCCTTGAGATGAAATTATTCCATGAGAGGAGATAAAGGAACAGACACGTGTTCTGGATCTTGACGGCCCTGTTCCCCTTCCATGGGAACTGCCTTTACTAAAAGGGTCAGTGTGCTCTGCCCTGTCCCCAGGACTTATTTTGATCCCGAGTGGACATCTGACCTACGTCACATCAATACATTGGCTGGCCAGGGACCCATTAGATTTTTTTTCTCCACAGCTTGAGGACTCTGGGGAATAGCACAGGATGCATGGGGTGAGGCGTGGAGGGCAATCTGGAGAGGAGGCTAGAGAAACAGGCTGTGGTGAACTTTCGTCCAGTTATCTGTGTTTGCTAAGAGATCTGGGTAATGGGAAGTCACCCAGTATTGTTAAGGAAAGGAGACTGATTGTTAGGAAGAGGGGAGAGATTGGGGCTTGGCAATGGGACCAGTTAAGATGTTTGAAGACCTGGCTGAGAGCAAAGGCAGCTGGCATGCAGAAGGGATAGGGAGGCAAGATATTTTGGAACCAGAATTGACAGAGTTCGATAGTAGATCTGATATGGGACATAAGGCAGAGGAATAAGGATGCGACTAACTTGATATCTAATTTAGCAACTGCACAGGTGTTGACATCTTAAATGAGAAAAATAAGACCAGGTTTGAGATGAACGATGAATCTAGATTCTGATTATGTGTTGAATTTTAGTTGTATGGGGGACATTCAGGTTGTGACATTCAGTGAGTGATTGAAAATAGAAATATAGACCCAGAGGAGGACTGATGTGAGTTCTAAATCTGAATATTGTTAGTTAAAGCTATGGGAAGTAGGAGAGATTATCAGGTGGATTGTCTACAGTTGGAATTACCTGAAGTAAGTGTTTTTGCCTGGAGAATCCCAGGGACGGGGGAGCCTGGTGGGCTTCCATCTATGGGGTCACACAGAGTCGGACACGACTGAAGTGAGTTAGTAGCAGCAGTCATTATCCTATAAACCGAGGCCTGAGCTGGTAGATACGGAAAACTCAAGGTCAAGGGTGGTGGTTGGTAAGTAACTCTGATAAAGATTTTGAGAACCTTGCATGGGGCCTAACAGAAAAGTGTATAGAAATAAGTGATGACTATTCTCTAGAAATGAAGGAATGTCTCTCTTACCTTAATGAATATCAAATGATTAAAGATTAATTTTTTTAAAAAAGACTGATTCTCACAATTATTTGAAATAACTTTTATTCCTATCCACTTCAGTATTCTTGGGCTTCCCTTGTGGCTTAGCTGGTAAAGAGTATGCCTGCAATGTGGGAGACCTGGATTCGATCCCTGGGCTGGGAAGATTCCCCGGAGAAGGGAAAGGCTACTCACTCCAGTATTCTGGCCTGGAGAATGCCATGGACTGTATAGTCCCTGGGGTCACAGAGTCGGACACGACTGAGCGACTTTCAAATTATTCAGGAAGGGCCTTTTTTTTTTTTTTTGCCTTTAACCATTATTTTGAAAGAATGGCTTGAAACAGAAAAGTTTAATTTTGTACTTACTGAACTGGGAAAGTGAGAATCATTACTGGTGGGGATAGTTAATGTCTTCATCTCCACTTAGCTTGACCTGGGATTCTGAGCATTTTTTTCTGTGAAGTTAGTTTTCAGGTCCTCAGACTCCAAGAAGGGAAGGCCCTGTCAAGACACCCTTCCTCATCCACCCCTCTCGTCAGCATATGCCAACTTTATTCAGTCGAGTAGTGAAGCCATTTTTGTAGCTTAGTGTTTAACCTGCTTTTATAAGGTTTCATATGGCTTTTTGCTTTGATGGAGACCCTTTCATTGCCACTCTGCAGATTTATGACTCACCACCCTGGCATCGGTTTTCTGTCCATCTGCAGACGAATGGATAAGAAAGCTGTGGTACATATACACAATGGAGTATTACTCAGCCATTAAAAAGAATACATTTGAATCAGTTCTAATGAGGTGGATGAAACTGGAGCCTATTATACAGAGTGAAGTAAGCCAGAAAGAAAAACACCAATGCAGTATACTAACGCATATATATGGAATTTAGAAAGATGATAATGATAACCCTGTATATGAGACAGCAAAAGAGACACAGATGTATAGAACAGTCTTTTGGACTCTGTGGGAGAGGGCGAGGGTGGGATGATTTGGGAGAATGGCATTGAAACATGTATTTTATCATATGTGAAACGAATCGCCAGTCCAGGTTCAATGCATGATACAGGATGCTCGGGGCTGGTGTACTGGGATGAACCAGAGGGATGGGATGGGGAGGGAGGTGGGAGGGGGTTCAAGATGGGGAACACGTGTACAACCGGGTCAGATTCATGTCACTGTATGGCAAAACCAATACAATAATGTAAAGTAATTAGTCTCCAATTAAAATAAATAAATTAAAAAAAATCCTGTTTCAGTTCGGTTCAGTCACCCAGTTGTGTCCGACTCTTTGTGACCCCATGGACTGTAGCACACCAGGCTTCCCTGTCCATCACCAACTCCCGGAGTTTACTCAAACTCATGTCCATCATGTTGGTGATGCCATTCAACCGTCTCATCCTCCATTGTCCCCTTCTCCTCCCACCTTCAGTCTTTCCCAGCAGCAGGGTTTTTTCCAGTGAGTCAGTTATTCACATCAGGTGGCCAAAGTATTGGAGTTTCAGCTTCAGCATCAGTCCTTCCAGTGAATATTCAGGACTGATTTCTTTTATGATTGACTGGTTTGATCTCCTTGCAGTCAAGGGACTCTTAAGAGTCTTCTCCAACACCACAGTTCAAAAGCATCAGTTCTTCGGCGCTCAGCCTTCTTTATAGTCCAGCTCTCACATCCATACATGACTACTGGAAAAACCATAGCTTTGACTGGACAGACCTTTGTTGGCAGAGTAATGTGTCTGCTTTTTAATATACTGTCTAGGTTGGTTTTCATATACTGTTTTAAAAAAAAAACAACCTCAAAAATGAATGAGTCACCTCTATCAGTTTAAATGGAACCAGCCTGCCACCCCTGCACACCTTTTACTAAGCCCCTGAGTCAAGCTCAGCGGCCTTAGTGAAGTCTCTCAGCTCCGCCCCCAGTTAGTTGACCCCTGTCTGGCCAGTCCCCTCCACTCTGACTCATTTGCTTGAGCCAGAGGCAGCAGTCGAGTATGAACTTGATAGGCTCTACTTGGGAGCTAATGTTCATTTCTACCCTCCTCATTTCAAGGCTGTCTTAATATCCGCTTCTGCAGATTGAGCTACTATATTCTCAATTCTGCAGTTCACCTAGGTCTCCCTGTACCTACTGTTGCAGGTATAAATGCTCCTTGAGCACTGGGGCCAGGATCCAAACCTGTCTGGCCAGTCCAGTTTGTATCTCCACCAGGGAAGGAGAAGCCAACAGCGTGTGGCAGCACTTCTAGTAGGAAACAAGAAAGTACTGAACAAAAGCTTTTGCCAGTCATTCTTGCCTCTTAGTGCTTCCTTTTCCTTATTTGTTAAAAAAAAAAAACAACTTGTGAATAAATACCTGCCTTGACTTCTTCACAGGTTCTTACATAAATCAAATGAGGTAATGGAAGGGAAAATACCTTGAAAGGGATAAAGCATAGCATTGAGTTATGGGCCTTTTCCCAATCTTTTTTTTTTTTTTCGAAGCCTGTTGCCTCTTGAAGCAACGAGTGTCAAATGAGTTTTCCTGTAGAGGTTCTCAAACCACATGATGTCAGTGATGAGCTCTAACAGCTCTTTATGGCTGTCCTTGTCCACCAGGGGCCTCTTGCCTGTCTCTCCAGCTTATGTTCTTGCTCCTGCCCACTCAGACCTTACCTCCAACCAAACTGGACCTTGTACTTTCCCTGAGCACCCACTTTCCTCTTCCATCTTGGTGTCTGCATGCCTCCTCTTTTCTGCCATGAATGCTGCCTAATTCCCCAACTCTTCCTCTGAAAATTCTTTTAACCTTCTAATGTCAACTGTCATTTGAAGTGTGTATTAATTATCACTGTGTAACAAATTTGCCACAAGTTTAGTGGCTTCATAGAACATGTTTACTGTCTCACATTTTCCTGTCTCACAGACTTATCCCACTGTAGGTCAGTGGAACATAGTAAGAAATATGTACTTGGCTTCTGCCTTTGGCTCCTGATGGGCTTCCCTGGTGGCTTAGCTGGTAAAGAATCCACATGCAATGAGGGGGACCGGGTTCGATCCCTGGGGTTGGGAAGAACCCCTGGAGAAGGGAACAGGTACCCACTCCATTATTCTGGCCTGGAGAATTCCATGGACTGTATAGTCCATGGGGTTGCAAAGAGTCGGACATGACTGAGCGACTTTCACTTCTGGTTCCTGACACAGAGCTCCTAAAGACCTTGGAATTTCCTGAGTGATAGGGGTGCTTGTTCTCATGTTTGGTCTTTGACCCTGGTTCCTTGACACAGAGTTCCGAAAACCCTTGTAATTTCCCGAGTGATGGTGGTAATAGGAGCATCTTAACAGAGCTCCTACATCTCTTGGAATTTCCCAAGTGGTAGAAGCTTTTATTGTTCAATGTGGCAAGTCTTGGTGGACTCCTGGATAGCTCCAGGATGGGGTTGTTCATGAAATGATTCTAACCATTTCACACCATGGTTAGAAGCTTGACATTTTCAGCCCTACTGCCATCCTTCAGGGAGCAGAGAGCAACTGAAGGCTGAGTTAATAATTGCTGATGCTTAAATGGTGAAGCCTCCATAAAAAGTCCTGAACTGTGGAGTTTGGAGAGCTTATGGCTTGGTGAATACATCCACATCCTGGAAGGGTGGTGCACGGCTCGACTCCATGGGGACAGAAACTCCTGTGCTTGGGGTCCTTCTGGGCCTCTGGCTGTATCCTTTATACTAAGCAAGTCAATGTAAGTTAAGTGCTGCCCTGGGTTCTATGATGACTCATCAGTCATAATGATGACAAATTATCAGACCTAAGGGTGGGGCCATGGGAACCCCTCCATTTGTGGTCAACTCAGAGTGTAGGGTATCTGGAGACCCACAGCTTGTGTTTGGTGTCTGAAGTGGGCAGGGGCAGTTTTGTGGAACTGAGCCCTTCACTTGTGAAGCCTGTGCTAATCCCAGATTGTTAGTGTCAGACTGAATTAAAATGGAGGACGAACAGGCAGTGTCCACAGGGAACTGGAGACTTGCTTGATGTGGAAACCCATACAGTTAGTGTCCTAAGTGTTGTGAGTAGAGGAAACAAGGTTCCCCTTTGGTCAGGAATCCGGGCATGGCCCAGTGCAGTCCTCTGCTTCAGGGTTTCTCCAAGGTTTCAGTCAAGGTGTTGGTCATCTGAAGGCTCTATTGGGAAAGGGTCTTCTTCCAAGTTTATGTGGTTGTTGACTGGCCTCAGTTCCTGGTGGTCTTTTGGACTGATCACCTGTTTTCTCACCATCTGCTGGCATGGGTTGCTCTGAATGGCAGCGGGCTTCATCAGATCCAGCAAGGGACAGAGTCTGTTATTAAGTGGAAGTTACAGCCTCTTGGAACCTAATCATGGAAGTGACACCGTGTTGTCTTGGCCATGTTCTGTTGGTTAGAAGCAAGTCATCATCCTGCCTACTCTCAGAGGGAGGAGGGAGTTATGTCATAGTGTGAAGAGCAGGAGGTGTGAGGGTGATTGGGGGCCCTCTTTAGAGTCCAGTCACCACAAGAGGTTTTCCCCACGAGTCTATACTTACTTCTTCCAACTAAATGTGTGATCTTTCCTTTCTGTGACTTCTTTTTTTCTGTGTGTGATTCTTCTTTACAGCTACTTTTTTGTTTTTTTCAATTCACTTTCCATGACTGATATTACTGGGGTTGAATATTTTCTTTGTTTCCCTCATATAACTGTTTTTGCTCAGCTTTCATCTACTTTTAACTTCCAGAACAAAGTCTTGTACTCAGCAAATGTTCTGCAAAAGATTATTCTTTGCTCCTTTGAAACTGAAGAAGGACCAAACTAGTTGCTCTCCTGTCTAACACCTGAATCCTTTTTCTCCATAGCAGCCACAGGATCCATTATAAAACCTTCAGATTTGCCAATTAGGCATCAGAAGCAGTGACTCATCCATGTCTATATAACCTGGCAGCAGTGATCTGCCTGATTTGCATTTAGAGCTGTTCTTGTTACCTTATTAAGGAGAAGCAATTTTCCATTAAAGAAGCTTCAAACATTAGGTACTTTTGAGTGGTGCATTGTTCTTTTTGCTGGGGGCTTGATGGGTCTCAGAAATGACGTAACCTGTAAGAATTTTTTTCTTCTTTAAACTGTTTTCTTTTGCCTGGTAATGATTATTTTGGAGCCCTGCCATTTTAAGGTATTTAGTAATAACAACTGAATTGATAAGGGGTGGCTGGTTTTTTAGAAGCAGCATTTTAATTCTTCCCTTTTGCTCAAGCAGTGAGCTGCATCTTATTATCTCTGTTGGAAATGTTTAAGAGGATGAAATGTCACATGTGCTTTAAGGGACTTAGAACATGAGATATATATATATATATATGTTTGCTGTATGTGGGATCCGGGCTCAAAACACAGCAAAACTAATTTTCTTTAGCTTCCTATGCTTTGAGGCCAGTCTCTACCCTCTACAATAGCACAGCACCTTTTTCAGTTTTTGAAGTTTTGATGGATAGCTAATCTTTAGAAGGCAGGTAAAGAAACATTAGTCAGACACTGTTATTTCAGGTACTGAAAAGTAACAGGTCAAGCGTGGTCCCTTTAAGAAAAACTCAGATGGAAGTCAGCTTAAACTTGGAGGAGTCATTCATCTATGGGGTAAGATGCAGAATTAGTAAGTCAAAGCCAGCTATAGATGGGAGCACATAAGTATGTGTGCCTACATTTTGGGTCTTTGGGGAGCCATGAAGCTCAAAACCAATTAAAGCTTTAGTAGAGAGAAATTTAAAAGTGGTTTCTCCTAAGGCAAGGGAAAGATTTGGAGCAGAGCGTGCTCAAAGAAAAGCGATGTTGATGATGTAATTAATACAGTTAACAGCTGGAAATGGGAATTGGTGCAAAGCCCCATTTGAGAAGACCCTGTGAAGGACTCAAGTTTGGGCCCCCAAAGTCACTGTATCCAGGGCACAGCTTCAGCTCCGGAACCTGAGTGTATCTTCATGGTCAGCCTGGTGAGAAGGGTGACCAAGTCCTGCCACACTGAGTCCCCCTGTTCTTCATCTCTCATCAGTCTATTAACTAGAACAAGGAAGGGAACTGGTTGGTGAAGGGGTTTTGTTTTTTTCCTTTTGATGCTGGAGTGTTAGCATTCTTTTCATTCATTTATTCATCTTGTTACTCTTACGTGAAATCCTTCTTTCGCTGTCTGTACATGTCTGTCTACTTTCAGACTGTGTTATCATCTGATTGATAATCTCAGCCTCTGCCCCAAGATGTAGAACTGGATCTCCAGCTTGAGTGGAGGAGATAGTCTCACTTATATCCCACAGGGACCCAAACTCAGGATGGGCCCGGGAGTTGATCGACTTCTAGTATCTTATTCAGGCACATCTCTCTAAAATCATGTTTTCTTTTTCATTCTCTCTCCCACTGTTGTTGTTCAGTCACCTAATCGTATCCGACTCTGCGACCCCATGGACTGCAGCAACTAATCACTTCCATTAATGCTGTTCAAATCTGGAAGGTTCTGAGGCATCATGGGAAGAGGGTGAGATTTAGGATTGAATCTTGCCTTTGTCATTTCCTAGCTGGTATCCACAAGCAAGCGTGTTATTTAATTTTCATCATCCTCAGTTCCTAAACAATCTTTTAGAGCCTCATCTCTAAACTGGGCATGGTAAACGTGCCTGCCTCCTTGGATTATTGGAGAATACTACGTGGTAGGGCATGTAAGTCCCCTGATATGAGTCCCCTAACACGGTGCCAGATGTGTGCTACAGGTGCTCAGTAACTAGTTACTATCACTGTGGTGAATTCATGGAGCACAGTGCCTGGCATGTTCAGGGCGGCTGTTTGAGGATGCCATTCGTTTGTAATCCTACCCTGGGGTTGTAGAACCTAGCTCTGAACGAATGAGGTATCCTCCGCCTCCACTAGCACTTTTCAGCAGATGAATTGGCTTCTGTGTTTCAAAAAACAAGAGATGTTGCCCACCCGCTTCCCCTGTGAACCCCTTCAACTTTCCACCGCCAGACAGAACAACTGTCCAGCTTATTTATTTTGATGCAGTGAAGGCGGCCTCTCTCTGTCCTGCTGCCCAAAGTTAGTCCTTCCCTCTGGGTTCTGGATCCTATCCCTTCCTGCCCAGGGTCCCCTCCCTTTCTTCATGGTGCCCTCTTCAACCACACCTTCCTTACTGATTCTTTCCTATCAGCAATTAACTGTGTTCAGGCTTCTCTTATCTTAAAAGCGTAAAAGGAACCGTGTTGTGATTTCCTTCTCCCCCACAGCTTCCACCCTGTGCCGCGCCCACCTTCACAGCCAGCCTTCCGGAGCACACACACCCTGGGCCCCCCAGTTCTCACGCCCTGTGTTCTGCTTCACTCCATTTCCTCCTGTGACCTTGTCACCACATATACCCTGCCGACCATACTTTCCGTATTGAGAGGCTTGCTTTCTTTGGCTTCTCTGACTTCTCATTGGCCTGATCATTCCCCTACCTTTTCCGATCATGCCTTACTTTCCTTTGCAGACTGTTCTACTTGTGCTTTCTTAATGCTGTTCCTGCTGTTGTTCCTAGGACTGCTCTGCTCTGGACTCTCTTCCCTTCTGATTCTGAACCATTTCCAAGGGAACTGATCTATTTGTTCATCTGTCCTATATACACGTGTAATATGCTTTTTTCTCTCTCCCGCCCAGACCTCTCTCTTAAGCATCAGATCTCATAACCAGTTCCTCAGACTCACCAAGTCTGACTGCACTTAGGTCCCTGCCTGGTTGCCTGAAGACTCTTCCTCTAGTGGGTCAGCGCACAATCGTTTAGAGCAGTGGTTCCTCACTTTAGTGGGCATCAGAGTCCCCTGGGAGGTGTGTTCTCAGTGGCTCGGCCTCATCCCTGGAGGGTCTGAGTCAGTAGGTCTGGGGTGGGGGTCTGAGAATTTGTCTTTCTAAGAGTTCTCAGGTAATGCTGATGTTCCTGGTCGGGGAACTATACTTAAAGAACATCTATTACAAGGAAATGAGGCAATCTTTTCCCATTCCTTGTTGTTGCTGTTTAGTTGCTGAGTCACATCCAACTCTTTTGCAACCCCATGGATTATAGCCCGCAGGCTTCTCTGTCCATGGGATTTCCCAGGCAAGAATATTGGAGTGGCTTGCCATTTCCAGGGCATCTTCCCGACCCAGGGATCGAACCCACGTCTCTTGCATCTCTTGCATTGGCAGGTGGATTCTTTACCACTGAGCCATAAGAAAGCCCGTTCCCATTCCTTACTCTACCCCATGTAATCTCCCCAGCCTCCAGTTCCCCACTAGCATCCGAATAATCTGGTAAGTTTTGCCTTTTAAATACCTCTCTATTTGGAATCCTTCATTCCCTTTGCCGCTAGTCTGATTTATTGAAGTCACCTGCTATCTGGCCTTTCTGCCTCCAGTTTCACATCTAAATCTGTTCCTCATACAGCCACCGGTTAAACCATGAGCTGATTAAACCATGTCACGTTAGTCCTCTGTATGCTTCCTTCCCTAGCTCTCCATTGCCTTTGGGATAAATCCAAACTTCGTGATGTTGACCTAGCCTCTGCCTACTGACGTAGCACCATCTCTTCTCCTTCCTTACTTTGCACAAAATGCACCTACCATACAGAAAAGTGCAGGAAATTTAAATACATATTATATAGCAGTTACTGAGTGCTTGCTGTGCTCTAGCCACTGTATATACGTTAAGTTCATTTACTATTCCCACTAACTCTATAAGGTGGGTTACATTTTACAGATGAGGAAATGTGACCCATTTTGTAATGTTGCCATTGTCCTGCATACCAGTCCCTGTCCAGTCAGTTGTGTTGAAGGTAACAGGGTTGGATTTACTCAGAACTGACTACCAAGAGCTAATGAAGTAACTGTGACAACAGCAACATTAATAGTAATCTCTAACAATTTTTGTTAATGTACTTTCTGCCAGGACACTACATGTAAACGTAACTCACGTGTACTGCTCCTGATTTCCAAAGGAGGAAGTTGAGAGACGGAGTAACTTGTTCAAAGTTCAAGATCACAGGACCTAGGTTTGGTTTTAGGTCTTGGGACTCCAAAGCTCATGCTTTTAACCACTCTCGTCATTTCTGTGAGTGGAAGCAATGAAGTTATTTAGAGAGCTGTTTATCACTTGGCACCTTCTAAAATTTAAAATCCACAGATATCTTTCAGTGAATTATACAATTTTTGGCAACCCTCCCATCTCCTCATTGGAACCCACTCACATTCACCTGTCTTTCTTCTAGATCTTGTCATGCTGTGGTGAGAAGACACTAGATTTGGAGTCATACTGGGTTCTGACGCCACCTCTACTAATCATCTCCTTGGATGAACCCTGGGATAAGTTATTTTACCTCTGTGAACTGCTGATTGCTCTAAAAACCAGAATAGTAGTGCTTCCCTCATGGGGTTGCTGAGAAAATCAGTGTGAGAATACCTGGCTCTTCTCTCCATCCCTTGTGCTTCTGCTTAATGTAGCATTGGGCACTATCACAGTACCTTCCTTGCTGTGTTTCCTGCACAGGTTACCACTGTCCCTCTCCTGTTCTCACTCCTGTCACTGCTCACTAGGCTCTCTGCTGCCACCTGAAAAATATTTCTAAGATACAAACCTTAGTGACTTTCTGTTGATAGTAATGGTTGATGGTTGCTCAGTCATGCACCCTCATACTGAAACAACAAAAAATATTTGGATGAAATACAAAACCAAGACCAAACCAAACCCAGCCTTCTTCCTAAAGCATTAGAGAGCTCACAGGCATTACCATGTTAAAATTGTAATGGAGAACCCATGTAAGAGTGCGGATTTGCCCAGCAGTTGTAGGGGACAGAAATAAAGTCCAGATTTCTCATAAGAAACTGGGACTCCAAAGGACTACACTATCAGGCTGAGGGTAGACCTGAAACATACCAGCTCTCTTGTGGAATTGCAGCCCAGGTTCAAGCTGACTGGATCAACCAAGGAATCAAGTCTTGAATCAGTTTATGGGTTGGTTGTGCCTCGGGGTATCTGGAAAACTCTAGTGGAAACTCTTTCAAAAGGAAGGTTTCTTCAGCCTTGGCCTCAAATTATTCAGTAACCAGCACATAAATATAACCAGGTACCCAAGGAAACCATAGTCAAGGTCAAGAATCATTAGCAACCACAGACAACAGAAACAGCCCTTCATAGATATCAGATATTGGAATCATTGCCATCTATAAAAACTACTGTTTAAGGAAATAAAAGATAAGCTTGAATATATCTGCAAAGAATAGGAAACTGAAATGTGACATAGCAAATTTAAAAAGGAGCCAAATGAAACTTCTAGAAGTAGACATAACAGTAATGAAATTTAAAACTCCATGGATGAGGAAAAGTATATTAATTAAAAGTTTAAAGAGAACTCAGTGGATGAATTTAACAGAAGATTGAATAAAGCTGAAGAGAAAAATTAACAAACTGGAAGACAGTAAGAAAAAGTTTCCAGAATAAAGCATGGAGAAAACAAATAGGAAATGCAGAGGGAGAGGGTTAGAGACATAGAGAATAGAGTGAGGTCTAAAGAGACCTGGAAAGGGGATAAAAGAGAAAATGAGCCAAGGTGAAATTTAAAGGTAATGATGGCAATTTCCCATAGCAATTGAGAATACCAAACTTCAGATTTATGACCAATGATTATATATAGAATTAAAAAAAAATTCAAACTTAGATACATCAAGATGAAGTTACAGAAAACCAGAGGGAAAAATCTCAAAAGCAGCTAGAGAAAAAGATAGATTATCTTCAAAGGAGCAATAGGCAGACCCTTGATTCCTCATCAGATATAGTTCTGATTACGTTATTCTCAAATCTTTCAATGTCTTTCCATCCCTACAGGTAAAATACATGCTGCTCAGTGTGAGGGCTTTTGTAGTCTGGTCCCTGCAACGTGTTTAGACACAGAGAACCTTTGTTCTTCTCATTTTAGTCTTGATTGTGTGCCTTTACACCTGGTTTTCTCCCTTTCTGGAATGCTCTGCATGCCCATACATCTAGCCAGCCCCTGCTTAGCCTTCCCATTTCAGCTCAGGGCTTCACCGTCAAACTCCCTAGCCCTCTTCTTACTGTAGTCACCAACTCCGTGTACTTTCAGTAGTGTTTACATTTTGCTTCCCCTTGTGGCTCAGCTGGTAAAGAATCCACCTGCAATGTGGGAGACCTGGGTTCAGTCCCTGGATTGGGAAGATCCCCTGGAGAAGGGAAAGGCTACCCACTCTAGTATTCTGGCCTGGAGAATTCCATGGACTGTATAAGTCCATGGGGTCACAAAGAGTTGGACACTGAGCGACTTTCACTTTCCCGCACATGAGCTTTCTGAGGTCAGAGCCAGGGTCATTGGTAGTGCCTGACACCTCACAGGTACCCAAGACCTTCACTGAGTTGATGCTTCAGGGAACGTTTCATACTCAAGGGCATACCATACTTGCCTTGAGTATGGTATGCCCTTGAGCCTTTCAGGGAGTCCCATGGCCACTTCAGCAATGCCTTTTTTAAAACACATGGAACTGCGGGGTTTGATTTTTTAATTTAATTAATTTCATTTTATTTGATTGTGCTGAGTCTTTGATGCTGCACGTGGGCTTTCTCTGGTTGTGTCTACTGGTGGCTACTCTTTGTTGAGGCGCACAGGCTTCTCACTGCAGTGGCTTCTCTTGCTGCAGAGCACAGACTCTAGGGCTCTTGGGCTTCAGTAGTTGCAGTAATTGTGGCTCTTGGGCTCTAGGGCGTGAGCTCAGTAGTTACGGTGCACAGGCTAGTTGCTCCAGGGCATGTGGAAACTTCCTGGACCTGGGATTGAACCCATGTTGCCTGCACTGATAGGCAGATTCTTATCCGCTGTACCACAGGGAAGTCCTTAAGCAATATCTTGACGTAGGTTTTCATGGCACTTCCTCTGATGCTCTGCTTCTTGCTTATGTGGAGAATAGCTTACCACAGCACCAGGATCTGCCTGTCGTCATCGCCTGCTCTGCTCCTTCATTACCCCCATTTCCTTGATGAACCTGGAATAACAATATCCGCTCTACCTTTTGTGTGAAGTTATGTTGTGGCTCAAATGAGGTGATGTATGTGAACACACTGTGAACATTCTCTGGCACCAGCCGATTTCACTAGCTTTACTTCAGAGTGAGAGACTTGCTCAGGCTGGTAAACTTGCAGCACAGAAAATGAGGATAACGTGAATGTTACCTGGCCCTGTGAGGACCTGTGTTGTCATTCCTACATTTCACTGGGGCCTGTAAAATAAGTTCTCCTCATTGGCCCATTTTGAGAGATCTGAGGGGAATTATTTTCATGTACCAATTAATATGACAGTTTTCATTGAATTCTTGGTGGAAATTGTAAATTTCTGTGACCATTCAGAGATGGAAAAGCTTAGATTTGTCAGAGTTTGTCACTCTTTTCATAGGAAAGATTGAAACACCTTTTTTCCCCAATTCCTTGCTTTTTTCTTCACATTGCTTTCAGTTAGCATCACAGTCTAATCATCTGAAAATCCGATGAATTTGTCAGGTGTTCAGAATCATGAGCCTTGTCAATCAATTGCTTATGTATGAAAAGGCCAAATCAGAATCATTTTTAAGTAAGTGGCAATGCCAACTCCAGCAGACCGTGGTGTTTTACTTTTTGAATGTTTAAAATAGAAGTTTCAGATAATCAGCATAAAGAGATTAGGATTTCACTGGATTTTCCCTCTTAGAGTGTTTCTTGGAGAACATCGTGAGCAGTTGCTGTACTTGTAGTGTGTCTAGTTTTTAGAAAGTTCTCTTTTTTTAGATGAAGAATATTGGTAGTCGCTAGTTTCTAGACATTTTTAACTAGAAGGGACCACAGAATGCATGGGGCCAGCTCTGCCTTCCGTATGGCAAAACTGAAGACTGTGGGTCACACAGCCTTTTCCTTTGTTGAGGACTGCCAGCAACTCTGCCCTATTCTAGTAATTCATCAAGGAGTTTTATTGTCCTGTCAAAGCATTCTTCCTGATATTCAATCAAAGGTCTTTTAACATAAGCCCCTTTTCTTGTACTAAGTCATTCGTAGTGATGCAAACACACTTAGCAGCATCCTTCTCAGAAATCTCTCTCAAATTTTGCCTCTGTTCACTCCCACTGCCACTATCTTAATTTAGATTCTGATTGTGTCTTGCCTAGCCTGAAAACCCAGCTTTCAGAGATCTCTTTAACTGTTGTTTCTCTGCTCCAGAATACCACCAAATTCAGAACTATAAAATGTATGTGTCCCTGACCTTTATAATGCTTGGTAGGATAGTATCTAAGCTTATCAGTTTCACTGTATGGACCTGTGTGTTCGGTTCAGTTCATTTCAGTTGCTCAGTTGTGTTCGACTCTTTGTGACCCCATGGACTGCAGCATGCCAGGTTTCCCTGTCCACCAACTCCCGGAGCTTGCTCAAACTCATGTCCATGTGTGTTAGGAAGTATGTTCTGCTGAGAGTGGCATTAAATCCTAAAATATCACTGACTTAAATAAGAAGGTTTATTTCTAACTCGCAGAAAAGAAGAATAGAGGTAGACAGGTCAAGTCTTGTAGGGTAGCTCCATAGTCTTCAACCATGTTGTACTTCTCTGCACAGTAGAATGCACCCTTATCCTGTAGCCTCTAGGACCAAGATGAGTGCCTGAGGACCAGCTCTCACATCCAGATTCCAGCCAGCAAGAAGGAGAAAAGGCTGTGCCTCCATCCTTTAAATCACAACTTTACTCTTCATCTTCCTTTACTACGTCAGGCTCTTTCACAGCTCTGGGCCACTGTACCAGGGCTGGCTTTACGTGGAATGCCCTTCAACTTTCTCTGTTCAAAACATCTGTATATCCTTCAAGTCCCAATTCACTTCCTCAGTGAATTGTTCTTTCTTCCTTAACAGTGACAGTACATTACTCTATACTTGAGCATGTGTCAGTGGTTGAGCTTCATGAACTTACCAGCTGAAGTAACTTGGGTTTGAATTTCTTCTCTGAGGCTTGTGCTGTAAAGTATAAATACGGTTCAGTTCAGTTCAGTCACTCAGCCATGTCTGACTCTTTGCGACCCCATGGACTGCAGCACACCAGGCCTCCCTGTCCATCACCAACTCCCGGAGTTTACCCAAACTCATGTCCATTGAGTTGGTCATGCCATCTAACCATCTCATCCTCTGTCATCCCCTTCTCCTTCCACCTTCAATCTTTCCCAGCATCAGGGTCTTTTCAAATGAGTCTGCTCTTTGCATCAGGTGGCCAAAGTATTGGCGTTTCAGCTTCAACATCAGCCCTTCCAATGAACATTCAGGACTGATCTCCTTTAGGATGGTCTGGTTGGACCTCCTTGCTGTCCAAGGGACTCTCAAGAGTCTTCTCCAACACCACAGTTCAAAAGCATCAATTCTTCGGTGCTCAGCTTTCATTATAGTCCCAACTCGCACATCCACACATGACCACTGGGAAAACCATAGCCTTGACTAGATGGACCTTTGTTGGCAAAATAATGTCTCTGCTTTTTCATATGCTGTCTAGGTTGGTCATAACTTTCCTTCCAAGGAGTAAGCGTCTTTTAATTTCATGGCTCCAGTCACCATCTGCAGTGATTTTGGAGACCCCCAGAATAAAGTCTGCCACTGTTTCCCCATCTGTTTGCCCTAAAGCAATGGGACTAGATGCCATGATCTTAGTTTTCTGAATGTTGAGCTTTAAGCCAACTTTTTCACTCTCCTCTTTCACTTTCATCAAGAGGCTCTTTAGTTCTTCACTTTCTGCCATAAGGGTGGTGTCATCTGCATATCTGAGGTTATTGATGTTCTTGGCATATAAATTATACTTCAAGCCAGGGTCCAGATATCTTTTCTCGAGTTTCAGAACTTCATGTTGAACTGCTTACTCAATATTATCACTTGACGGTCTCACTGGTGGCTTCTCAAATGGAACCTCCTCCGAAATACTGATTGAACTCCTGATTTTCACCTCCTCCTCTAGTCTTCCCTGTGCCAGTAATTCTTCCATCAACCTAGCTGCAAATATCAGAAAGCTGAAGTAATCCTTCATTTCTTATATGTAATAATCCTCATACTCTCATATTTAATTACCACCAAAGTCTATTAGTTCAGCCCCAAAATATGTCTTAAATTGATCCTTTTAGTTCCATCTCCAGTGCCGGCCTTGTAGCACTATCCTCTCATGTCTGGACTTGGCGGTAGCTCTTCACTGGCCTCCCTAAATCCACCCTCTTCCGTCCATCTGTTCCATCGCTCAGTCGTGTCCGACTCTTTGTGACCCTGTGGACTGTAGCCTACCAGGCTTCTCCGTCCATGGGATTCTCCAGGCAAGAATACTGGAGTGGGTTACCGTTTCCTTCTCCAGGGGATCTTCCCGACCCAGGGATCGAACCTGGGTCTCCCACATTGGAGGCAGACGCTTTAACCTCTGAGCCACCAGGGAAGCCCAAAAAGGTTGGCCCAATCTCAAGTGAGGCAGTCACTCTCTTGAACAAAATCCTTTGCCAGCTTCCTGTTGTATACATGTTTAAACTCAGGATCCTTCACTTCTGCAGGGCCCCATCTGACGTGACTCCTGTCTGCCTCGCATTTCCATTTCTTTCCACGCCTTTTCTTGCTCATGTGCTCCAGCCTATTGGCTTGACCATGCCTGGGACTTCACACCTCCGCCCCTTCCCAAGTACCATCCCCACCCAGGGTCTTTTGTCCCCTTCCTCACTCCTACGCACACCATCCTCATGTCTCATCTCAAATGTCACTTGCACACAGGGCCTTTCTGTGACTTCTTAATCTAAATCATGTGTTCTCTGTTCTTCCTCCTTGCGAGTGTTCTTTCATTCTTAGCATTTATCACAGTTTATAACTTCATATTTATGGAGTGTGTATTTATTGAATACCACTCCAATGTTAATCTGTGTGTTCCCTAAGAACTGGGATCATCTTTCTTTTATTCACACTGAATCCTCAATGCCCATTGCTCAATAAATACACCTCAAATAAGTGAATAAACAAATGGTCTTGTGATTAAACAATGCAATAGGTTCTCCCATTAAATTGACAGCTTTGCTATTTAATATGCCAAGATGTAGATTTGTTGGAAACTTATTAAGGTGACTCACTTTTCTAACCTGGAAGTGTGTTTCTTCACATTTATTGAACATATTTTTGGTGCTCACCTGTAAGGCTGCAGGCTTCAGTTTAACTTATAATATTAGAATGCATCTTTGTCTGAACAAGCCTTATTTCTGCCAGGATATCCATATGCAGCATGCAAGGCTTCCCTGTCCTTCACTATCTCCTGGAGCTTGCCCAAATTCATGTCTGCTTAGTCAGTGATGCCATCCAACCATCTTATCCTCTCTTGTCCCCTTCTCCTTCTGCCCTCAGTCTTTCCTAGCATCAGGGTCTTTTCCAGTGAATCAGTTCTTTGCATCAGGTGGCCAAAGTATTGGAGCTTCAGCTGCAGTATCAGTCCTTCCAATGAATATTCAGGGTTGATATCCTTTAGGATTGACTGGTTTGATCTCTTTGCTGTCCAAGGGACTCTCAAGAGTCTTCTCCAGCAATCCTTATGAACATAGACCCTGAAAGGTCATCTCTGAAAAATCATGATTGGCCACTTCCTCTTTTTTTTTTTTTACTACAACTGGCATAACCATTAGAACGGAAGAATTGCTTATAGTTGGAATGGAATCTGAAGCAATAGTCATTTTAAGATGGAGCCAATCAGTGACCATCACAGAAAGCTGCCTGCCCAGGATTTGGGGCTATCTTGGAAACCCCCTCACTACCTTTTCTTGATTGCCAGGTCTTGATATCAGACATCTAGGTAGAGTATACTTGTTCATGGTAATTCCAGCCTCCTAATCTTTCCTGAATTTATCTTTTTCTGCAGAACACATTGACGAGATATGTTACGGGATAGGTCAGCAATTTGTATAGGGTTTTTTTTTTCTCCCTGAGTGTCAATCTTCCCTGGTAGCTCAATCAGTAAAGAATCTGCCTGCAGTGCAGGAGACCCGGGTTCGATCCCTGGGTTGGGATACCCTGGAGGAGGAAATGGTAACCCACACCAGTATTCTTGCCTGGAAATCCCATGGACAGAGGAGCCTCGTGGGCTATAGTCCATGGGGTTGCAAAGAGTTGAATACAACTTAGCAACTAAACCACCAAGAGTATAAAAGAGGTTGTTCTGGAAACATCTGATACATTTAGAATCCTGAACTTGGTCTAAAATAAAAGATCAACTTAGATGATGTCCCTCTTTTATCGATAAACATGGTGATTGACAACGGGAAAGTTTTCATTTGTTTCTTTGCAGAAAACAGTAAGAATTCTGCTTTCAATGGGCACTAGGTAGGTAGATTTTAGCATAGATGGAAAAGCATACAGTTGATGGTTCTTAAGCCCCAGTAGGTCAGATCATGGCAGTGTTTCCAGAGTACGCCCAGAATAAAGTTGGCTTTCAGCTGAGCCTTTGCTAAGAGGCCAGTCCTGAAAAGGATTTATTTATTTATTTTGGCCATGATAATGTCTAAATGATAAGTATAAGTCTCTTTTAGCTAGCTGGAGTGGGTCACACATGAATTGGTTGTGACCCCTAACATCTAGAAACTCCAGGATAGTTGGATAAGAATATTTTGTGGGGGAAGTCTAATGTAACACATGAAAATATAAAATATTAAATCTTCAGAAGTGTGTAATTTGCTGCTTTTTTTTCATGAGTGGTTTTAATACTTCTGGTCCAGAGCCTAACTCCCTCTTTACTGGAGAGATGTGGTTTCAGTTTTTTGGGTGAATGTGCATTTTATAAGATTTTTAAGAAAGGAAATTAAACATTAAAAGACTTTAAGTACTTTACTCTTTATATAATGTCACTAAGAAAAGCCAGGAAAATCAGGGTTGGCTTTTTTATTTGTTTATTTAATAAATATAATCTATTTTCCACCATTTTGTTTGTTATGGCTGGTACCAAAGTACTTTTAAAAGTTAACATTTATTTTGATTTTGTTTTATTTCAGCAGATGTGCATATAAGTTAACATGTCACTCTTCTTCCTTGTGGGTGGGGACAGTGTATAGCATTTAGTTTTTTTGGCATTTTGACACAGGCGATTTAATTTAATTCAACGAATCACCACTTATATGATGCCTAATATATGAATAATGTTAAACAGATAAAATGTGGCCTGCTGAACGTGAGCATTAATACAAGTTGGTGATGTAATTGACCTTAGCCAAGTCACCTAACCACTGTGGGCCCGGGTTTCCTTTTCTGTAAAATGAGTGGTTTGGGGTAAATGGTATCCAAGAATCCTTGTGGCTCTTGAGTTTAAAAACCCCATGAGTCTGTATGCCTCATAGCTCTGCATCTACTTGATATCTCCTCTTCTTCTGTTCTCTTGTTTTAAATTAGGCAAAGAGGATCCTGGTGCACCAGTGATAAAAGATGAGAACACCTTCATGTCACAGGACTCCGGAGTGTTACCAGAGAAGTCGCTGCAGAGATCAGCAAAGGTCTTTGTCTGTTTCTTTCACTTGTCTGGCTGGTAGCTGCTTCCTCTGGCAGGCCTCGCATACAATTCAGTTAGGACTGTAGTTGCTCAGTTCATCAGAAAAGTCAATGGAAGCAAGGAATCATAAAAAGTGAATCTTTTAAATATATATATATATATATATAAACTTTAAATAAAACTTTAAACATATACCTATATATTCACTTGCCTGTATTTAGCTGAAGGGCCATGGCCCTTTCTTGGTGTATGGAGGTATTTATTGAGGTTCTGTGTTATCTTTCTGCATAAACTGCACTTGTAATGTGACATCTATAATTTCTGGTTTGGCTTATTTAAAGCAGAGTGAGAATTTCGGCACTGGTGAAGCAATATGAGTGTAGACTCCTAGATTTTTACAGTTTTTGGCTCCAGTTGCTTTTATTGTTGTCATGACCGTTTCTAATTCAAAAGTAAGTTTTAATAAAGTATTTTTTAGTTCCTCTAAAGCATTTAATTTAGTTATCATAGTAACAAAATGAATTTTTTTTTGCATAATTCAACTTTAGTTTTTAATGATATATGCTGGTGACATACTCAGATATGGGATCAGATCCAGCTGATCCTTGCTATGGGGGTAGCTCTTAGTGGAAGGAGTGGTACCAAGGGCAAATTGTGTGAGAGCACATGGTCTCCTCTCTGTCGGCATGTGTACCCTGGGAGTGCAGTGTTGACGCTCAGTCTAGCAAGTTGGTTAGGAGAGTGTCTCCTGCATACCGACATGGGAAATTTCTAATTTATCTTACATATATATTATTGCCCCCCGCCCCAGCCAAGTGCCCATTCAGTTACCTAGATCTTTATTTTAAGAAGCATTTTGAATACTAACCATATACTAGGCAACATGATAGGTGTGAAAGATTATAACGAATGGGAAGACCATGGGCTGGATCTGGCTCACAAATTTGTGCCTTTAAAAAAAAAAAAAAAGAAATGCTTTAGTTTTTTAATTTTTTGACCACACCATGCAGCTTGTAGGATGTTAGTTCCCCAACCCAGGATTGAACCTGGGTCCTCGGCAATGTAGTGGTAGTGGAGTCCTAACCGCTGGACCGCCAGGGAATTCACACAAATTTGTTTTTTGTTTGACCGATGCAATATTTAAAAATTTTGACTTAGTAGCTTTCATTTAAAACAAAAATGGAGTGGTTTCGAGTTAAAAAAAAAAAAATCAGGCTTCTGGCTTCTCTCGACAAAACAAAACATCCGGGAACACTGGGCCACATTCTTAAATGACTTTGACTTGGGTCAGAACTGAGTAGAGGCAACCTCTGTAGAGAGAATTTGTGTTCTGCAATTTGCTGCTGCCCCCCAATGGTGCTCTCTCTCTCTCTCTCTTTTTTTTTTTTGTGTATAGTTTCTTAGTTTGATCTAAAATTACCAGGCAAACAGCACTCATATGCAAAACTGACACTGTGGTAAAATCATTTAGTCACAGAGCATCACTGAGAAGTACTTCAGTAGGACTTAGAAAAACTCTTGGACCCAGCGAGGTGACCAGGTAACGTTCTGCCTTCTCCCAACTGTTGTCTAGTACTGTAGATAAACAACATTAACCATATATTGGTGTTTTCAGGTGGTTTACATCTTGGAGAAAAAGCACTCACGTGCAGCGACTGGCTTCCTCAAACTCTTGGCTGATAAGAACAGTGAACTGTTTAGGAAATACGCCCTGTTTTCTCCCTCGGACCACCGGGTGCCTAGAATATACGTGCCTCTCAAGGATTGTCCGCAGGATTTTATGACCCGGCCCAAAGACTATGCCAACACACTGTTCATCTGCCGCATCATGGACTGGAAGGAGGACAGCAACTTTGCCCTAGGGTAGGTGACCTTTGGCAAGAAAAACTACCGAAATCAGACACAAGCTGGTTTAGGTAACATTTAGATAAGTGTTTTTGTGTGTATTTTAATTATTATTTCTTCATTAAAGCGTAGGTCCTAGGCATATTTTGCTCCTGAGTGAGTGAGTGAAGTCGCTCAGTCGTGTCCGACTCTTTGCGACCCCATGGACTGTAGTCTACCAGGCTCCTCCGTCCATGGGATTTTCCAGGCAAGAATACTGGAGTGGGTTGCCATTTCCTTCTCCACAGTTTATTGATGTCTATACTATTACATATTTGGTTGTTTTGTCAAGAGTTATAGATCAATGAATAAAATCGTCATCTAAAAACTCTCTAGTTCTATAGAGTATATGCTTTGATAGTTTAAAATTCTCCAAATGGAGACATTAGACAATAATTATTATTTTAAATTATTAAATGAGTATTTAACCCCTTTAAATTACATTTTAAAACCTTAATAGAAATTAATAGAGATATTTATTTTAAAGTAATATTAAGGATTTATCCAATTTACAGAAAAGAAATACAATTAAGAGAAAAATGACAACTCCATTAGTGTAAAAGTCACTGACTACCATCTAGCACAGGAACAAATGGATTGCATTCAGCAGTTTCAAAGCACTAAAAAGATCTTAAAGTTTAGATGGAGAAACAGATGTGTATATTTCTTTATATTAAATTTAACTATGAATTTTATTCTCTGACAGATCAGACCCAGAAAGTTACTTTATCAACCTTTATGCATTTGAACAACTGCAACATATAGCAATCCTTTGTTTAGTAATCTTCTGTATAAATATAAAAATCTGAGATATGTGAAAATGTTTTTCAAATCATACTATTTCTTCACAGCTTTATAGATAATTATAATGTTCAAACTTTGAATATCCATTTTATTTGATATATCTGTACAGAAAGAATAAGATAAAAAACATTTAATAAAATTAAATATATATAATTTGCAAAATTGATGTCTGACACTTGCTGTGTGCTGTTTCAAAGAGTGCATAGGATATTTCTGCAGCAATCAAAAACATAATGTCTTTTTAAAAACTCAGATTTTAAATTTCCTCTAGTAATTATTCTAATCCCTGGAAATACTTTCAAGTTTTGATTTTTAGATGCAGTAGGCATTTTGTTCGGAGAAGGCAATGGCAAGCCACTCCAGTACTATTGCCTAGAAAATCCCATGGATGGAGGAGCCTGGTAGGCTGCAGTCCGTGGGGTTGCTAAGGGTCGGACACGACTGAGCGACTTCACTTTCACTTTTCACTTTCCACTTTCACACATTGGAGAAGGAAATGGCAACCCACTCCAGTGTTCTTGCCTGGAGAATCCCAGGGACGGGGGAGCCTGGTGGGCTTCCGTCTATGGGGTCACACAGAGTCGGACACGACTGAAGTGACTTAGCAGCAGCAGCAGCAGCAGGCATTTTGTTACATATATGTATATTTTATCCTTAAACTTTTACATTTTCAAACCATTTGAACATTATGATCAGATTCATCACGATGATTTTCACTTAGAATCTGTAGAAGTCCTCTGTGCATCTTTAATGTTGAGATTCCCAGTGCACCATTGTGGAAAACCAGATAAATTACCACTATGCTTTAGTGGGATTTCTTGGTATCATAACCATATAGGAAAGTAGCTGTTATTACAAGGATGGCTCCAAGGAAAAAGACACTGGTTGGTACAAAATCTTGTAGCCAAAAATAATATATCAGTGTTGATAATATTATGGACAAAGAGGTTGCAAATCTTTTCAAAATGTTATCCACATACTTAGTAACAGCAGCTATTACAAGGCCTCCCAGTGCCTGAAGAACAACTATCCAGGTCAGTTAGTTATATCCCTAAAAAAGACATTCTTTGACACCAGTTCTCCATCATAAACATATACACCCATTAATCCAAATATACTCCCAAAGAAACCATGGTGAATGTTTCTTATCCACACTGATTGTTTGGTTTCTTTTAAGATTTTCTCAAAGTAAACCCCAGCAAAGCCACTTGAAAAACATGCTGTGAGAACTGCCACGAGGCCTACAATTTGTGAGCCAGCTGAAAGTTCCTTAGAATTAAGCTCTTGAGAATCTGAGGGCCACTGTACAAAAGCAACTCCTGTCATCAAAATTACTAGGGAGAGCCACTGGTACACACCTAATTTTTTACTAAGCATTGACACAGAAAATAGTGCAGTCGTAAGAATTTTCAACTGATATGTGACCTGATAAATCAGTAGCTGCATTGAGATTTGACAGTGCCACATAGAGTAAATTATTCTGAAGAGTACATATCCCTGATGGAATAGCAAATTTAAGCATTTCCATAGGTTTATTAAGAATTTCATCATGTAGTATTCGATTCGGTGCTCTTAGACTACATTTGCTATCTTTGTAGACTAATAAAATGCAGGCCATTATCTTCAAAAGTTCAGCAGCAACTCCAGCTGTAGATGATCGATAACGAGGCCCCTCTTCTTTTAATGTCCTTCCGCGTAGCTAGCTCGGCAGGCTGCGCGTACTGGGGGCGGCGGCTCAGCTTGGCCCAGTGCCCCGGGCTGCGGCGTCTGCCGGGTCCCCCGCGACCCTTGAAGCGCAGCGCTACTCGCTACCGCCGCCGTTGCTGCTGCTGGCCCGGTTGCTCCTAGTTGCTCAGAAATGGCCCTTAGCTACCACCTCAACTGATCACCTATAGGTTCCTTGAATTGCCAGGCATTCACCCTTTTTGTTTGTTTCTGTTTTTTTTGGCGTAAAACATAAGTACATTCTAAGCCTCGACTTACTTCCTGTTATGTGACGAATCCTGTTTGTACTTGTGAATTTGCAAACAATTCATTGCATTCAACAGTCACACCCCTCCTTTCAGACACTAGTGTTAAAATATGTGAAATTGGAGGCATATTCATGGGACCTCAGTTTCCCAGGCTTAAAAACTAAGAATGTCAAGATATGTTTGAATGATGTGCTATTTTGGTATTGATCCTTCAGAGGTTTCCTGGAGGAGGAAATGGCAGCCTACTCCAGTATTCTTGCCTGGAGAATCCCGTGGATCCAGGGGCCTGGGGGCTACAGTCCATGGGGTTGCAAAAAGTCAGACATGACTGAGCGACTACCACTTCAGAGGTTTCACTTAATAGCATTAAATGTTAAGTCTTCCTGCCAAAAGCAGAGGAAGGGTGCCATGTTTTTAGGGAAGCTTTCAGAAACCAGTCTCACTTAAGTATAGATTCTGTAGCCACAGAGCATCATCACTAGCCACTTAATTGTCATCTGAAGAAGCTCCTGGACCCAGCTGTTTGAGCAAATGCTGCACCTGTTTCCTTAAAATTGATATTCATTTTGAAAGAGAAGCAGTATTAAGTTTTAGCTATATCTGTAGCCCTTTATTATGGGTGGCATCTAGTTTATGCTTCACAGGAAATGAAAATGAAGGCATAAAAGCTAGAAGAGTTTGCTCTGATGCTACTCTCAGTCTGATTTGGTGCCTTGCTATTGGTCAGCCAACTTGGTTCTGATTGTCAACACAATGGATGGTCGCCAAGTGCTGCCTTGATGAAGTTTATTCTTTGGTTAGCCTTTTATGGTTAGTGAAGTAAAGCAGGTCAAATCTGTGTGTCCTAATAATGCAATTTAAAATATACCAGCCTGGGACATCCCTGGTGGTCCGGTGGCTAAGACCCCATACTCCCAATGCAGGGGGCCCGGGTTCGCTCCCTGATTAGGGAGCTAGATCCCACTTGCTACAACTAAAAGTTGGCATGCCGCAGCTAAAATTTCCACATACAGCAACTAAGACCTCCTGGCGCAGCCAAATTAATTAAATAAAAAAATATATACTATTCAGGGTCACTTTCTCAGTGATTTGAAGATCAATGCTATTGATATGTTCTCAGAGACACCTGGGAGCACTTGCACTTTCTTTTCTGTTCTCTGTGATTGCAGTGTCATCATTTTGAAGCCTAACTCATTATCCAAATGTGACGTCAACCTCTTGAGCCCTAAATAGCCCTTCTCAGCAACTTGCCAGTTTCTCACCATCCACTCAAAAGGCTCAATAATGGCTGTGCCACCTGGCCCTGGTGGTTGTGCCCGCCACACTCTGCTTGGCAGTGAAAAGGGAACATTTCACATCAAGGCAGGAAATCCAGCCTTGTCTTTATCTGCCTTTCTGTCATATCCCATTGTGTATACTTGATTGGGCTACTTCCTTAGTTTTTGAGCTGTAAGGGTGTAGTCAGGGTATAGTCAGGAAATCTTCACAGACTGAGTTTCTTATTGTTCAAATGGCCCTTCAAGTGCCTCTTTTTTCTTTTTGATGAAGCCTTACTTCATCAAAAACTCTTTTCTTGTGGGTAAAGTACAACAGTAATCAAAAAAGGAGTTGAGTCTTTGAAGCAGCAAGGACATTTGCTGGATCCAGAAAAATAATATTTTAAAATAATAACCATATGTTAATTGTCTTTTACATACAAAAAATTGAAGATTCTCCTACTTAGATGAAAAGGTGTGCTTTTTCTCTACCTTCTTATTATAAAGACATTAAAAATTGTCTTTTATGGAAGTAAGCCTGTTAAAAAGTCTTTGTGGAAAAGAGAAAATTTATCTTCGGAAGTAAAGTGTGGCAAGTTTCCACGATGAAGTTCTCAGCTGACGTCTGTCTCATGGGGGGTGTGGGCTGCAGCTGTTGCATGTTGGTGGTCGCCTTGCTGTTTTGTTCTGGCTATCAGTTACTGATCTTCAGGAGCTGAGGTCACTGTTTCTCAACCAGAACGTTCTGTGCTGTGACTGCCTGGGTTTCCTTTCTCATCCTTGCTAGGTTTTGACCAGAAGTGTGGAGGTAGTGCTTGCTACAGGTGTGAATGTGTGTGGCTTGCTTCCATAGAAATCAAGCCTCAAAACCAAGTTTAACCAAAATGCCTTCCTTTTGAATTTGTTCTCTGCCCCAAAACTCTATCCTTGAGGATTATTGAACCTCTTCCTATACAGTTGCCATGGATCATCCAAGTCCAAAGCCATTTACTTCATCTATAGTTAAATTCAGTTCACAAGACAGGTGTTAATCTTATGTGTAAGTCACTGCTATATTATGTGAGAAATACAAAGGTAAACAGCCCTGGTTTCTTTAAAGAAATTATAGCCTAATGCAGAAGGACTTTACATAAATGTCATAGGATCAGTTATTTCTAGGAAATAGACTTCTACATGTACTAACTGAAGTGAAAGTGGCGATTGGTGTAAGAAATTGGTGGTTTGCCTAAAGCCCAGGGCAGTAAGTATAGCATGTCTCATGGGGAACTCAGAACTAACAAGGTGGCAAAGGAAACACAGCTTCTGTCTCAACCACCCTGACCAGTCCAGCCACCACAAGGCATCTTTTCTCTACCCCCTTCTGCACATGAGCTGTATTATTCTGCTCTTTTCCATGCAATAGCCATTTACCTTCTCAATAGCATACATGGCCCCCAAATGGTACTGCCAGTCCTCTGCAGGTCACACACTGAAGTCTAGAGCACAGAATTTCTAGAGTAGAAAATCTTTATTGGTCTATTGAGACAGTTATTTGCCCAACAATTTTAAACAGAGGTGGGGGTCGAAGGTCCCACGATCCACTACCTGATTATCAGGGACCGTGGAACTCAACTGTCTCATGTGGAATGTGAACAAAGCAGATGGATTGAATGGCCTGTCTTTTTAGCTCTATGTATAATACAAGGCAGAATGCTCTATGTTCTTCCTTAGGAATAAAATACTTTTCTGAAAGTGTAGAGAAAAGTGGATGAAGGCGGAAATTTAGAGTTGTTTCTTGGAGAGTGGAAACCTCTTTGCTAAAGAATCACTCTGACTGGGAGTCCAGAGTAGGTGGGAAGGGCCGTGGCTGGAAGCAGGCCAGATGTCACACTGAGATGAGATGTGAGAACCTGAAGTGAAGGAGCTGTAGAGAGGGAATCAGAAGGAATGAAAAGGGTCAGGGGAGAGGAAGAAGCAAATTTTCTCAGACATGGTGACCAACTAGAAATGAGGCATGAAGGAGAAGGACAGAATCCTGAATGAACTCTGAGGCTTCTGATTGGGTGACTGGGTAGATAATGACGATGGCATTTAATCACGGTTCACCAGGAGCATCTTCATCTCTTGCTGCTCCCTTCACTTGGGCCTCTTTGCTTGCCATTTCATTGCTGACTCTGTTCATAGCTCCAAACTGCTGCACACAGCACGTCCTTTCCCAGAAGTGGCTTTCTCCTCTCTGTAGTGTTTAGTGAAATACTCAGCTTTTAAACTTAAGTCAGTTATCTGCTCAGAGAGTGTTCCCTGACTGAGTCTTCTGTCATGGTACTCCCGTCATTTCTAATATTATCTCTCTTATAGCTCTTGTCTGTGTTACAGTTGCTTGTGTAAGTTACTTACTTAGCCATGAGCTTCTTTAGGACAAGGGTACTCAGTGAATGTTTACTGGCTGATCAGATAGGTAGATGAAAATGATTTGGTGACCCCAGGATCTTTAGCCACGTTGACTAGCAAGATGTTGTACCATAAATCAAACTAGAAAATACGAGTGATTTAGAACAGAAGGTGATGAGAACCAAGGTTCTGTGGCTTCAAAATTAACACTTATGCAGAGTACATCATGAGGAACGCTGGGCTGGAAGAAGCACAAGCTGGAATCAAGATTGCAGGGAGAAATATCAATAACCTCAGATATGCAGATGACACTACCCTTATGGCAGAAAGTGAAGAGGAACTCAAAAGCCTCTTGATGAAAGTGAAAGAGGAGAGTGAAAAGGTTGGCTTGAAGCTCAACATTCAGAAAACGAAGATCATGGCATCTGGTCTCATCACTTCATGGGAAATAGATGGAAAAACAGTGGAAACAGTGTCAGACTTTATTTTTTTGGGCTCCAAAATCACTGCAGATGCTGATTGCAGCCATGAAATTAAAAGACGCTTACTCCTTGGAAGGAAAGTTGTGACCAACCTTGATAGTATATTAAAAAGCAGAGACATTACTTTGCCAACCAAGGTCCGTCTAGTCAAGGCTATGGTTTTTCCAGTGGTCATGTATGGATGTGAGAATTGGACTGTGAAGAAAGCTGATCGCTGAAGAATTGATGCTTTTGAACTGTGGTGCTGAAGAAGACTCTTGAGAGTCCCTTGGACTGCAAGGAGATTCAACCAGTCCATTCTAAAGGAGATCAGTCCTGGGTGTTCATTGGAAGGACTGATGCTAAAGCTGAAACTGCAATACTTTGGCCACCTCATGCAATGAGTTGACTCACTGGAAAAGACTCTGATGCTAGGAAAGGCTGGGGGCGGGAGGAGAAGGGGACGACTGAGAATGAGATGGCTGGATGGCATCACTGACTCTGTGGACATGAGTTTGAGTGAACTCCGGGAGTTGGTGATGGACAGGGAGGCCTGGCATGTTGTGATTCATGGGATCGCGGAGAGTCGGACATGACTGAGCGACTGAACTGAACTGAACTGAACAACATCCAGTCAGTATATAAATTCAGGGGGAGAACCCCAGATTTGGAACTTTTAACAAAAAGGTTAAGTAGAATGTGCACAGTAATAGAATATGTGATTTCAGTGGCTTTGGAAGGGGCCTTCAGGAGGCCCTCAATCTTGGTGCCTCCGTCAGCGTAAGCACTGCTCCTCTGGCACTCCCAGTAGCACCAAAGTGCCAGTTAAGAAAAAAGAAACAAAGTGAAGTTGCTCAGTCGTGTCCCACTCTTTGCGACCTCATGGACTGCAGCCTGCCAGGCTCCTCCGTCCATGGGATTTTCCAGGCAAGAATACTGGAGTGGGTTGCCATTTCCTTCTCCAGGGGATCTTCCAGACCCAGGAATTGAACCCGGGTCTCCCACACTGCAGGCAGACTCTTTACCATCTGCATCATCAGGGAAGCCCATTTAAGGGGAGCCCAAGGAGTAATACAGTACTAGAGACTTTTGGTTGTTAAAAGGTTATTTTTAATTTTGTTCTTGGAATTGTCATGAGAGATTTCGGTTGAGCCCTATTCACCTGTGTGTATGTACGTATATCATATACCACACTTTCATGAATCTTAATCCTGTAATGCTATCAAAAGCCTAAAGGTATTCTGTTCTTAAGGAACTCTTACTGGCTTTTAGGCATCACTGCTTTTTGCTATGCATCACAACATACTTAGTACTTTTTATATTTAGTACTAGAACTCTTGTCCAAGATACTTAAAAAGCCACATTTGCTTCCTTGCTGGAATGATTTGTAATTATATAATCAGACTTACAGTTTTAAGAGCTTCCCAACTCTCATGAAGGGATAACTAGAAAGTTTGGGATGGACATGTACACACTGCTATACTGAAAATGGATGACCAACGAGGACCTCCTGTATAGCACATGGAACTCTGCTCAGTGTCATGTGACAGCCTGGATGGGAGGGGAGTTTGGGGGAGGATGGATACTTGTATATATGTGTGTATGGCTGAGTCCCTTCACTGTCACCCAAAACTATCATCACGTTGTTTGTTAATTGGCTACACCCCAATACAAAATAAAAAGTTTAATTAAAAAAAAAGAGCTTCCCAACTCTCTTAAATCATTTTTTTCCTTTAGAAACTCTTACAGTGGAATTCAAGCCTGTATTTTCTCAGATCTTTGTGAAATCTGCTCTCCTAAAGTCTAGAATTTACAGTCCAAGCCTTTCTTCCCAGGATGTCATGAACATGGAGATCACTTTGTGAGATCACTTTGTGAGATCACTTTGTGAGATCACTATCACTACCAAGATCACTTTCTCCTAGATCGGTCATAATTTCTTCTTCTGGAATATTTAAATATAAATCTTGAAGAAAATGGAAAAGTTTTACAGCAGCTACTGTGAAAAACATAATAGTGTTTCTTGGCAACATTGAAGACTGACTAAAGATCTATGGCATGAATTGACCTAGGGTAAACTGACTTATTTTATTTTATTAATACTATAAACTAGCAAAGTTTGGTAGCTTTGAGTGCTGAGAAAGAGGAAAATGAATAGGTCAGTGCATGTGTTGCATGGTTGAAAAATTTGGTGTTGAACATGGGATTGTCCAGGCTTAATGTCATAGTACTACACATTTTAAGAGAGGGAATGGACAACAGCTAGCTTTGGAGAGAGGGACTGGGTGAGGTGAAAGGAGGGGAAGGGGAGTTCTGATTGACAACGCGTGTGGTGGGGAGGGAAGTGGTTGATGGGGAAGGGGCTCTGTCCTGGTATCTTCTTCAACTCTTGCCTTTGTACCCATAAGATTTCAGTAATCAGACCATCAGATACAGTTGTTGACTGACAGAAGCAAATACTTTTACTCTTTTATTCAGGTTTGATAGATGCCAAATGTCTTATGAGGTAGATGCGAATTTAGGAGGTGGACATTACATTAACGTGTGTTTAAGAAGATGAAACAGTAACTAGGTTGGTAGAAAAAAACAGGACACATTGGTTTGTTTCATGGAAGCATAGCCTATAAGATTGGTAAATTGAAAAATAGCTCCATTCAGTCCTTCCCCCTGTGCAGAGTATTTCACCTTTTCAAGAGGATGTTCGTTGTCTGAAGACTTTCCTGAGGAAAAGGCTGTGTTACGTAATCCTGAAAACTTGTGTTACCAAACTCAGACTTTGTAAGACCTTTTCAGGAGGAGTGACTCTATCTTGGCTGGTGGACGTGAAGCAAATTAGGCTGAGGAGGGGACTCTTTCTGTGTGACTCTTGGGCTCTACCTCGTGGCTTCTAAGGATCCACCTTGGCAAAAGCTGTTTAAGCAACACTGAGAGAGCATCTTTGTCCAAACAGAGCAAAAGTAAAGGGAGTGGAAGAGAGTAGTCCTGATGGCAGGCTTTGCTTCCGAATCGATCCCTCCTTGCACCACATGCAATCATTAACATTTCTTCCACGGTTGTCAGCTTCATCCACAATCTTCTTGAAAATATTGAAGTATTACAGAACCTCAGCTACCATCAGCCTTCTCTTCTACCCCTTAAATGCTCTCAGCCTCCTCTTTGCTCCCTTCACATTGACGTTAAACTCTTTACTGTCAGTCTTCTGGGCCTTCCCTAAAATCAAATGTTGACCCTTGCTTCTCTTCTGCATTTTGTCATCACTGATCCGCCCAAACTTTTTCTAAAATCCCCAATTCCTTACTTACTGATTTTTGCTGCATCATAATACTGAGCCTGAAACTGCAATACTTTGGCCACCTCATGCGATGAGTTGACTCACTGGAAAAGACTCTGATGCTGGGAAAGGTTGGGGGCGGGAGGAGACAGGGACGACGGAGAATGAGATGGCTGGATGGCATCACCGACTCTGTGGACATGAGTTTGAGTGTACCCCGGGAGTTGGTGATGGACAGGGAGGCTTGGCGTGCTGTGGTTCATGGGGTCGCGGAGAGTCGGACACGACTGAGCGACTGAACTGAAGTGAATACTGAGCCAGAAAAGGGGAAATGATGTGTTCTTTTCTCTTGATTTTAGAAAATAATACCTAAAATAATACAGCTCAAGTATTTGCCACACTCTGTTTTCACTGTGTCTTGTTACTGAAGTTCTGAGCCCTAGATGTGGCCATATTTATTGTTTTCCACTTGCAGGTTCTCAGGGGTCGGATACCATTGTATCTGTTTGCATGGAGTTCCCAACATGGGCCAGTGTGCATGAAAGTGTGACGGTGATAATGATAGTGACAATCCCTGCAGGAGGATAGGACTGCCTTTCTGTATGAAGCCGAGTTCTAAGGCTAAAACTTGATGAGCAGTTGTGGTGGAAAAAGAGGATGAATGGCTTGCAATGCCAGTGTTGACTATTACCTTTCCAATTTTCTTTAAGGTACAGGGGCCAATTTGTAGGACTTTCTTGTCTTAATTTCTTCTACCTGTCTGGTCTTTTCCCTCGGTAAGGTTTTAATGGCACATTACCCAGAACAGTGAACCCTGAAAATGCTTATTTGTATAGAATGTTTACATGTACACATAGCTCCCAACTGTAAGGAGCTAGAAATGTTTCCACTCTGTCCTGATTAATTTTATAGTAGGACCCAGTTGTCATATCATGGATTGTGAATGGGAACAGTATTTGTGGAAGAACTCTGGTGAATGAGAAAAATTGAGGTAGTGCTCAATTAAATTACTCTAACTAGGAAAGCTTTCTCACATCTATTTGTTATTGCAGTAGCAAAATTTTTAGAAAATTTTAATTTTTTCTAGTACATATATTCTATATACTTAATATTATTTAAAATATATGCTATAGAAAGTGAAAATTTTCCAGAATTTCATCCCCTGAAATAATCACTCTTAAGGGTTTGGTATATATTTGTCTAAAATATTATTTTTAAAATGTTTATTAACATCAATTGCAAAATATGTTTCATAGTTAAAAGAATACTTGTAACATTTATGTGATTTTTGAGTTCTGGTATTTAAACCAACCCTTGAACTCACCACCCAGATTAAGGAATCTGTCACTATAGTGTTGAAGCTCCTTGTGTATTTCTCTCTATCCTAACTCCTAATGTTTTCCCAAGAGGTAACCATTGTCTCAGACATATGCTTTTCCTTATAATTTGCTCATATTTATATCCCTAAAAGTGTTAGTTTTGCTTGTTTCTGAACCTTATAAAAAATACAAGGCTATACATATTCTTCTGTGACTTGCCTTTTTTTCTTTTAACGTTATGTTTCCAAGATGCATTCATATATTTCATTCATTTTAAGTCATAATATTTCTATTTGCGGAAATATAATTTATTTATCTAGCAGTAAAGAGTAGGACTTAGCAACTGAACAAATGACAACAAATTACTAATGAGATTGAGCATCTTTTCATATATTTATAGTCATTATGTTTCCTCTCTTAGAGAATATTTTTGTGTCTTTACTCATATTTTTCCACAGTTAATTTTTTGTTTAGATAATTTAGATTTGCAGAAATTGCAAAAATGGTACAGAGAGTTCCTATATATTCTTTACCTAGCTTTTTTTTATGTGAACATCTTATCATAGAATATTTGTCAAAACTAAGAAATTAACCCTGGTATGATACTATTAAATAAAGTATAGAATTTATTCAGATCTTATCAGTTTTTCTACTACCCCCCTTTTTCTGTTTGAGAATCTGGTCAAGGATTCTACTTTGCAGTTGTCATGTCACTGTAGTTTTTCCAGTTTGTGACCTTTTCTCAGCCTTGTCTTCCATTTTGACGATTTTGAAGAGTACTGGTCAGGAGTTTTGTAGAATGTTTCTCAGTTTATGTTTGTCTAATGTTTTCTCATGGTTGGATGGAGCGTAAGCATTATTGAGAAGGATACCACAAAATGAAGTGCAGCATATCAGTGGGTCCATGATATCAGTGTGTATCCTGGTGATGTTAACCTTGATCAGCTTGACTAAGAAGCTACCTGCCAGGGTTCCTAACTTTATTATTTTCCCTTATAAATATACTATTTAATATACTTGGGGTGATATTTTTGAGACTTTGTAATTCTCTTTTCTTAAAATTTTACCCACTCATGTTAGCATTCTTTTTAAATGTGCCTGTTTGTCATTTGATTTTCTGGAGTTAAAAAAAAAAAACCTAGAAAGTAACCTTTTAGCAGTTAATAATAGGGAAATTACCTTTTCCTTGGTTTATGAATTGTCTGTTCATGTTGTTAATGTTGACTTCTTAAAAGCAGGTACTTAAATTGCATTTTTTAGCTTTTTGGTGCTCATGTATAAAGTTATAATTAATTTTTTAAAGTTATAATTAACTTTTGTTTGTTAATCCTTTATCCAGCCTCATTGCTAAATCCCCTTATTAATTTTAATACTTTGGATATAGTTTCCTTTGGATTTTTTCTGTAGGTAATCATATCATTGGTAAACAGATTTGTTTCTTTCATTCAAATCCCTAAAATATTTCTTTTTCAAGTCTTCTTGAACTGGGAATTCATAATTAAAGAGGTGATATTTTCCACATCAGTAAGTAATGTCAGGTCAATTTTGAGTGAAAGAAATAGTAGCAGGCATTTTTTTTCCTGTTCTTGATTCTTTGATATGTTAATATTAGTAACTTTGCTAATGTGGCAGCTGGTTATTAAAGGACTCAGGTGTTTACTTAGGTCCACTTCTTTGGGTTTTATTTGTTTGTATTTTACCATCTTCAGTTTTCTTCTTTTCCTTTGGAGTTTCAAGTAGGAATAGAATATATTTTTTCCAGGCTCAAGAGCATTAATTTGTTTATTTATTCTTTCAGCCATCTTTTACTGGGCTCTTAGGATGAACAAAGTCTCAGTGTAAGATACAGAAACAAAGAAATGTGTATTCCCTCTAGGTTGATTCTCCTCATCTATTAATAAACAAGAGATGTACCTAAAGCATTGTTACACAGCTGGAAAGAGGCATGTCCCAGTTCTGAGGAGACAGATCTGCTCTGGGGGAGGAATGGCTCCATGGCCTTGCTGCTGTATTCTGTGAAGGTGGATGAGGTTGTTTTGTTCTGTGGGCCTAGTTCAACATGGAAGTCATAAAGGAAGTGCCTTTAAGATAGAGATACATTGCTTAAGGAAGGAGCTGTATAGTCCTTTTATGCTTTAGAACCAGCAGTACCGTGTCAGTATGTCATGAATTTGTTGTTTAGTTGCTCAGTCGTGTCCAACTCTTTGTGACCCCATGAACCACAGCACACCAGGCCTCCCTGTCCATCACCAACTCCCGGAATTCACTCAAACTCATGTCCATTGAGTCGGGGGTGCCATCCAACCATCTCATCCTCTGTCGTCCCCTTTTCCTCCCGCCTTCAATCTTTCCCAGCATCAGGGTCTTTTCAAAGGAGTCAGTTCTTTGTATCAGGTGGCCAAAGTATTGGAGGTTCAGGTTCAGCATCAGTCCTTCCAATGAATATTCAGAGTTGATTTCCTTTAGGATTGATGGGTTTGATCTCTTTTTAGTCCAAGGGACTCACAAGAATCTTCTCCAGACCCCACAGTTCAAAAGCAGCGCTCAACTTTCTTTATAGTCCAGCTCTCACATCCATACATGACTACTGGAAAAAGTCATAGCTTTGGGTGTGTGAACGTTTGTTGGCAAAGTAATGTCTCTGCTTTTCGATATGCTATCTAGGTTGGTCATAACTTTCCTACCAAGGAGTAAGCGTCTTTTAATTTCATGGTTGCAGTCACCATCTGCAGTGATTTTGGAGCCCAAGAAAATAAAGATCTCTCACTGTTTCCATTGTTGCCCCATCTATTTGCCATGAAGTGATGGAACCGGATACCATAATCTTTGTTTTTTGAATGTTGAGTTTTAAATCAACTTTTTGACTTTGCTCTTTCACTTCCATCAAGAGGCTCTTTAGTTCCTCTTCACTTTCTGCCATAAGGGTGATGTCATCTGCATATCTGAGGTTATTGATACTTCTCCTGGCAATCTTGATTACAGCTTGTGCTTCCTCCAGCCCGGCATTTCACATGATGTACTATGCATAGAAGTTAAATAAGCAGGGTAACAATATACAGCCTTGATTTGCATCTTTCCCAATTTGGAACCAGTCAGTTGTTCCATGTCTGGTATTAACTGTTGCTTCTTGACCTGCATACAGGTTTCTCAGGAGGAGGTAAGGTGGTCTGGTATTCCCATCTCTTTCAGAATTTTCCACTGTTTGTTGTGATCCACATAGTCAAAGGCTTTAGCATAGTCAATAAAGCAGAAGTACATGTTTTTCTGGAATTCTCTTGCTTTTTCGATGATCCAACAGATGTTGGCAAATTGATCTCTCCTTTTCTAAATACAGCTTGAACACCTGCAACTTCTCGGTTCACGTGCTGTTGAAGCCCAGCATAGAGAATTTTGAGCATTACTTTGCTAACATGTGAAATGAGTGCAATTGTGAGGTAGTTTGAACATTCTTTGGCATTGCCCTTTTCTGGGATTGGAAAGAAAACCGACCTTTTCCAGTCCTGTGACCACTGCTGAGTTTTCTAAATTTGCTGACATAGTAAGTGTAGCACTTTAACAGCATCATCTGTTAGGATTAGAAATAGCTTAGTTGGAATTCCATCACCTCCACTAGCTTTGTTCATAGTGATGCTTCCTAAGGCCCACTTGACGTTGCATTCCAGGATGTCTGATTCTGGGTGTGTGATCACACCATCGTGGTTATTTGGGTCATTAGGATCTTTTCTGTACAGTTCTTCTGTGTATTCTTGCCACTTCTTAATATCTTCTGCTTCTGTTAGGTCCATACTGTTTCTGTCCTTTATTGTGCCCATCTGTGTATGAAATGTTTCCTTGGTGGCTCTAATTTTCTTGAAGAGATCTCTAGTCTTTCCCATTCTATTATTTTCCTCTGTTTCTTTCCATGTTTGCTTTGGAGGACTTTATTTCTCCGTACTAGTCTTTGGAACTCTGGATTCATATGGGTATATCTTTCCTTTTCTTCCTTGCCTTTTACTTTTCTTCTTTTCTTAGCCCTTTATAAGGGCTCAGGCAGCCATTTTGCCTTTTTGCATTTCTTTTTCTTGGGAATGGTTTGATCACCCCCTCCTGTAGAGTGTCACAAACCTCCATCCATAGTTCTTCAGACACTCTATCAGATCTAATCCCTTGAATCTGTTTGTCACTTCCACTGTATAATTGTAAGGGATTTGATTTAGGTCATACTTGAGTTGCCTAGTGGTTTTCTCTACTTGCTCCAATTTAAGTCTGTATTTTGCACTAAGGCGTTCATGATCTGAGCCACAGTCAGCTCCTGGTCTTGTTTTTGCTGACTGTATAGAGCTTCTCCCTCTTTGGCTGCAAAAAATATAATCAATCTGATTTCGATGTTGACCATCTGGTGATGTCCGTTTGTAGAGTCATCTCTGTGTTGTTGGAAGAGGGTGTTTGCTATAACCAGTGAGTTCTCTTGGCAAAACTCTATTAGCCTTTGCCCTGCTTCATTCCATGCTCCAAGGCCAAATTTGCCTGTTACTCCAGGTATCTCTTTACTTGAACAACAACAATAAAGTTGGTTTTTAAGAGAATGGGCCAGACATTTTGATGTAACATTGAGTCATATTGTCCTAAAGCAGCTGTTTCCATCTTTGCAGACAGTGAATGAAAGACAGAAATTACTTAGAAAGTTGTAATATTTGAGCTCTAACAGATGAAAGTTACTTTCAGTATTCATATAAAATAAAATTTACAACCGAAATAAAAATATAAAACAGATCCTTCTGTAAGAGGAAAATATACAATGTATAAATCGATTCTCTACTAGATTCTGCTTTTGTTTAGATCCTAAGAGATTATGGATTTTAGAGTGACAGCAGAATTTATAAGTAGGCAGCATATGATTCTTTCTGGGGCATCTAAGTTCTGAATGCATGAGCTTTTAATGCTGACCTGTTAGATTTTTATCTCCTGCAAGCTGTTTAGTCTATGCTGCTATCACATACATCTCAAGTGAATATCCATAATAAATTATTTAAATATGACACTTGAGAAATGTTTTCTGGAACTGAATAAAAATAAATATTAATTACTACTAATAGAAACTTGGAGTCATTGATCACAGTTGGAGGCCCTCGTCTTTATGAGCCATGTTCCAATTTCAATGAACAATTCAAGATTCTTTGGACTTAGAATAGAGCCTGGTGGAAAAACATTGCCAGAACACAAAGCAACAATAAAATTAAATGAGATGAAAGACCAAGTGTTTTTTTCTTTAAATGTCAGCAAAGGGCCGATGATTGCAGTGACTTGTTCTGACAAATACTCGGTCCCTCATCACCTGCTTACTTTTGTCCTTTCCTTTCACCTTCTCACCCCAGTGGAAGTGGATCCAGCACTCAGCACTAGTCTTTTTTTATTTTATTACATTACATTTATTAATATGATGCAGTAACATATTATACATTGTTATTTTTTAAAACTTAATTTGACAACCACGAGTCTCATTATTTGTATTAAACAGCTTCTTACCAAGAGTGGCACAACGTATAATACCTTCTAGTATTTTTTATGCAACTCTGCTTTGTTTTCGCAGTGGTTTCTTTAGCAGATTTTCACCCAGTTCATGGTCATAGTCAAAATTGTGCTTATATACTTATCTATAAAGATGGAGCATAGGAAAATACTCTGAAAGCAGAATAAGTACAAAGCAGGAGACTATGTTGAAATACATAGAAATAACATATGTGTGCATGATACAGATGGAAAAGTCAGTGAAGATGACTTGGCAAACATTTACAAAATGTTTGTTTTCATCCAAACATAAGGCATGATGCAAAAATGTTAGCACTAGTCTTCTGTTGGGAGATTTCTCCATCTCTTGGTGGACTGTTTTCACTTAGTAGTCATTCGGAAAGGGTTTGTGAGAATTATATTCCCTGAGTTCTTGTGTGGTAAAAAAAAAACAAAACAAACCCCAAACTTCATCTTTAAAGTCCACAAACTTCAGTGATCATTTTCTGTATTAGTTTTTCCTGAGACATGGTATACCATGTCTATAAAATTCTTTGATTTCAGGGAAATGGTCTTAATGATATTTTTGAAAATGCTTTCTGTTTCATATATGTAGTTCCTTCCTTCAGGGATATAAGTCATGCCAAAGTTTGTTCTCCTCCATCTGCCTTTCATATCTGTTTTCCCTATAATCTTTTCACACTCTTTGTACAATACTTTCTAATTTCATTTTTCCCCACGTCTTTCACACTTTTCTCTGAGTCTTATTTTTTTCAAATAGTGTCAGTTCTTCATTAATTTTATTTTTCCCTCTACTTATTTCCTATATCCTAGACATAGTTAGAAAACTAGAAATCACACTAGTTTTTATTTCCTTTTGTGAAATTTATTTCTTATGCACTTGGATCTTTGCTTTGAGCTGTTCTTTCGTGGTGATATTTTCATAAAATTTTTGAGTTCTTGCTAGCATCTTTGGTCGAGTTAGTAATTTATGGGTCTGCATGCATGTAAACTATGTTTTATTCTTCTCCCATTTTTCTTGCCTGTTTCTTCCTTTTTACATGAAGTATTTTTTTAATAGAACACCTGGAATGGCTACTCTTCCTGCCTCCCACCCCATCTTTAAATAATGAGTTCTTAGATTTTAGTGTTGTATTTTAAAAGTTGGATATTACAAAATGCCTTCTGTTCAGGCATTTAAGCCCTCCATTACAAGCGTAAGATAATTAATTTTGACCACTGCAACCTCACCAAGTAGGAATAGGATGGCCACTGTGTTTTAAGGTGACCTCACAGAAACTGTTACTGAGACTCTTACCACATATCAGAATGTGTTTCTTTTCATATTCTTTAATAAATGCTGTATAATCTGCTTTGTTGTTTATGCTTCTCCCAGAAACTGTATATGCTGTTGGATTATATGTATGGTTAATTATTTTACATGGTTTTTATTGCTATGGGGAGAGTCATGTGAAATTGTGCTTTCTAGGTAAAACATGGTCAAATATATCAGTAATTTCATGCATCTCAATATATGATTATCTAATGTACATCATTACTTGCTACCCTTGAATCCTTATTTCTGAATAATCTCTCAGCTGACTTGAATTGCAAATAGCTTTTTTAGAAAATATTTGTTTACTTACTTTTTGCTGTGTCTGGTCTTAGTTGAGGCAGAAATTCTTGACTACAAAACACTGAATGAGATAACATAATAAGCTTGAACAGTATTTGATAAATCTATGGATTATGATGCTTATATAAGCAGGGTGGGTAGAACAAATGAAGACAGTCAAGCCAAACCTAGAATTAGTGTTTCTTTTAGTGGAGAAAGATTACTGCCCTCTCCATCAGAGAAGAGCTCAGTGAACTTCATCTGCCTTCACCAGGTTGGTGGGTCCTCCTGCCATGGTTCTGTATTGGAAGCTCAGAGTTCGTTGCTGCTGCTGGAAAACTGGCATCCTCTAAGTGTGGTGGCCTGGTTGTCATTGGTGAGAGGAAGCTCATGTGTGGAGCTCTTTTCCTGCTACCAGGTACTTTGTTCTGATGCCGGTTGAGCACACACTGCAGTGCCTGGGGAAGGGGGTTGACTGACATTTTCAAGGTAGATTATCTTGCCCCCATGTGAGAGTCTTATGCTGAGTGTTCTCATGGAACACAAATAGCCATCCTCTAGGCCCATTTCTCCATGTCTGTCCCTCAGATATCTTTGTCACCAGTCCTCCAATCTTTCTTCTTTCAGGTCCCTATCCATCTGGCTAAACTTGTAGCCACTGCCCATCAGGCCATCTTTCCTGAGCCAAAGTAGACCATGGATGTATTGCTTCAAGTTCTACCTGCAGGGAGGAAGTTTCTGCTCCACTGTCTTTTCAGAGACCATCCCTTAGAATGGATATACTACCAGAGTCCACTTATGATTCGTGACAATGAAAGGTCAGTTGGAACTAGGCATCCAAGGTACTCAGACCTTTCTGCATCTTCCCGTATCTTGTATTTCCTAATCTTGTATTTCATATATATATATGAAATATGTATATATCATATAATATATATATAGATAAATATATATGGTTTGGTTCTCTTGAGGCTTACTCTTTCTGATAAGTATTCCTACTTTTCTTGTAAGAGACTTAGTGAGACTCTGAATTTAATGCTGTAGTGATTTATCACCCTTTGATTTTTGTTTATTTGCCGTCTTAGCCCGGAAGCTGCAATAGACTCAGAAAACTTTTTTGATATACATAAGAAGTCACTGAGTTTCCATCTTAGCCTGAAATCAAGACTTTAGAGGTTGAGCACATAATTCTTTTGTTTCCATCCTCTTTTCAGGTTCTGCACGTCTCTCACTGTTTCTGTGAACTTTTGGTATCTTTCCAAAAAATTTCTTTTCAAACCAGAGTTAGTTTCTCATGCTTACACCAAGAACCAGACAAACATGTTTGTATTAGGAAGTGGGTGTAGAGAACAGAACCTTAGGAACCTATGAGGATAATTAATTCTTTAAGTGGGTTGGACATAACTCACGTCCCACTTGATTTTCAAAATACTAATCAGTCTCCAAAATGTCCTTTAAACTTCAAAGGCGTTGACAACAGGTTTCCCAGATCCTCAACAGGAACTTCATTCTAGTGAATGAGGATAATAAACAGATAGTAATGTTGTCATTTTGAAAATTAGTGAGACCTGAGTTTTTAACTATCTGGATCCTTGGTTACAAAACAGGAGAAAACAACTGTGGTTGAAAAAGGAATTTATTAGAGGGATGTTGAAGGGTTCATAGTAACAGTGAGAGTAGGAGCAAAGGCCAACCTGGAAAGCCAGGAACAAGAAGTCTAGCCATTGTCTTTTATCAGGATTAGTTTGGCCACGATGGCAGTGGTTCTTACCACTTGCAAGACAGCATTGTCACTGGGCACTGCTACCACCACTGCTTTCCCTGGCAGCCCTGTGGCCACCGTGGATGAATCCTAAGCGCCCCTTTGTCTTTGTGTCACTCTCTTCACATTCAGAGCCTTGAGCTGAAACAGAGTCTTAGGTAGGAGGCTGCTCATTTCTGTAATGGGAATTATACTCCTTTGGCCCACTTACATGCAGTGTGGAAGTTTTTCTAATTTGTATTCCTTTTCTTCATTTTCTTGCTTTATGGTTCTCACTGGGACTTCTGATACCATGTTTGGTACTACTGGTGAACAGTACCAACCGAACCAAAGAGAGTGAACTTGTTTTCTTCCTGATCTTGAGGAAAGCATTTAGACTTTCACTGTTAAATTGAGGATGTTTCTGTTCATTACTCATTTGCTGAGTATTTTGATCATGAATAGGTGTTGAATTTTATCAAATTATTCTGTTAAAATGATTGTATATGTTTTTTCATTGTTTGCTGAGTAATTAAACTTTTGAATGTCGGAGAGATCTTGAATTATTTAGCCCTTTTATATATTGCTGAACTCTGTTTGCTAATATTTCATAAGAATTTTAAGTCTGTTTTTCATGAGAGATATTGATCTCATGAATCCTTTGTCTCATTTTGGTATCAGAGTAATGCTGGCTTCATAAAACTAGTTAGGAGGTGTTCCGTCCAATTCTATATTCTGAAAGAGTTTGTGTGAAATTAGTATTAATTCTTTCGTAAAGACTTGGTAGCATTCTCCATGAAACCATTTGGGCCTGCATTTTGTCTTTGTGGAAACATTTTTAACTATGAATTTGGTTTCTTTAGTAGATGAAGGAATATATAGTGTTGGTATCTCCTTGACTAGTCTTAGGCAGTGTGTATCTTTCATGGAATTTATCCATTTCATCCAGGTTGTTGGATTCATTGGTCTAAAGTCATTTATAATTCCCTTATTATTATTTTAATGCTCAAAGGATCTATAATAATGGTCTCTCATTCCTGACACTGGTAACTTATTCCTTATTTTTCTTGATCAGCCTCACCAGAAACTTACCTATTTTATTTTCTTTGCAAAGAATCCGCTTTTGATTTTATTGGTTTTCTTTATTGTTTATTAATTTCCTACTCTTTGATTTTTATTTCTTTATTATTTCCTTCCTTCTGCTTACCTGGGATCTAATTTGCTTTTCTTTTTTCAGTTTTTTAAGATAGAAGTTTAGTTCACTGACACATTTCTTCTTTTCTAATACGAGCATTTAACGCTGTAAATTTTCCTCAAAGCACTGCTTTAGCTGCATCTCATAAATATTGATATATTGTATTTCATTCAGTTCAAAATATTTTCTAATTCTCTTTTTATTTCTTCCTTAACTGATGGGTTGTTTAATTTTCATTTATTTGTGGATCTGCCAGATAGCTTTCTTTCATTTTTTTTCCCATGTATTTTTGCTGTCTTTGGCTTTTTGATGTGATTTGTGGGAAATCACCACCTACCTTTGAGAAGAAGGCACTGGTCTGAGCCACCATTGTATGTGAAATGCCCACAGGCTGCCTCAAGCCTGTGCTGGTGGGCAGGTGTATGTGTCAGCAGTGGGCTGCTCTCTCTTGGCTGGCATATGAGAAGTGGGGCCAGCCGTTCTACCACCACTGCCATGTTCCAGTATTGAGGCTGAAAATTTGTTCAAAGTCTGCATATAAGGCAACCACATCCCCAGTCCTCCTATACCACTGTGCACCTATGAACTCTAGTAGCCAGGCATCTATCCTTATATAAGGAAACAGAATCTTCTTCAAAGAAATCAAATGGCCCCAGAGAAGGCCCTAATGCCAGAGCTAAACCCCTTGCAGGAATTACTGAGGGTAGATTCCTGGGTCACCCTGGTGGGTGAGTAGACCTATGCAGTGGAGGAGGTAGCCAACTCTGGTCTCCTCAACACTGTCAACAAGGCAGCTGATTTAAGACTCATGTCGTCTTTCCTGTTGACTATCAGCATTCACCACTTAACTGTAGACTTGGCTGTATGTGGCATGCCAGTACTTACAAGAATGGAGAGGTGTCAGTTTTGATGTATGTGTAGATGACCCACAGATAAAGAGTAAGATCAGCCCTCTAAAAGATGGAACTCTACTCATAGTGACAGGACTGTCCTGTTCAATACAGTCTTATTTTTAATGGACCAGGACCCTAAAATGTGAATGATCATTTGCTGGGTGACTGGATTAAAGATAATTTCAGTTTTCTTCTTGGTATATTTCTCTCTTTTTTATTAATAACTTCTCTAAAGTGAATATATATAGCTTTTGTGTTCAGACAAAATGTCTTAAAACATCAAGGCAAAAATTAGTAGAATTGTGAAATAAACGAAAACATCAGATCTGATCTAGTGAGCATGATGTAAGGTATAGGCAGTGTGAAACTAGTCATTTAACAGCAAACTGGGCTGATCAGAATTGTCTCTAAAGGTGTTTACAAGAGAAATAATTGACAAAAGCTTTCACTTCTCCATGAAGAACAATTGCAGGAGTCCCACAGAGGGTTGTCTGGCCCTTCTCTATGGGTCAGCATTCCTGAGGAAAGGTAAAAGTACACTGTAATCATGGCAGTAACAAGACAAGAGTACCCTAAGCTCTTCAGCTTGGCCCCCTGTTCATTCACTGGTGATGGTGTTCCTGCTGGGGGAGGGGCAGGAGAGTCTGAAAGACACCCTCAACTTAAGAGAGGAGACCGGTCGCCCACGTCCCGTTACTAATGGCCTTTCCTGTCCGTCCCGTCCACAGGCAGCTGGCGAAGAGTCTTGGGCAGGCTGGTGAAATCGAGCCTGAAACAGAAGGGATACTTACAGAGTATGGTGTGGATTTCTCTGATTTCTCTTCAGAAGTTTTAGAATGCCTCCCTCAGGGCCTGCCTTGGACAATTCCACCAGAGGAATTCAGCAAGAGAAGAGATTTAAGGTAAATATCTGAAACCCTTTGAAGAGTGACACGTTTTCTATCCTTCTGTCTTCTAACTTAACTTTCTGAGGAGCTGGCCTCAGATGTTGCCATCTTTCCACCACCACTCAAGTTCTGGACAATTGAAACTCAAGTGCCGTGTACCAGAGGTTGGCCAGTGATGCCTTGTGAGCTAAACCTAGCCTGTTGCCTGTTTACTCACAGCCTGTGAGCTCAGAAGGCTTCCTAGGTGGCTCAGTGTTAAACAATCCATCTGCCAATGCAGGAGACACCAGAGATGTGGGTTCCATCGCTGGGTCGGGAAGATCCCCTAGAGAAGGAAATGGCAACCCACTCCCATATTCTCGCCTGGGCAATCCCATGGACAGAGGATCCTGGTAAGCTACAGCCCATGGAGTCGCAGAGTCAGACGTGACTGAGCATACTTGCATGTACTTGTGAGCTAAGAATGGTTTTTATATTTTTTCATGGTTGAAAAAAATTGAAACAATAATTTTTTATGAAAATTATATAAAATTCAAATTTCAGCATTCATAAAGTTGTGCTGAAACTTAGCCACGCTTATTTGATTATGTATTGTCTTTGGCTGTTTTTTTGCAATACTATAGCAACAGAGGCCATATGGCCTGCAAAGCCTAAGATATTTGCTGTCTAGCCCTTTATTGAAAATGTGTGCTGACTCTTATTCTAGACCATTCTAATTTCAACAGGTACAGTCGCCACCTTCTTTTCTCATTGCTATACCCCATAGGTCTGGTCCAATAGAGACTGTGTTATCTGGTTAGAAGTGCCCTCCTTTAAATGGGCCTCTTCAGGCACAGAGCAAAGGATTCAAGACTTCTGTGCTTGGAGCTTCATTTTAAAGCTTTACTTTTAGGTCTGGAATTTGTTGGAAAGTACTTTTGTGGTATTTTTTTTAACAACATCTTCTTTGAAGATGTTTCTTCATTGTGGGATGTTAGTTCTTTTCTGATATTTCTCTTCAGAATTTGGTTTCAGTGCTGGCATTCATTTTGGATGCCACATGGAGATATTCAGAACCAAGAAACTTTTCATACAACCCACTGAGGCCATGGAAGGTTTTTTGCTAGGGTCATCCCGTGTCAGAGTCTTTTCCACCACCACACTTGCTCACCTCATGCAGCTGAACTTATGATATCTTAAGCTTTTGGTGCCCATTACTCCACCTTGTTTAAGAATCTTCCTTTCCGGCTCCCTCTTGCTTTTGTATCTTTTAGGAATTTACTTCTTTTTTTTTTTCTTTTCTTTTCTTGCCAAAGGTAGGCAAGGAAAAGGCGTTGATGGTTCCCTTTCCTACTTGTTAGTGGCTCAGATGGAACACACATATGTTTGAAGTCAGTTAACTCAAGTTGATTTCTTGGGTTTCAGCAGTAACCATTGTTACTGCTTCTGGTCAGTTATCTTGTCAAGGATTTTGGGATCCTGAGGCCATAATCTTATTACTGTCTCTGAACCTTCATATTCTCATATATAAATAGAGGGACTTGTTTTCTGAGATCTTTTCCTAAATCTAGGAATCTATTAAAAAACTAATAAGAAAAAGATAGAATGGATGACTGAATTTTGTTGTTTGAAGTGTAAGTTAGAGCTATTCCTCTGTAGCTATCGACATTTTAAATGTACCTACCCTTTCACCTAAAAACTCTATTTCTAGGAACTCATGCTACTCAAGGAAGTATATTATGGTTCATGTACATGAATGTTTGTTGCTGCCTTATTGTAAAAGTGACACTGCTGATGTCCACTAGTAAAGGAATAGTTACATAACCTATGTCATATCAATAAGCTAGCATTCCCTGCCACTGTAAAAAAGAAGCTAGACCCATGTGGACTTTCTTAAAAGAATGGCTATCATATATTGCAAAGTGAAAGAAGCAAGTTTCAGAACAGTAAGAATATGAGCCTAGTTTTTTATAGTCAAATAATATAAAAACTATGTAAATGTATATGTATAATATACATGTGTACATAGAAGTATATATATATTACAAAAAAGTCCTGGAAGGAAACACATCAAACTGCTGACAGTGATTATTGTGCATGGACTCAGTGGAGTGGTAGGAGGTATGGAGGCAGTATTTTACTTTTCATTTTATAAATTGCTCTATTATTCAAGTTATTTAAACAAATAACCTTTATAACTTTTAAAAATTATGAATGGAAACATCAGAAGAGAGAGGTGCTCAATCTTTCCAAGCCTGACTCCTAGCGTGCAGGTAAATAATAAGGCATGCCAATAGTCCCCGCAGCCAGTATTGCTCAGTTCCCCTCTCATGACCCCACATTGCCTTTTTCTTTGGCCCCTGTTACCTTCTGAGTTAGAACCGCAGACTAGGAGGTCTTGCTCTGCAGAAGGCTTCTGTTAAAATATACCTATGTGTCCTGCAAAAGGATCCAAAGATTCAGGGAGCCTGCTGTTAGCATAGTAACAGGGATTTTTTTTTCCCACTTTTGTAAATATCATCTTTGCCTATCACTATCTTTTAAAAAATTTTTATTTCTTTATTTTAATTGGAGGATAATTACTTAACAGTATTGTGATGGTTTTTGCCATATATCAACATGAATTGTTACAGGTATACATGTGTCCCCCCATCTGAACACCCCTGCCACCTCCCTTCCCACCGTATCCCTCTGGATTGTCCCAGAGCACCAGCTTTGGGTGCCCTGCTTCGTGCATTGAACTTGCAATGGTCATCTGTTTTATATATGGTAATATACATGTTTCAATGCTATTCACTGAAATCATCCCACCCTTGCCTTCTCCCACTGTCCAAAAGTCTTTTCTTTATGTAAGTAACAGGAATTTTTAAAAAAGACACTTTAATTTCCAGGAGCTTTTTACCTGTCCATTTTCCTCTAGAATTATTTTTCTAAAATTCAAATCTTATTCTTTTGTTTTTACTCCTTTGGCTTAAAATCTTTCACCTGCTTCCTGATGCCTAAAGTGGTAACCTCTAAACTTTGTTGAACATGCATTTCCTGTAACTTCTGTGCCTTTATTCTAAAATTACAAGTATACGTACTACTTCACTAATTTATTATGTGTTATTAACATACATAAAAGTGGAAAAATAAGAATGATACAAATTTTAATGTATTTTATTTTACTTTAAAAAGGTAGAGAAAAATGTTCATATTATCATTAATCTTTTGGTGAAAGCAATGTGATTGAATATATTATTTTTTTATTTTGCTTGAGCAACTTGCAATATGGAAATACAAAGTTCTGAGTGTAAGTTTTTTATATTTTGATACTTAGTTCTGGTTTTAATGGTTATCATAACTGAAAAAGATGCCTCATATCTTAGGAAGAAATGAGCTGAACTCACTAAATCATGATACTCATTTTCAATCCTATTCACTGATCATATTCAGATTCATTTTGAAATCCATCTAATAGACTTCCATCTTTCATGATGTCCATCCTTTCTTGTGGACAGATTGAAAGGTACTACATTTTTAGAGTTTTTAAAAATGGTTTCATTATCTTCAATTATTTTTCAGTTGGCATCTTTAAAAGCTAGTTATAAAATTACATGAGAAAATTTAAGTGTACAGATATGAGCAGTTTGGTAGCTTATATGATTAGGTCATTTTAGGTCCCCAAATTGTATAATAATGAAACATTTCAAAACGTCCATTTTTAGAATTTTATATTAAAAATTTGAGTTTCTTGTTTTATTTTGCTTTCAAAAAGCAATGTTAAAAGATCACATTTACTTGAAGGGACAGATTAAGTGTATTTTTTTTTCTAAGTATCTGCTAGGGAACATATGATTGATAGTCATTGTTTTGAAATCATAATGAGGCTGATGATGAATTCATGTTAGGAGCAGAAGAAAATGTCAGCTTTGCTATTTTCATGGTATTAGTGTTATTACTATTATTAGTTTAATATTACCTTCAATCTGGATCTTTGCAATAGTCTTTTTTTAGCCACGTACCTATTTTATAAGGATTCAGTTCAGTTCAGTCGCTCAGTCATGTCCAACTCCTTGCAACCCCATGAATTGCAGCACACCAGGCCTCCCTGTCCATCACCAATGAGTCAGCTCTTCACATGAGGTGGCCAAAGTATTGGAGTTTCCGCTTCAAAATCAGTCCTTCCAATGAACACCCAGGACTGATCTCCTTTAGGATGGACTGGTTGGATCTCCTTGCAGTCCAAGGGACTCTCAAGAGTCTTCTCCAACACCACAGTTCAAAAGCATCAGTTCTTCGGCACTCAGCTTTCTTCACTGTCCAACTCTCACATCCATACATGACTACTGGAAAAACCATAGCCTTGACTAGATGGACCTTTGTTGTCAAAGTAATGTCTCTGCTTTTAAATATGCTCTCTAGGTTGGTCATAACTTTCCTTCCAAGGAGCAAGCATCTTTTAATTTCATGGCTGCAATCATCATCTGCAGTGATTTTGAAGCCCCAAAAAATAAAGTCTGACACTGTTTCCACTGTTTCCCCATCTATTTCCCATGAAGTGATGGGACCAGATGCTATGATCTTTGTTTTCTGAATGTTGAGCTTTAAGCCAACTTTTTCACTCTCCTCTTTCACTTTCATCAAGAGGTCCTTTAGTTCCTCTTCACTTTCTGCCATAAGGGTGGTATCATCTGCATATCTGAGGTTATTGATATTTCTCCTGTCTATCTTGATTCCAGCTATGCTTCTTCCAGCCCAGCGTTTCTCATGATGTACTCTGCCTATAAGTTAAATAAGCAGGGTGACAATATACAGCCTTGGCGTACTCCTTTTCCTATTTGGAACTAGTCTGTTGTTCCATGTCCATTTCTAACTGTTGCTTCTTGACCTGCATACAGGTTTCTCAAGAGACAGGTCAGATGGTCTGGTATTTGTAAGGATTAACTTCGCTAAAACCATAAATCCGTGGTACTTGGCATGTGTAATTACCCATCATTCATAGTTGGCTGAAAATAAAAGAATCAACAAACGTGCCAATATCATTGCCTTTTGTGTTCTGGAACACCTGAGGTTTACCTCGTTTACCACCTGATCCACACATCTTGTGAATATGCCAGGATTAATTCATGTGTTTATGTAGTCACAGTTAATAATTTCTTATTTTTTTACAATAAAAAATAGAGAAGTACTTAGTATGCTAAGCGTTTGGATCTGATTACCTTTTCCTCTCTTTGACTGATCTTGTAATAAATTTATTTCATTTTTCTATCAACAGATATTTATTGAACACCATCCACGTGCAGTAGAAATTCAACATGAGTAAAAGTAGATAATGGTTTCTGTTCTTGTGGAACACTGTCTTGGAGCAGTAGTCAAACATGAATTATAATGGAAGAGAGATACTTGGTACAAGAATTTATAATACTCTTATTTCTTCTGCTCAGTGCCTTCAAAGAGGTTTTGCCAGTATTTTTCTAGGAAAGTCAAAAGAACTAGGAATGAATCCTAATATACCCTAAGAAACATATACTATGAATAAATAATACATATTCTGTAAACTCCTAAATCAAACTTTTTTCCTTTTCCTCTCTTCTTCTCTCCTATATGGCGAGTTAGTCGCTAAATTATGTCTGACTCTTGCGACTCCATGGACTGTAGCCCACCAGGCTCCTCTGTCCATGGGATTCTCCAGGCAAGAGTACTGGAGTGGGTAGCCATTTCTTTCTCCAGGGGATCTTGCCGATCCAGGAATCAAACCCGGGTCTCCTTCATTGCATGCAGACTCTTTACCAACTGAACTGTGAGGGAAGCCTCTTGTGTTTATATATATATAATACATGTGTACATATAATATATACCAAGTATACTAAATCAGTCACCGAAAATGCAAAGGCAAGTAAGGCCCAGCCCTTGTTCTTCATGACTTTACTGTTCGTAGGAAGGCAGATTTATACTCAGATAAATTACAACAGAGAATGGCAAGTCCTATAATATCCATATGAACAAATTGCCAATGTCATTGGTGCTAGAGCTGAGCTCTGAACAGGCATTTCTAGAACTAGAGTGACTAAGTAGTCTTCAGTTTAGTGGCAGACTGTGGCTGCAGAAAGGATAGGGTGTTCCCTTAAGCTTCCCAGATCTACTGTAACATGGCTCACAACTCCTATGGTTTTGATGGCTTCTTGACCCGCTCTGCTGGGCCGCCCTGCCATGGAGCTTGCAATGTTGCCCTGGCTCTAGCTACGTAAGGACTTCTACATACCCGTTTAGGTTTGGTATTTGAACAATTATATTTGGAACAGAAAAGTTCCATCAATCTTTAAACCTCATAATCCAATTATGTCAGTAAAATTCCAGTTTTTTAGTCCAGTGGAATTGGGGTAATATTTTGCAAACTGAAGTTGAGAGAAATAGTGTTTATTTTGAAAAGAAAAATGGTTGGTTAGCAATTTTCAAGAAGGAAGGCTGGTGTGAACTCCTAGGAGAAATCTGGCCCTTCTGATTGGGAGCACCATTTTTCTGGACCTTGGGCTTCAGTCTCTAGAGAATTGGTGCTTGCACGGCCTAAGCTGCAACTCTCCTTAGCAGGGCATTTGAGGTTAAAAAAAAAAAAAGCAGTGCCAATACTGCAAGCCTTTGGAGATCAGGAAGAGAATATATCCAAGGAAACTGCTTAAAGGGGGTTGCACCAGAAGCCCAAGAAACCCCAGGGTTATTTCTGAGACTGGCTCCAATTATTTCCAATTTTATTCCTATTGTTTTGCTTCCTTTGTTGCTAAACTGAAACCCAAGCTTTAAAGCTCAATTTAAGTAGAAAGTGAAAACCTAAATTATTGGAGGGGGAAAATACCATGCTAAACTGATTTTTATACTTCAGTTTGTCGAAGTTTGGATCATGTCACTTTTCAGTAAAACTATGAGCTTCCTTGAAGTGGAGGTGATTTCTATAGTTTTTCACAGGAGAACTTGTGGATATCTATTTCTTTACTATTCTCTCAATAAAAAGGAAGCCCAGTGACCTCCACCGGACCATTACAAATGCAAAACTTGGCACTTAAAATTGCTTGCTCTAAATTTTCCAATTGCTTTCTCTTTTTTTTTTTTCCATTTAATGTCGTTCTGCCAACTAGTGATTTTATTATTATAAACAGGACATTGTATTCACTTTTAAGAAGAAATATGAAGCTGGAGGTAAAATTACAAACTGCAGCTTCTCAGCTGCCAAAATAGAAAACAATGAGCTAAAAATACTGAGCACAGAAAGGGTGCTGTGGTGAGAAATATTGAAATATCTTCAGGATGGAACTGTTCCAGATAGACAGAAATTTCCTCTCACTCCAGGTAAAACCAACCTTGAAATAGTAACTTGAAAGGAGAGACATATAATACTAACTTCTTTCAGGTCAAGCCTCTTGTGGGAAAGCTTTCAAACATAACTAACATTAAATGACTAATGATCTTTCTGTTTATCAGGAAGTCCAGTCTGATTAAATTGCCATTTAGAAAAGATCCCTCTGGTGAGGGAGTGTGGCAGGATAGAAGGAGCACTAGAAATTAGGGACTAGCTGGGTGACCTTGGGAAAATCAGTTACATTTGGGGAGACAGTGAGCACAGATGAAACTGAAGTTTCATCTTTGGTAAAATGAATTATTTGTTGACCAAGTTAGGTTTTCCAAAAGGTGTTGGTAGGCCACAAGTTCTTTGGGGTTTTAATATGTGCTATGGAGAAAAAAGATTCCGTGGCCATCCTGTTTTGGAAAACATTGGGTTAATACATTTCTTACAACATTGTTTTTTGTGGATCATCTCATGAAACTAGTGTTCCTTAGTATACACTGTGAAATTGCTAAACTAAATATTTCAAAACGTAATAGGTCTAATGGTGTGTGACTGTGTTTGGGATGTCCTTTCTGAATTATTCAGAGCAAAATTCTTGGATTTGAAAGAAAGTGGTATTCCACTGGTGATTATCTGCCACATTTATCTGACAAATATTGACTGTGCTTCACTGTGGGCAACAAAAGGAATTCAAGAACTGGGCTTTAAAGCACAGTCTTTAAAGTACTCTCAGCTCTTCCATTGCCAAGGGAACCCCTTCTTTTCTTGTCTGGTGGGAAGCAAAGTTAAATTGTGTTAGTTGCTCAGTTGTTTCCGACTGTTGCAACCGTATAGACTGTAGCCTGCCTGGCTCCTCTGTCCGTGGAATTTCCCTGTTGAGAATACTGGAGTGGATTGCCTTTTCCTTCTCCAGGGCATCTTCCTGACCCAGGGATTGAACCTGGGTCTCCTGCATTGCAGGTAGACACTTTACCATCTAAACCACCAGGAAGCCTGGAGGATGCTGTCCTTGTCATTTGAAACAGCAATGCTATTCCCTTCATATAAATCCCAACTCACTGTTTATGAAAATACAAGAAACTCATAGATAGTAACAAAGATGAATGGGTCCAAAAGTAGATCCACAAGTGGATATTCTTAACTGTAAGTACTTGAGTAGTTTGTTAACATAAAATTTATATTGATAAGTAGCACTAAATCTCAAAGAAATAAATAGCCAAAGATTAGTAGATTTTATCTGAACAGGTGGAAAAATGCTTGTTGACAGAGAAGACAGCATTTGAATTTATACTCAGAAATAATTTTGTACCATTTTGCAAATATGAATGCATAGGGAAGATGATTAATTTCTATACATTCTAAATACATAAAACTTGGAAGTTTACTGTAATGATAAAAAAAAACATTTTTATGTGGGTGGCTGAGGATTTAGAGTAAACTAGTAGGATTTAGGGATAATTAAGTGTCAGAGTGGCAAAGTCTCTGAAATGTTTTTTATATTGGGATATTCAAATACCATAAAAGTCACCTTTTTAATGTACAATTCAACAATTTCTTGGACATTCTTAAAATTATGCAACCATCACCACTAATTTCAGGACATTTTCACCCCTCGCAAAAGAAACCCTAGACTTATTGGCAGTCAGTTCCTATTCCCTCTCCACCCTGACTCCTGCTGCTTCTGCTATGAATTTCCCTATTCTGGACATTTCATATAACTGGATTCATGTAATAAGTGGCCTTTGTATCTGGCCTCTTTTACTTGGCATAATGTTTTCAAAGTTCACCCGTCCTGTAGCATGTGTCAATATCTCAACCCTTTTTATGGCTGAATAGTATTCCATTGTATGATAATACCACATTTTGTTTACCCATTTGTTGATGGACATTTAGGCTGTTTCTAGTTTTTAACTGTTATAAATAATGCTGCTGTGAATATTTGTGTACAGATTTTTGTGTGGACATATGTTTTCAGTTCTTTTGTATCTAGGAGTGGAATTGCTGGTTCATGTAGTCATTTTATATTTAACCTTTTGAGTAACTCAAGCTTTTTTCCAAACTGACTGCACAGCTTTACATTCCGACCAGCAGTCTGTGAGTGTCCTCATTGCTCCATGTTTCACCAACACTTGTTATCTGTATTTGTAATTATAGCGATTCTTACAGGTATGGAGTAGTAGCTCACTGACAGTATCTCGCTGATAACATTCACTGGGTGGATTGATTCTACTATCATTATAAACTGTCCTTTTTGTCTCTAGTAACAGTTTTTATCTTAAAATCTATTTTGCTATTAGTTTAGGTACTCCACTCTTTTTGATTATTGTTTGCATGCTGTATCAATATCAAAAAGTTATACCTATATCTTTTCCATTTTAAATGATATAAGTGATAAATAGATTTAAGGGACTAGATCTGACACACACAGTGCCTGATGAACTATGGATGGAGGTTCGTGACATTGTATAGGAGACAGGAATCAAGACCATCCCCAAGAAAAAGAAATGCAAAAGAGCAAAATGGCTGTCTGAGGTGGCGTTATAAATAGCTGTGAAAGAAGATATTACAAAAGCAAAGGAGAAAAAGAAATATATACTCATTTGAATGCAGAGTTCCAAAGAATAGCAAGGAGGGATAAGAAAGCCTTCCTCAGTGATCAGTGCAAAGAAATAGAGGAAAACAATAGAATGGGAAAGACAAGAGATCTCTTCAAGAAAGTTAGAGATACCAAGGGAACCATTTCATGCAAAGATGGGCACCATAAAGCACAGAAATGGTATGGACCTAACAGAAGCAGAAGATATTAAGTAGAGGTGGCAAGAACACACAGAAGAACTGTACAAAAAAGATCTTCATGACCAAGATAATCACAATGGTATGATCACTCACACTCACCTAGAGTCAGACAACCTGGCTGTAGGAAGTATCACTACAAACAAAGCTAGTGGAGATGATGGAATTCCAGTTGAGCTATTTCAACTCCTGGAAGATGATGCTATGAAAGTGCTGTACTCAATATGCCAGCAAATTTGGAAAACTCAGCAGTGGCCACAGGACTGGAAAAGGTCAGTCTTCATTCCAATCCCAAAGAAAGGCAATGCCAAAGAATGCTCAAACTACCGCACAGTTGCACTCATCTCACACGCTAGTAAAGTCATGCTCAAAATTCTCCAAGCCAGGCTTCAGCAATACATGAACTGTGAACTTCCAGATGTTCAGGCTGGTTTTAGAAAAGGCAGAGGAACCAGAGATCAAATTGCTAACATCCGATGGATCATGGAAAAAGCAAGACAGTTCCAGAAAAACATCTATTTCTGCTTTATTGACTATGCCAAAGCCTTTGACTGTGGATCACAATGAAATGTGGAAAGTTCTGAAGGAGATGGAAATACAAGACCACCTGACCTGCCTCTTGAGAAACCTGTATGCAGGTCAGGAAGCAACAGTTAGAACTGGACATGGAACAACAGACTGGTTCCAAATAGGAAAAGGAGTATGTCAAGGCTGCATATTGTCACCCTGCTTATTTAACTTACATGCAGAGTACATCATGAGAAATGCTGGGCTGGAAGAAGCACAAGCTGGAATCAAGATTGCTGGGAGAGATATCAGTAACCTCAGACATGCAGATGACACCACCCTTATGTCAGAAAGCGAAGAGGAACTCAAAAGCCTCTTGATGAAAGTGAAAGAGGAGAGTGAAAAGGTTGACTTGAAGCTCAACATTCAGAAAACTAAGATCATGGCATCTGGTTCCATCACTTCATGGGAAATAGATGGGGAAACAGTGCAAACAGTGTCAGACTTTATTTTTTGGGGGCTTCAAAATCACTGCAGAGGGTGATTGCAGCCATGAAATTAAAAGATGCTTACTCCTTGGAAGGAAAGTTATGACCAACCTACACAGCATATTAAAAAGAAGAGACGTTGCTTTGTCAACAATCTGTATAGTCAAGGCTATGGTTTATCTAGTAGTCATGTGTGGATGTGAGAGTGGACTATAAAGAAAGCTGAGCGCCAAAGAATTGATGCTTTTGAACTGTGGTGATGCAGAAGACTCTTGAGAGTCCCTTGGACTGCAAGGAGATCCAACCAGTCCATCCTAAAGGATCAATCCTGGGTGTTCATTGGAAGGACTGATGTTGAAGCTGAAACTCCAATACTTTGGTCACCTGATGTGAAGAGCTGACTCATTGGAAAAGACCCTAATGCTGGGAAAGATTGAGGGCAGGAGAAGGGCACAACAGAGGATGAGATGGTTGGATGGCATCACCGACTCAATGGACATGGGTTTGGGTGGGCTCCAGGAGTTGGTGATGGACAGGAAAGCCTGGCTTGCTCTGGTTCATGGGGTCGCAAAGAGTCGGACACAACTGAGCGACTGAACTGAAGTAATGTGTGAACTCTGAAAATCATCTCCCTATCTCCCTAGGGTTTGTTATTGTTAGTATTTTTATTGCCCATTGTTACTTTACTGAACTAATTCTGATTCTGTAGAGTGTGTATTCTTTGTTGTTTGAAGTCACTAAAATTTCTGCTTTGCTAACTTAATGGCCTTTTCCAGTGAGTCAACTCTTTGCATGAGGTGGCCCAAGTATTGGAGTTTCAGCTTTAGCATCAGTCCTTCCAATGAACACCCAGGACTGATCTCCTTTAGAATGGACGGTTGGATCTCCTTGCAGTCCAAGGGACTCTCAAGAGTCTTCTTCAGCACCACAGTTCAAAAGCATCAATTCTTTGATTATCAGCTTTTGTCACTGTCCGACTCTCACATCCATACATGACCACTGGAAAAACCATAGCCTTGACTAGATGGACCTTGGTTGGCAAAGTAATGTCTCTGCTTTTTAATATGCTGTCTAGGTTGGTCATAACTTTCCTTCCAAGGAGTAAGCATCTTTTAATTTCATGGCTGCAATCAGCATCCACAGTGATTTTGAAGCCCCCCAAAATAAAGTCTGACACTGTTTCCACTGTTTCCCCATCTATTTCCCATGAAGTGATGGGACCAGATACCGTGATCTTAGTTTTCTGAATGTTGAGCTTCAAGCCAACTTTTTCATTCTCCTTTCACCTTCATCAAGAGGCTTTTTAGTTCTTCTTCGCTTTCTGCCATAAGGGTGGTATCATCTGCATGTCTGAGGTTATTGATATCTCTCCCAGCAATCTTGATTCCAGCTTGTGCTTCCTCCAGCCCAGCATACCTCATGATGTACTCTGCATATAAGTTAAATAAACAGGGTGTCAATATACAGCCTTGACGTACTCCTTTTCCTATTTGGAACCAGTCTGTTGTTCCATGTCCAGTTCTAACTATTGCTTCCTGCCCTGCGTACAGGTTTCTCAAGCGGTAGGTCAGGTGGTCTGGTATTCCCATCTCCTTCAGAATTTTCCACACTTTATTGTGATCCACACAGTCAAAGGCTTTGGCATAGTCAATAAAGCAGAAATAGATGTTTTTCTGGAACTGTCTTGCTTTTTCCATGATCCATCGGATGTTAGCAATTTGATCTCTGGTTCCTCTGCCTTTTCTAAAACCAGCTTGAACATCTGGAAGTTCACGGTTCACATATTGCTGAAGCCTGGCTTGGAGAATTTTGAGCATGACTTTACTAGTGTGTGAGATGAGTGCAATTGTGGGGTAGTTTGAGCATTCTTTGGCATTGCCTTTCTTTGGGATTGGAATGAAGACTGACCTTTTCCAGTCCTGTGGCCACTGCTGAGTTTTCCAAATTTGCTGGCATATTGAGTACAGCAGTTTCACAGCATCATCTTCCAGGAGTTAAAATAGCTCAACTGGAATTCCATCACCTCTGCTAGCTTTGTTTGTAGTGATGCTTCCTACAGCCCACGACTTCACATTCCAGTATGTCTGACTCTAGGTGAGTGTGAGTGATCATACCATTGTGATTATCTTGGTCATGAAGATATTTTTTTGTACAGTTCTTCTGTGTATTCTTGCTACCTCTTCTTAATATCTTCTGCTTCTGTTAGGTCCATACCATTTCTGTCCTTGATCGAGCCCATCTTTGCATGAAATGTTCCCTTGGTATCTCTAACTTTCTTGAAGAGATCTCTTGTCTTTCCTATTCTGTTGTTTCCCTCTATTTCTTGGCATTGATCGCTGAGGAAGGCTTTCTTATCTCTCCTTGCTGTTCTTTGGAACTCTGCATTCAGATGCTTATAGCTTTCCTTTTCTCCTTTGCTTTTCACTTCTCTTCTTTTCATAGCTATTTGTAAGGCCTCCTCAGACAGCCATTTGGCCTTTTTGCATTTCTTTTCCACGGGGATGGTCTTGGTCCCTGTCTTTTGTACAATGTCAGGAACCTCTGTCCATATTTCATCAGGCACTCTGTCTATCAGATCTAATCCCTTAAATCTATTTCTCACTTCCACTGTATAATCATAAGGGAGTTGATTTAGGTCATATCTGAATGGTCTAGTGATTTTCCCTACTTTCTTCAATTTAAGTCTGAATTTGGCAATAAGGAGTTCATGTTCTGAGCCACAGTCAGCTCCTGGTGTTGTTTTTGCTAACTGTGTAGAGCTTCTCCATCCTTGGCTGCAAAGAATATAATCAGTCTGATTTAGATGTTGACCATCTGGTGATGTCCATGTGTAGAGTCTTCTCTTATGTTATTGAAAGGGTGTTTGCTATGACCAGTGCGTTCTCTTGGCAAAACTCTATTAGCCTTTGCCCTGCTTCATTCTCTGCTCCAAGGCCAAATTTTCCTGTTACTCCAGGTGTTTCTTGACTTCCTACTTTTGTATTCCAGTCCCCTATAATTTAAAGGACATCTTTTTTGAGTGTTAGTTCTAAAAGATCTTGTAGGTCTTCATAGAACCGTTCAACTTTGGCTTCTTCAGCATTACTGGTGAGGCATAGGCTTGGATTACTGTAATATTGAATGGTTTGCCTTGGCAACGAACAGAGATCATTCTGTCGTTTTTGAGATTGCATCCAAATACTGCATTTCAGACTCTTGTTGACCATATTGGCTACTCCCATTTCTTCTAAGGGATTCCTGCCCACAGTAGTAGATGTAATGGTCATGTGAGTTAAATTCACCCATTTTAGTTCACTGATTCCTAGAATGTCTACGTTCACTCTTGGCATCTCCTGTTTGACCACTTCCAATTTTCCTTGATTCATGGACCTAACATTCCAGGTTCCTATGCAATATTGCTCTTTACAGCATCGGACCTTGCTTCTATCACCAGTCACATCCATAACTGGGTATTGTTTTTGCTTTGGCTCCATCCCTTCATTCTTTCTGGAGTTATTTCTCCACTGATCTCCAGTAGCATACTGGGCACCTACCGACCTGGGGAATTCCTCATTCTGTATCCTGTCATTTTGCCTTTTCATTACTGTTCATGGGGTTCTCAAGGCAAGTATTCTGAAGTGGTTTGCCATTCCCTTCTCCAGTGGACCACATTCTGTCAGACCTCTCCACCATGACCCGCCCGTCTTGGGTGGCCCCACATGGCATGGCTTAGTTTCATTGAGTTAGACAAGGCTGTGGTCCATGTGATCAGAGGGATTGGGGGCAGGAGGAGAAGGGGATGACAGAGAATGAGATGGCTGGATGGCATCACCGACTCAATGGACATGAGTTTGAGTGAACTCTAGGAGTTGGTGATGGACAGGGAGGCCTGGCGTGCTGTGTTTCATGGGGTCGCAAGGAGTCGGACATGACTGAACGACTGAACTGAACTGAACTTAATGGTCAGCTAATGAATGAACCGAGATTTTCTTAAATGCTTTGACCCAATAGTGTCCTAGCCTTTGCTGATAGCCTCTGTGCATGTGTTGGGTCATACCCTCAATGTTCAGACATGCACTTTACAGCTCTGCCTTAGTCTTCACTTCCTGCTGTGCAGAGCTTCAAGGTCAGCCAGAGGTGAGAGCTTAAGTCCTTATCTGGTGTCTCTTAGGCATGTAAGCAGCCTTATGCATGTGTGCAGCTGTCTCAATGCCCAGGAATATGTCAAGTCTTTGCAAAGAGCCCTGGGGACTCGTTTAACTTTTTTGGTTAGCTTCTTATTTTCCAGCTGTTACTGCTGTCTCAGAAATCTATGATGGTAAATAATTGCTGCTGACTGTTTTTAGCAAGCACCCCTGAGTCTATAAGGCTTTTTGCATAGGAGCTAGGTATGAATCAGGTCAAAGTTACATGAATGGGGTTTTTCAGGGAATTGCCAGACAACTCTCATAATAACAAGAATGCAGATTTTGGTGAGCTTCTGAACCTGTTCTGTCCTCTCCAGTGGCTGCTAGGCTGTTGGTTTTCACCAGAGTTAGAAAGCTGTTGGTTTTCAAGGCCACCTCAGAGCTGGGGAGAGGGCCATGGGAATAAGGCAAGTAAAAACCATAAAGAGCTCACTGTTCTAATTGAAATCCATCTGTTTCTCTTGAATAAATGTACATCAGATTTTTATAGGCCTCTGGTTAATTTCTGGAATTATGTAAAGGTTCATTTTAACCATTTCACCAATGTTACTAATGCTTGTGTGGAGAGGTCCGTATTCTGCCAGTCCCACTGCTGTCATTCTCAAGTCTCTTCACTTTTTAAAGCCAGGGATGGGGCTAAAAGGACCAGGGATGGGGCTAAAAGGAGACAACTTCCAGCAGAAAGTTTTGAGAAAGAAGCAAACCTGCACTGAAGATAACAGAGAGAAGAGAAAGATAGAATTTGAAAATAAGGACCATGAGAAGTAAATAATTTTATGGGCAAATCATTCTTAAGATTTAGAAATGTTGGACAGTTTGACATCCACATCAGTGGAGTGAAGTTAACAGATAATAGGAAAAGAGGGGGATAAATTTCTTAGCTTTCTATGCAATATCTTGTTCTATACTTAACCCTTCATCTTTCTCCAAACATTTTACTCTGTGGTAGTTCTGTATCTTGCCCTTGCCCTGTACTGCATTTCATCCATTTTTCAGGACCCATCTTAACTACTGTGAATCTTTTAACATCTCACTGTGAAAGTATTAGTCATGTCCCGTTCTTCTTTCCCTTGACCATTTGTTCATACCTATGTTATAACACTTGCCATACTAATATACCTGTTTCTAATTTCCTGTGTACAGCTCTCTCTTTCTGATGTAGAGCAGGGTCCTCAAGAACAAGGACTAGATCTTACTTGCCTTTCTGTTTCTAGAAACTAATTGGTATATAATAAACCATATATGTGTGTGTATATATATATATATATATATATATATATGTATAAGATAAGGGAGAAAAAGACAAAAAGGTTTTTATTTAGAAGTTTGCAGAATGTGTTAATGTATTCAGAACTGAACTGAGTGTGTTTTTAAGCAAGAGTAGGAATCATTCCTATTTCTTTTTGATATTCCTAGGCAAAAATATAGATAAAACATAGTCCAGTGCCTTCAGAAAAGAAGTTGTTAAGATGTTTTCCTATCTGATTTTCACACTAAAGAGTAAAATAAAGTGTTAAAATTACGGTAATAAAATAAAGCACAACTTCTATTTCTGACAAAGATGGAGTAAGTGCATTCTTCCTGGTCCTTTGTGTTAACAACTATAAACATGGGGCATAACACAACAAATACGTATAGGAAGATTCTGAAAGGAGGGGAAGAGAAGGTGGGTTGCCTAGGGGGTCTCAGGACTCAAGGGCCAGCATGCCAGTGATCCCCTGGTTTTCTTATTGTCTCCTACATATCCTAAATAGGGTACTGTGGAAATTGCCAAGCTGGAATGGCCAAAAAGCACAGGAAAAGTGATCTCCAAGAGAAACCTTTCTCTTCTAGCCAAACGACCAAGAAAAGGGTGGTCTAAAACAGAAAAGCTTTTTAGCAATGCTCACCATACTCCAACCAAATGCCAGTGGAAAAGGCACACACATGCACACCGTGGTTTCTGTGGGCCTGGGCACAATGTTAACAGTCTACACCCCGCCCCATCCTATCTCATGAAATCACACAGCAGTATTCCAATTGCTACCTCCCTCCCCCCACTTGGTGATGTCTTTGGAGCCATGCAGGGACTTAATCTTCCATTCTGCCTGCCACATTGCAGGTGACACTGATTGCTGCTTAGGGAGATGTCTGCGGATCTGAGCAGGGGACTAATCTTCCCTCCCCTGCCCGGAGAAGTGGTTGGCGGTGCTCTAATTCCCCTGCCAGAGTGGTGTCAGTGAAACTAAGCATGAAGCCGTTCCTCCCTCCCCTCCTAAGTGGAAGCAGGCATGCTCCAATTCCCTAACTGCAATAGTGTCACTGGGGCTGAGCAGGGAGCTCACCTGTTCCCATCCAGTGGAAGCAGACTATTCTCTTTCCCCCGCATGGGTAGAACTGACAGAACCGAGAGTGGAACTATCTTCCATCCACTGTCCAGTAAAAGGAAGCATTTTCCCACTATCCCCTGAGAGTAGTACCAGCAGCTTCCAGTGATGAGATGAGCCTCCATTCCTGCCTGGCAGCAAAGGGACTATTGGTCAGGGCCACTCACCATTGCCTAGTGTCAGTGGAGCTCAGGGCAAGCTGAGCCTTTGCCTTCTACCAGCATAAACAATGTGGTGGGAGAGGGATATTTAGCACTTAGCTGCTTCCCTCTCCTTGTGTCAACAGGGATTTGAGCTTCTGCCCCCAGATTATAGTGACAAAGTAGTGTACACCAGACTTTAACTTTTCCTCTTCCTGATGGCAGTGGGGCTTAGTGGGGAAGTAAGCTTATACCCAGCTAATAATGGTTGATAACATCCCAAATTTGGCCAAAGACAAGCCCACAGATTCAGTAAGCTTTGCATACCCTATAAAGAAAAGCACATTCCTCCTATGTGTCTTCTGCTCTCAGTACTTGCACGCAGTGCTGCTTTGCTTCTGACACCGGATGTGTGTAGGAGTAAGTCTTCGTCACCTTTGGTCAGGCAAAGGAAAAGTGATCACGGAAAAAAACAGATTAACTCAACTTCGTCAAAATTAAAAACTTGTGCTTCAAAGAATACCGTCAAATGCTAGTAGACAAAGACCACAGAATGGGCCAGATATTTGCAATGATGAATCTAATCTTTAAAGGGACTTGTACCCAGAGTATATAAAACTCTTACAACTTAGTAATAAAACTCAGATTTTAAATAAGCAAAGAATTTGAAGATATATCAGTAGCCAATAAATACATGAAAAATGCTCAATATCATAGGTCATTATGAAAATGCGAACCATAACGAGATAACACTGTAACCCACTAGGATAGCTATGGTCAAAAATAAAGATAACAAGTGTTAATGAGGGTGCAGAGAAATTGAAATCCTCACAGGTTGCTGGTGTGAATGTAAAATGATGTAGCCACTTTGGAAAACTGTTTGGCAGTTCTTCAAAGGGTTAAACATAGAGATAATGAGCCATCAATTTGGCTGTTAAAGAATTAGAAGCATATCCACCCAAAAACTTAAATGTGGATGTTCATTAACAGTTTTTCCTTAATAGCCAAAAAATGGAAACAACCTAAATGTCTGTCAGCTGTAAACGGATTAACACTATGTGGTGCATTCACTCGTTGGAATATTTTTTGGCTGAGAAAAGAAATGAAGTACAGAAACATGCTGCAACGTGGATGAAACTGGAAGACATACTGCCAAGCTAAAGGAACCAGACGTGAACGGTCACATGGTGTACTGCAGATAAGAAAGTCACGTAGTGCTGGCTAGGGGCTACAGGGAAGGGGAGATGTGAAGTAAGTGCCAGTGGGCATGGAGTTTCTGTTTTGGGTGATGAAAATATTATAAGGGTAGGTAAGGGAAACCGACTCGATGGACATGAGTTTGAGTGAACTCTGGGAGTTGGTGATGGACAGGGAGGCCTGGTGTGCTGTGATTCATGGGGTCGCAAAGAGTCAGACACAACTGAGCGACTGAATTGAACTGAAGGGAAATGATTATGTAACTCTGAAGTGTCCATGTGATTTATTTCCAATTAGCGGTAATCATGCCTTGAATAAACCTCACTGGTTGCAGTACTACAACTGTGCAAAGCTTGAATTGTGTATTTTAAAGAGTGAATTTTATGGTGTGTGAATTATATCTCAATAAAATTATTATTAAGGGCTTCCCTGGTGGCTCAGTGGTAAAGAATCTGCCTGCCAATGCAGGAGACATGGGTTCAATCCCTGGTCTGGGAGGATCCCACGTGCCGCAGAGCAACTAAACCTATGCACCTCAACTACTGAGCGTGTGCTATAGAACCCAGGAACCACAACTGCTGAACCCTCTTACTGCAGCTGCTGAAACCTATGTCCTAGAGCTCGTGTTCACAGCAATGAGAAGCCTGCATGCCACAACTCGAGAAAAGCTTGGGCATCAATGAAGACCCAGCACAGCCAAAAAAATATAAATAAATAAAAATTTTAAAAAACGATTGTTAAAAATCAATACATGCAATCTATCATGTCAACAGAATAAATAAAAATTTAAAATTGTAAGATCCCATCAACTAGAAAAAAAAAATAAAAGGTAAGAGACATTAAAAAAAAAAAAGATCCCATCAACTATTACCGAAAAGGCATTTGGAAAAAATCCAACACACATTCATACCAAAAGCTCTCAGCAAACTAGACAAAGAGAAGAACATTCTCAGCTTGATAAAGATCATCTGCAAACAACCTGTGGGCAATAGGCACATCGATATATGAAACAGAATAGAAAGCTCAGGATTAGTTCCACACAAATATGCCCAATTAATTTTTGACAGAGGATCAGAAGCAATTCAGTGGAGGAAGGATAGCCTTCCAGCAAATGATGTTTGTTGGAGGAATTGAGCATATATAGAGAAGTGAATGATCCTTGACCCAAACCTCATGCTTTATGCAAAAATTAAGTGAAAATGGACTTCATTATAAACTATAAAACTCACAGATAAGTGTATAGAATACTTGCATGATAGAAGGTTAGTAAAAGGATGGCTTCTACTTTGCCACTTCCCTGGTGGCTCAGTGGTAAAAGAATCCACCTGCCACTGCAGGAGACGCGGGTTTGATCCTTGGTTCAGGAAGATCCCCTGGAGAAGGAAATGTCAACCCACTTCTGTACTCTTACCTGGGCAGTCTCATGGACAGAGGAGCCTGGCGGGTTTCAGTCCACGGGGTTGCAAAGAATCAGACACAACTGAGCACACATGCTTCTACATGTCAAAAGAGTTCTTAGGCTTGACACAAAAAGCACAGTCCATGTCAGGAAAGATTGATAAACTGGTTCTCAATGACATTAGAAGTTTTTGTTTTTCTGTGAAAGACTCTGTTAAGATGAAAAGACAGGCCAGACTGGGAGGAGATATTTGCAAACCGCATATCCAACAAAGGAATAGTATCTACAATATGTAGAGAACCCTTAAAACTCAACAGTATAAAAGCAGTCCAGTTAGAAAATTGGCAGAAGACACATGCGCTTATGGCAAATGCATAAACAAAAAATTGTTTAAGAACTTCCCTGGCTTTGGTCCAGTGGCTAAGACTCCATGCTGCCAATGCAAGGTGCCTGAGTTCAATCCCTGGTCAGGGAACTAGATCCCACCTGCTACAACTGAGAGTTTGCATGCTGCAACTAAAGATCTCCTTACTGCAGTGAAGATCAAAGAACCTGAGTGCTCCAGCTATGACCTGGTGCAGCCAAATGAATAAGTAAATAATAAATATTTTTAAGTTGAATATCATTAGCCACTAGAAAATGCAAATTAAGTCTACAGTGAAAATACCAGTACTTACCTATTAGAATGGCTAAAGTAAAAGCAAAAACCAAAGTCTGTGAGAAGTTCCAAGCAGAGAAAGTGATTCATTCCCACACTGCTAGTAGAAATGTAAAATAGCACAGCCACTCTGGTAACACTTTTTGCAGTTTCTCAAAAAGCTAAATGCAACCACCATATAGCCTGGTAATTGCATTTCTAGGCATTTATCCCAGAAAAATGAAAACTTACGGTTCACACAAAAACTTATGCACAGATTTTCATAGCATCTTTAGTTGTAACATCCCCAGACTGGAAACAACCCAGATTTCCTTCCATGGGCGAATGGTTAGACAAGCTGTGGTACATCCATATCTTGGAATGGTACTCAGCAACAGAAAGAAATGGACTGTTGATATACACAACAATTGCATGAATCTTCAGAAAATAAGCTGAGTAAAAAAAAAGCCAGTCTGCAAGGTTTACAGCTGTATGATTCTATTGATGTCACTTTTTAGGAAAGACACATTTTGAAAATGGAGAATAGTTTTGTAGTTGTCAGGGACTGAGGCGTGCAGACTGGTGGGTGTTGGGTATGATTATTATTAACTTGAAGCATCCTTGAGATAGCATTCTTTATCTTGACTGAGGTGGTGCTTACATGAACCTCCGCGTCTGATGAAATTGTTGAGGACTTTATGAATACAGGTACCAATGGATTATCTAAATAAATCAGTGCACTGTCTCAACGTCAACATCCTGGTTTTGGTATTGTACTATAATTTTGTAAGATTTACCATTGGAAGTCACATAAAAGGAAGATATGTGTGTGTGCTCAGTTGTGTCCGACTCTTTGCGGCCCCATGGACTGTAGCCTGCCAGGCTCCTCTGTCCATGTAATTTTCCTCTCCAGGCAAGAATACTGGAGCAGTTGCCATTTCCTCATCCAGGGGATCTTCCCAACCCAGGCATCGAACCCACATCTCTTGCATTGGCAGGCAGATTCTTTAACACTGAGCCACCTCGGAAGCCCCAACAGGAAGATAGCATCTCTCTATTATTTCTTATCATTGTGTATTAATCAATGATTATCTCAAAGTGAAAGTTTAAAAATTTTTAAAGGGGCACCAGATGAACACGGATGAGAAAATAATTAATTTGCATGAGGAAACTTGAAAGTCAGGTAATCTTTGAACTTTATCATGAGGGATGAATAGAATTTCCACAGGCTTTTGTCTTATTATTATTTAAAAAGGAAGAGGAAAAGGCAATTAACACCGTCACTGACATCCTCTGAGAAGACCTCTCAGAAGGAGGATATGTTTGTATGTCAGTAAACCTTAGGCCTAGGTTAAGTTCAGGAAAATCTGAGGGTGTGAGTTAGAGGGCAAGAACAAGAAGTTTGGATGGAGGAAGATGAGTAAAATTTGGGTATTAAGTGCCTAGGATAATCAATAGGAGATGTCCAAGAGGCAGAAAGAAAAACCTGGCACTCAGTGAAAGGAGTCTGGGCTGCAGATACCTACTCAGGTACATGAAGTAGTAGTTAAAGCCACAAAGTGAATGAATATACCTAGTAAGCCTATAGTCGTAAAAGGGAAAGAGGACCAGTGATGGACTGTGAAGAGCTCCAACGTTTAAAGGGTGGAAGCTTCTTAGGAAAAGGTGAGGAGCGGGTACAGAAAGGAGGATGTTAGAAGAGTTAAAGAGAAGGCACAGGTGGTGGCAAGTTCCAAGCAAGGGTGAGCTGCCCTGGGCTCTGGGACAGAAGTCATTGCATTTATCTGTCAAGCCCTTTTCTTTGTCTTTGGACTATCTCATGAGTTGTTTCAGTGGCATCAGCAGGGCCAACAGAGTGGAAGGGACATGAAAAAGCGGGGACGCCAAGTACACACATGCCTTTCAAGGAGCTTTGCCATGCCAGAGGCTGTGACGGGGAGCTTGACAGAAGCTGGGTCCTGAAGATGTTTGTGAGAATGAGGAGGGTTTGAGCCTGCTGGCAGTCAGCGGGTAAGGAGCCATACACATTTTTGGACTCCTCTTTGGAAATTGCCTTCAGAGCCTAAGGCACATTTTCAACAATGGCAAATCTTCATCTTTTGAGAGCGCATTTGAATTTTGGAAACAGCCAAGTCAGTTTGGAGCCAAGAGTGGTAAATCAGGTGGGTGATCAGGCTGGATAATACAACTTCAAAAAAAAAAAAGTATAATTATAAAGTAGTAAAACTGATTTTCTTGTGAAGCTCGTGAATTGGCTTAGAAAGTAGTTCTTACAGAATTCAACAAACCTCTTGAGCAGTTGTGGCATAATGTGAGCAAGTGTACGGAGTCTCTTGGTAGCTTTCAGAGGAAGACACGGATGTGCGTAGAGGTCCTGTGACATGTGTGATGGTTTTGTTGCATACATTTACTCTTATTTGTTACATGTATTCACTCAGAGTGTGCAAATGTAAAGTTGCCCTGTATTCTCTTTGCCTGAGAGGTAACCTAGTGGAATTATACCAAAGTTTGTATGTGGGAGAATCCAGAGTTTCAAATTGTGATTGTTTAAACAGTTCTCCTGTGGTCTTACAGATGTAATTAGAATTCCTAGGATAGGAGTGTTCCCACAAGCATAATAATGCTTTAAATGTGTGTTCAATTATCCTTTTCTATAGCCGTATTTAATAGTTTCTTGTTGAAATAGAGTTACTTTGAAAATATTAAATCACTCGCATGATCTTGCCTGTTGGGTCAGACCTGACACGGTGCTGGGTATGTAGGAAGCGCTTATTGGGTGTCCCTTTCCTGTTGTCTCTACCTTGGGGCTTGATACACACCAAGGACACACCAAGAGAAAGATCTGTTCCCTAGTGATAGATCATCTCCGTTATGTTCTGCCAGAAATACCCAGGATAAGGAAACTTAACACATGGGAAAGTTTGAAGTTTTCATTTAGCCTTGTTGCTAATGTGGCAAATATACATATATCAAAATATAATTTATTGACTGCATCCTTTGTACTTTTTGATAGGTATAATTATTTTATACTTAAGCATTACCTTATTTCATCATTAAAACAACCCTGTGAAATATTGGATTGGCCAAAAAGTTATTTTATCCAATAATCACCCCTATTCGACAGATGAAGAAACTGTGGCTCAGTTGAGTGTAGTCACTTGCCCGAGGTCACATGGCTGAGGGGGCAAAGCTTGGACTTGAATTCAGTTCTGCAGTCTAGGAACCTCTTACCACCATCTCCGTATGTCTCCACAGTAACACTCATACCCTTGATAAAACATTAAAAAAAAAAAAAACAAAGAAAACATCAAATCAAAACAAACAAACAAACACTGCATGCTTCCCCTCCCCATATTGAGAAAGGAGAAGTTAGAACCTCCTTCAAATCTCTACTGGCCAAAAAAATGTCATAGCATTGTACTTTGTATAATTCGACTTACAGAAGCAATCCTAAAAATTAATTTGTTTTTGAAATAGAAACTTGAGGGACTTCCCAGGTGGTCCAGCAGTTGAGACTCTGGGCTTCCACTGCAGGTGGCGTGGGTTCGATCCCTGGTTGGAACTGGATCCCGTATACTATACAGTGCAGCACTTCCCTCCTCCCACAGTAGTAACTCAATGTTGATACCCTGCCATGCCCTCCCTCTGCTTCCCAGTACCTGGTGCTCCCAGGAGTGGGCAGCGTGGAGGCATCAGCTGTAACATTCTGTCATGGCTTGCTAACAAGAAAGCCTTGGGGAAAGCCACAACGAGTTAGCCATTCTAGGAAACTTTCCACAGCTGTTGCATTAATTAAGACTTTTGGTCCCAAATAACAGAAACCACTGGAGCTCACTTAAGCAGAAAGGGGAATTTGTTTTAAGGATCCTGTGGTGACTCCCAGAATTCAAGGGCTGGGAACCAGGGACTGCAATGAGGCAGGAAACCCAGAAAGGTTTCTTGCTTCACCTCCACCCCCTCATGCCCTCTATACCCTGGCTTCCGCTAACTCACATGAGCCTCTCTTGCTTCCTGCCCCCTCAGGGGGATGGCTGCTACTAAGAGCTACCACAGCCACCCAGAAGGAGCCTTGTTTCTCTCTCCCTCTTCCCTCCTCACATATCTTCCTCTTTCTCTCACTTTCCCTTCCTGTCCTGATTCCAAATTCAAGGGTGAGAATTAAGTTTTGTCCTGCTTTGGGTTACATGTTGGTTTGGGAGAGGGAGCGTCAAGCCATTTAACAGTCCACCACAACTCTTGTTTCCTCCTCCGTTTATACCACGGTGCCACTGCTTACTTTTCTGTCCCAGCAGTTTGAAAATGTTAATGGCCCTGATAGCACAGGAGTGAAATACTAGAATGTAGGTTTTAGAGAGAAATTTGGCAGAGTTATCACTCTGCCACTTACTAGGTATGTGTTCTTGGGCAAGGTACTTAAATTCTCTGAGCCTTTCTTTCTTTACAAGTTAAAAGGAATGTACAGTTACTATATCTCTTATGAAGTCATGGTAGGAATTAAGTATAATAACACGTATAATGCTTAGGTCTAGCATACATTCGGAGAAGGCAATGGCACCCCACTCCAGTACTCTTGCCTGGAAGATCCCATGGATGGAGGAGCCTGGTAGGCTGCAGTCCATGGGGTCGCTAAGAGTTGGACATGACTGAGCGACTTCACTTTCACTGTTCACTTTCATCCATTGGAGCAGGAAATGGCAACCCACTCCAGTGTTCTTGCCTGGGAATCCCAGGGACGGTGGAACCTGGTAGGAGGCCGTCTATGGGGTCACACAGAGTCGGACACGACTGAAGTGACTTAGCAGCAGCAGCAGCATACATTACGCTTGATAAAATACTGTCCCTTCCTTCTTTCTGGTGAGCATTAAGATACATTGCCTTGGACTTGGCAAAGGACTTGGGTTCTAAACCTAGGAAAGTGTCTAGGGTTGTATTCTTAGACCAGAGCTAGAGGTCCCTAGGTATCACCTGAAGTGGATTCCACTCTCACAGATAGATGGTACTTCCAGTCAAGGGGGTATTGGCTCTACCACACCTCCAGCCTTTTTTCCTGTGGTTAGAGCTGAAGGAGCCCAATTAAAGATTCAATTCAGTAAATATTGATTTTACTATTTGCAAGACCCTGAACTCTAGGTTCTAGATCCAACCAGTCAATCTTAAAGGAAATCAGTCCTGAATATTCATTGGAAGGACTGATGCTGAAGCTGAAACTCCAATACTTTGGCCACCTGATGTGAAGAACTGACTCCTTAGAAAAGACCCTGATGCTGGGAAAGATTGAAGGCGGTAGGAGAAGGGGACGACAGAGGATGAGATGGTTGGATGGCATGCCTGACTCAATGGACATGAGTTTGAGTAAACTCCAGGAGTTGGTGATGGACAGGGAAGCCTGGTGTGCTGCAGTCCATGGGGTCACAAAAGAGTCAGACACAACTGAATGACTGAACTGAACTCTGGGTATTATTGAAACTGAAAAATACGTAATTGAAAGAGATAGTCCTTTCTACCAGAGAGAATAAAATCTAGAAAAAGAAATGATGGATCTACACAAGTTACTGATTCAGGATGCTTGGTAGAACTGGCTTACTAAGGCACTATGTTAATGAAGATAGGTCATCTTAAGTAAGGGGAGAAAAGTAGTTTGAAGCCAGATCATGGAGGATATGGAATGCCAAACTGAGGACTGTAATGTCAGGATGGCTGGAAGCCAGTGCAGATTTTTGAGAAAGCATATATTATGAGAAAGGAGCATAATCTAACGGTGTGTTTTAGGAACTTTATCCTGGCAGTCAAATGCTAAAGGATCTGAAAGGCAGGAAAGCAAGAGAGGGAGACTGGAGTCCAGCTGGGGAGCTGTTTCAGTAGGATGTGAGGGCGTGATTATGAATTCAAGATTGGTTCAAAATGTCATAAAGGCTAAAGGATGGGAATTTGGCTGAGAGAGGAATTATGCTGGATAACTTGAACCCTGAAAGTGCAGGAAGAAGTGTAGGCTGTGGATGAGGTCATTGGGGATCACTTCGGGGCTCCTCCTCTCCTGAAGTTGGGGTGGGAATGGAGAAGGGAACAGTCCATGGTTCACTGCACCCTGTGGCTGAGGGAGTACCTACTGTAACTAGAGGTGCTGTATTAGAGCTTGACTTGCCTGGAGAATTTGTGGGTGGTGGTGGTGTTTTTTGAGAAAGGAAATCTAGATAAATTTCAGTGCCTTATTTGGAAACAGTATGGAGGAAACAGTATTTTGAACACATTTTCATCCAAAATCTAAGTATTCTATATTAAAATCAACCAGAAAGTTATTACCAGGATGCTTTTTTTTTTTTTTAACTGTGGAATCAGTTCTGTGAACAATGAAAGAGAATTTTGACCTAAAATTAATATTTAAAAGACAAGACTAGAGTTTGCTTTCCCCATTACTCTTTTCTGTTAAAAATTACAAAATCCTACTTATGTTGGCCAAAGTAATTTTTAGAAAGAGCCCGCGATCATCATGAAATACAGCTGAAATTTTTGACTTTTTAGTTTGCTATATTCATGTTGTTATTATTTTCTACAGTAAATTTAATTAAAATGCTTATGTGTTTTCTTAAATCTCTCACTTCCCTGAACTGAGACTTTAGTAAATGTTCTCTGTACTTTACAGAACTGATCGAGGTCTAATAAGGCGCATTCATGGTGCTCTTATTCATGGTTATAATAAAATCAGTCATTTAGGGGAATACATTTTCCAGGCAGTTCCCCTGTCTCCCAAGGGAAATATTTCGAGGCCCCCCAGTGACCATGGGATTAAAAGGCTTGACAGGGAAGTCCTAGAATTCTTGAAGAACTAGGCCTTTGAAAGATTCATTGTTGTGGACTCTCCCTTTGAAAGAGACCACTTTATCTTGCTCCTAAACATCTATAGGACAGACATAGCACTTTCTGAAAAGAAATTCTGGGTGATGTGGAAGAGCAGACTATGTAGGTAATCCAGTATGGGTAGTGTGTAATTTGAAGAATGATAGTTCCATTTTTATGGTTGCCATAACAATCATACAGTTGTGCAGAAAATGTGTATAGCTTTTATAGAAGGGAGCTGGCACCATTGTAATGATTCTTCTCATATCAGAACGACTGTTTTCAGATCTGAAAAATAGGGGTGGCTTAACCCTTCCCCAGTTAGCTCAGCATGCTCCCTGAGAAGGCTCTTTGGAGCTCCAGTGCTGTGGAAATGTATTCACCACTTACATTTGCATTTTAGCCTGATAAATGGATTGAGAATTAAGGATGATGATCCTTTCAACAGCAGGTTCTGAATTCCAGGCTTGGGAATTCAAAGGATGACTGTTCCTCAAATAGAAATCTAGGAGAGATGTCTAGACATAGTTAATTCCTTGACTTTGTGACTATTTTTAATTCTGTCCACTAGAATTTAAATCTGTCCAATACTGGCCTTTACCATTGTGCTTAAGTTGCTAATAAAGTCATATTAAAATTTGGTTTACATTTTCTGTTTTATTTTAATATATTAACTATGGCTTTTCTGGAAATTGCAAAGCCAAATTTAAAAGAGTAGTATTTTAAAGTAGTATACTTTATGTTCTTCTTTGGCTACTTTTTCCTGCTTTTGGATACTTAGAACTTGACTTTCTCTGGCATACTAAAGAATATTCATTTTGAATAATAAGTTGATGTCAGAACTCTGTATGTGGATTTTCAGGCTGAGGGTAAAAAGTTGTCACATTTAGATTTGGTACCTAAAAATGAAGTCATTGTCAATTTAATCAACCATAGAGAAACGTTTCTCAAAGAAATTTGGGGTAATTATTGGTTCTGCAAAAATGCTTCTGGGTGTTTAAAGCTACAGTTAGACTATGGAACTAAGGGTGACTAGAAGAGATTTCAGCTTCTATTTGAAATCAAACTTCTTGGTCTAATTAACTTCTTTTAACACCTTCTCTTTTGAATTCTTGTTCCATTAAGTTAAAGTTCTGCAGTTCTGTGATGTTAGCAAGTTACTTTATCTCTCTGAGCCTCAGTTTCCCATCTATAAAAGGAGAGTGAAAAATCACCTCTCATGAGATGATTTCTAGGTGATGTAGGGGGAGGAAAAAGCATTTTTAATGAGAGTGAGATTTCCTATGTCTTGAGCTATAGACCTCAGATACATTTTACACATAGGAGAACTTTTCATGGCTAAACTCTTAACCTTATATTTAGGGGTTTGGATATTTGATCCCCCTATGAGACCATTTCCTGTAAAATCAATCACTGTTCTTCCACTCTGTTTTAAAGTAACCCCAATGTGATATTTTAAATCTGGGTTATAAGAAAGCTCTACTACCAGAGGTCAAAGAAGAGAGTGAGATGTTCAGCGAGCATTTCTGGTAGAAAGACTTTGTGGGCCCTGTGGAACTGGGCTGTTCTCGTTGCTCCCTTAGCTGTGCAGAGCTGCGTTCTGAACACCTGCAAGCCTGGGTTTTAGACTTGGACAGGAAGTGAAACAGCGAAGAGGCCAATCCATTCCTGATCTACACATCAACTGTTTTGGTTGAATTGTGCCCAGTAGTTCAGGGCTTTCAGATAAACTAATTGGTGGCTCCCAGGCCTTTGCACTAGCTCTTTCTTTTGCCTGTCTTTCTTCCTCATATAAAGTCTGTGGCTCACTCCTCACCTCCTTCAAGTCATCTTCAAATGTCACCATCTCTTTTGAAGCCTGTGCTGACTATCCTATTTATAATTGTTATCAGTACTTCCAACCCTCCTTACTCTGTTTTAATGTTCTTTTTTTTTTTTTTTAACCTCCATCACACTTAATTGCAATACTGTTTATTTTCTGCAGCCTCCTCCCCCACTAGAATGTAAATGGCTAAGATTCTTTACCCTGAGGTTGGGAAAGATTGAAGGCAGGAGGAGAAGGGGACGACAGAGGATGAGATGGTTAGATGGCATCACCGACTCAATGGACATGAGTTTGGGTAAACTCCCAGAGTTGGTGATGGACAAGGAGGCCTGGTGTGCTGCAGTCCATGGGGTCACAAAGAGTCAGACATGACTGAGCAACTGAACTGAACTGAACACTTAATTACAATACTGTTTATTTTCTGCAGCCCCCTCCCCCACTAGAATGTAAATGGGTAAGATTCTTTGTTCTCAAATGTGTCCCAGAACCTAGAGTAGTAAATGCCCATAAACAATGAATGGAGGATTTCTGGCCTTCTTTCTGTTAACCTCTGATAGCTTCACATTGACATTCTACTGGTTTCTACAACTTCAGTTTGTTCTTGACAGAAAATAAGTGAAAATTTATGAAAAGAGATGCAACTATACATAGGTATCAACCATTTAGTACAAGAAAGTCAGACACAACTTAGCGACTGAACAACAACAAAAGCAAAATATCTAAAGCTGACCTAAGACGATAATAAATGGTCCTAATGTTTATCAAATGTATGGCGTCACCACACAGAGAAAAAATTAACTTTTGGGCACTGTGCTTTTGACCTCCTTAGTGCCTATATTCTAAGGATAAACCTCCAAAGAAAAAAACTTAACAGATACTTTGTTGCTGGCAGATAGTGGGATTGTATTTCTGCAACTGTTTTGAATATTGAAGCCATGGGGAGCAGAGGTTCTCAGCCGGAGAAGAAGCATGTAAATATGGAATGGGAGAAGATGAGAAAGAACTCTGTAGCACTAGAGTACAGTCGGAGGTATAAACATGACTGAAACAGTATACTAGGTTTTACCATATGAAACTACCAGTTTTAGGTCATAAGTAATCAAATATCAGCAATTTCACATGACGACTCAGTATTTTCTAATTCTGCTCTTTAAAAGGGCCAAGTGATAATGAGCATAGCCATCTCTAGGACCCTATCCTGATTTCTAAATACCGTTCATTCTCCACTGAAAGAAATTTGGGCTCCTTAGGGACATGCTGATTATTAGTCTGGGGCAGGAAATGTATAAGGTGAGCCTGAAATATTTACTGTGCCAAAAAGCATAGAAGTGCTGGAAGACTGAAGGAGACACATCACAAGCACACAGAGATCACTGGAAGGGCTTCCGCCAGCCTAGTTTGGAACAGTTTGAGTATTAGAATAGTAATGGTAATGGATTATACTTCATATCAGTTTTTTAAAGTCACTGCATCTGTAATAATACTCAAAGAAAAACCAGAAACAAACAAAAAAGTAGGGAGCAGAGCAGGAAAAGCTCTTGACAGAAGAGTGTCTTCTAATAATACAGAAGGTATCATGGGGTTAGAGAAAAGCACCATTTTACAGCTTGCAAAGCTATGATTGATTCAGGCAAAATTCATCAGTGGAAGCTAAAATCACTGGATGAAAGGTTATTTGAACCTTTCTCTAATTGTTGTTTTTGTTGTTGCTAAGTCATGTCTGACTCTTTTGCAACCCCATGGACTGTAGCCCACCAGGCTCCTCTGTCCGTGGAATTCTCCAGGCAAGAATACTGGAGTGGGTTACCATTCCCTTCTCCATGGGATCTTACCCATGCAGGGATTGAACCCACGTCTCCTGCATTGGTAGGTGGATTCTTCACCACTGAGCCACCAGGGAAGCCATGAAAAGTTGTTTCCGAACAGGATATTCACATGATCTAAAAATTTTATTCCACAGATTAGTTATTAATTAACAAAGAGTAAAAGGGAGCCAGAATGATCTGGCTCTTAGCACCTTAGCAGATCAAATCTGGCACCCTGACAGCTTGTACCTTCTGAAGGAATGCAGTACAAAGCACGCCATCACCTGTGAAGGGTTCGTGGCAGAAGTTCCCCCGGAATCTAGTCAAGACTTAAAACCTAACTTTCTGTTTCTTGGAAATTTAGAGATTAGTTTTGCCACATTTGATTTATTTCTGTCCTTTCTTCTCTTCCTCCTTCCATAAGGAAACAAGCTGATAAATCTAGAACATGAGACATTGTACAAAACAACTGGCCCGGACTCTTCAAAAAAGAAAAAAAAAAAGGCAGTGTTATATTTATAAGAAAAAAAAAAAGAGGGATTCATGTACACTAAACAAACTAAAGAGACATGACTACCAAACACTATGTAAACCTTGATTAGAGCCCAGATCAGGAGGAATACAAAAAGCTAAAGAGCCTTTGTGAGACAACTGAAGACATTTAAATGTGACTGTAGGTTGGATATAGGGAGGTACTATTCATCTTAACTGGGATAGTAGTATTGTGCTTCTGCAGAAGAATGCCTTCATTCTTAGAAGACACATGCAGAAGGATAAAGGGGTACAGTTTCATGATCTGTACGCAATTTAAAATGTTCAAATGTTTAAGAAAAGCTAAGTATGTGAGAAGAGAGACAGAGGGAAGAGAAAGATAAAAGAAATACGTCAAAGTGTTGACATTTGATGAGTCTTAATGATAGGTATATGGATGTTAATTTTACTCTTCTTTAAACTTTCCTGAAAGTTTTACATTTTTCAAAATGAAAATTGAGAAGAAAGTAAATTTTAACATCTTCTCTAAGGTTTTAACATCTTCTTTAAGTATTGTTAATTGGTGGAAAATTGCGTTACAATATTGTGTAGGTTTCTGCCATACATCAACATGAATCCATAGATTCTCTAAGGTTAAACCATGACTTTCCTGGCCTGTGCTGTGACCTCTGGCTCCCAGAGTACCAGGCTAGCCTCATCTGCTCCAGGGTGTTGGGTTTTTTAAGTATAAAATGGCAAGAGGTTCAGTGAATGGGTGAGTAAGCAAATACAACAGTGGAGACCATTTCGGTCTTTTCTGACCTGGTTCTTATCATATCACAGTCCTTTGGAAAGTAACCTAACAACTATATTCATGTGGTCCGGGATTTTGCTAAAGCTGGAGGTAGACCTTCTGTGGACCCTAGGTTTAAACCCTCTAGGTGGGTGAACAGATGCTCAGAGGACTGCACCCTTTCTTTATGTTCACTCTCTGGCCTCATGGATTTCCCTAGTGACTCAGACAATAAAGAATCTGCCTGCAATGCAGGAGACCCGGGTTTGATTCCTGGGTCGGGAAGATCCCCTGACAAAGGGAATGGGCCCACTCCAGTATTCATGCCTGGAAAATTCCATGGACAGAGGAGTCTGGCAGGCTACAGTTCATGGGATCACAATGAGTCAGACACAATTGAACGACTAACTCTTAACAGTATGGCCTCGTATGTGTCATTTCATCACTTGGGGGGAGTGGAGGGACAGATGGACCAAGATATCTTTCTGCTTTAAATAGGCCTTAGTCTTTTTCTGTTCTGAAAGATCTGTGATTTGTGTCCGGCTTTTTAGCATCTGCTGTGGTAGCAGTCGTGAGTGAAAGCATATTAACGTATCTGCAGCTGCTGTCAGAAAAAAAGAAAAGGTCCAGCCTGCTGTACTTAGTGGAGCTGGTTTAGGTTTGAGTGGTGCTCCCAGCCCCTTTTGCTTTTGACAGAAGTCCGCCTGTCCCAGAGGAGAATCAGTGTAGAGTAGAAGCTTGGATGAATTCAGCATCTGACTTGACTGGTTCTTCCTAGCAGTCATCTGGCTGGACTCTGTACGTGATGCTCCATAGAGATGCATTATCATAGTGGAGTGCTTCAGCTCCTTAGTTATTGGTCCTGCTCCAATTTACATAAAATTTTCTGGTTTCTATATAAACTCTGTTGTTTTTCAGTCACTGAGTTGTGTCCAACTTTGTGACTCCAGGGACTGCAACACACCAGGCTTCCCTGTCCATCACCAGCTCTCGGAGTTTGTGCAAACTCATGTCCATTGAATCAGTGATGCCATCTAACCGTCTCATCCTCTTTCGTCTCCTTCTCTTCCTACCTTCAATCTTTCCCAGCATCAGGGTCTTTTCCAAAGAGTCAGCTCTTTGCATCAGGTGGCCAAAATATTGGAGCTTCAGTTTCAGCAATAGTCCTTCAAATGAATATTCGGAGTTGATTTCCTTTAGAATTGACTGGTTTGATCTCCTTGCTGTCCCATCTAATCTAAGAAGGCGAGTAAAATTTGTACTCTTTATCCCTTTAAGTTTATTTCTTAAATATTTTCCATCCCTTTCCATCCATTCACCATCATTGACCCAGATCTTCCTCACCAGAATTGCTTGCTAGCAAGGAGACAAACCCAGAGTCACGGACAGAGGAGGGCCTCTATAAATTTTGTTAGTCTGCAAATGGTCCCTGAACCGCAGTTTGTAAAACACTGTTTTATGAGAAAAGAAGATGGGATGAAGACAGAAAAGGACACCCTTGGAAACAATAACAACTGTGGTGTGACCACAGGGTTGGACGCCAGGAGGTCATGAGTTCTAATCCTAAATGTATTTCTCAAGACACAGTGGCAAAACTGAATGGAAAAGGGCTCAAGGGAGCCCTTTTGGTCATTTTTTTTCATTCACTTATGCATCAGCTATTCATTACATGTGTGCCTTCAGTGTGCTGGAAGAGATCCACAGGTCGGTCAGTGTCAGAGCCAGACCTTGAGGAGCTCCCAGTCTTGTCACAGTGCTGAGACATGCGTCCATAAGTAACCGACGTGCTGTTGGATAGGGCCTGGTTGCAGGCTTGGGCAGGGCAGCTGTGGGGGAGGTGACTTCTACTCTCTAGAGCCACAAAAGTTCCCTTGATAAAAAAAAACAGAGCATTGCAGCCAGGCCTTTAAAAGATGGGTAGGTCTTAGGCGTTGGAGACCGGTGGGATAAATGTCCTAATGTTAGGAATTTCACCACCAGTGTCTGAGGGATCAGAAGGTGTAGAGAAGAGGTTGGCATATAAGGTGCACGTTGGGAGTATGCAATCTGATTGGAAAAATACGAGTGGGGGCCGTGTCCTGAAAGGCTTTGAATTCTAAGCTGCATTTTCCTCAGTAAGGAGTTGATGAAGGTTTTTGACCAGACTCATGCTTTAAGATGATTAATCTGGCAGCAACCATGACTTTGGGGAGAACAATTTCTGTGATGTGGTAGGGGCCACGGCCCAGATCCAGGGAGGTAAACGGTGACAACGTGGTGAGTAAGTGTTGCCGTGGAGACTGGACAGCTGCTTCCAGCTGCAAGGAGGCAGAGCGATGGGTGCCTTGAGGAGGAATAGGACTTAAGGTCAGAGGAAGAGTATGTGAGTGACAGAGGAGCAGTGGTTCTTTCTATGTTTCTGTTGTTTCCCGGGATCCTTGGCCAGGTGGTAAGAGATTGCAGAAGGCTTCTAGTTATTCTTCATGTGTTCTTTTCCAGGACCAATGGCTTTGAGCAAAACAGTCTTCGAGGTTTTCTGTCACTTTAAAAAATTTGACTAAGCCCTTGAGTCACGTGCCTTCAAAAGCTGGTTACATAACCCGGCTCCGGATTGGGTTTCTGCAGCCTCATGCACTGGAGCCCTCGTTCTCTCCCTCCCCCACCTGGCACTTGATTTTCTGTGGGTCAGGGTTAGTTTCTTTCTAACCATTGTTGCGGAACTCTTTAAATATTTGGTCTCACAGGTTCTAAAAACTGGCAGGCCAGGCTGCTCCCTGCAGGTTGTGAGACCAAAGGCTTCCAGAAGAGGAGCCAGTACAATCCCAAGCATGTTAACCGAGTTTAACAGCTGCGCGGAGCACCGCCTCTGTAGGGCTGGGCTCCCAGGGCTGAGGCCAGCAGCTCCCAGCCGCTGTGGCCCGCAACCAGGAAGAGCCCTCCTGCACCACATCGTGGCTGAGTCGTAATTGTGGCGATGACAACAGATTAAATCGCTGGCTCTCAGCACTGAGGACTGGGGTTTGTCAGGGTCACTCAGTGTTCCCTCGCTTCTCCCAATTTTCCACAGTGAGAGAGCAAGCTTGGAGTCCACTGCTACAGTGCAAATACTGGCTGGGAGCTTTCCAAGTTTTACTCTCTCTAGAAGTTAGGCCTCTTAGTAGCCTAGACTGCCTGTCTCTCTTTTCTTCTAGTACCCCCTGAACGCATGATTCTGAATGTTGTAACCCCTCAATATATGTGCATATGTTTTTATAAGCTGGTTTTTTTAAAAATGATTTAAGACCACTTGCAGATACGCATATAATGCAGTGAATAACTTTTATATCAGGTTTCAGGGCAAAAGGAATATATGGAGAATAGACACACCCAGGATAAAGATTAGTTCATAAAGTTCAAATTATAAATAAGATTCTCTCGAAACAGATCACACATGTTTTTTTCTGAGTTTCCTAGTAGCCAAAGCAAAGAAGGAAACTTCAAAAGGATAAAATTCACAAGTGTGTGTGTGAGGTACGGGCAGCCCATCAGCTCAGGAGAAGAGAGAGTCTCTGCACTGTGTAAACTTCTTGTGTAAATGCTTATGAAAGGGACATTGAATGAGCAAATGGGCCCTCACCGGCTTCCCTGAAGTGAATTGTGTAGCCATCTGGTTGGCCTCTTGCGGTGTCCCATGGGGTAGGCTTGGTGGTGAGGCCGTGTATGACAAGATTCCACTGTGACGGGTGTGTCACGGGTGCATTTATCACCCCTCAAATCTGGGAGATTCTCTGCCACAAAAAAAGTACCAAGATCAAATAAGTCTGGCAAGGATTATGCGATTCCAGCATGTTGTAGGCTCTGAGAAGTTCTCCAATTAAAAAATTGGCTCAGCATTTACCAAACTGATTTAATTATAAGACCTTTAAAAAAAATTAAAACACTTATTTTGGAAACACTGAAGGAAATGGCAACCCATTTCAGTATTCTTGACTGGGAAATCCCATGGACAGAGAAGCCTGGTGGGATACAGTCCATGGGACAGTCCATGTGTCCACAAAGAGTTGGACACAACTGAGTGACTAACACTTTGACTTGATCTAAAACAAAGATTAGCACACTTTCTGCTAAGGGTCAGACAGATATTTTAGCACACTGCCCCTGCCAAAAGTACCCAGCTCAACTCTGCCATCGTATCCTAAAAGCTTGATAATGTTTTGATAAAGCTTCATTTCTGTATGCTGAAATTTGAATTTCATACAATTTTCACATGTCACGAAATAACATTTTTCTTATTTCTTTTTCAAACATTTAAAAAGACAAAAACCATTCTTAGCTTGCAGGCTGTTCAGAAACAGGTGGCAGGCCCAGTTTGGTCTGAGAACTGTAGTTGGCCAAACCCTGATCAAGATACTGTTTGGATGGTACGTCTTCCAGCAAACCTTCCTGAATACCATTCCTCAGAGTTGTTTTCATTCGGACTTGTATCTTTCTGGTTTAAGAACAGATTTTCTTGAAAAAGTGTAATTGAACATTGGTTTGAGTGCTTATGGGCTAGTCTTAAGATTTTTCTCAAAGGTTGTGTGGGCCCTCTCAGACATTTACAAACTAATAATTGAAGCCTTAAAGTTTTATTCTGTCACATATGGCTGAATCAGTTTGAGGCTGGAAATGTTTTAGCGAGCCTTATCTTTCTTTCATAGAAATAAAATTCTCAAAACACCTAGAGACATTTGATTTTAAGAAAACTTAACTTCCCAGTTAAATCTCTAAGTAAACCAGTAAACTGTGGCCCCCGTCAAACTAACAGAATACTCTTTTTGATTTTGACTCAAGGAACGTTCTTTTAGTTTCTTATGCTGCCCTTATGGTGATTGTAGGTGGGTCAAAACTTTCCCACCACCAAGTCAGACATTTCAGTTTCAATTAAAAAAGTGTTTATTGAGTACTCATGATTTACAATGCAGTTTGCTGACTTTTATAGAGGATCCAAAAAGGAACAAGAAACAGACAGCTCCTTCTTTACCTTGTGAATCAAGTTCAAGAGTCTCACCAATTTAGAGCCCATCGCCATGGTATCAGGGTTAATTTCACCTCATTGTCTCTTCCCGTAAGGTTACACTCGTTACTTCCTATCAGGATGCATTCATTACTTCCCGTCAGGTTGCACTCATTACCTCTGTAGGAGAGTCCAGTGGGAGTGGGGAGTGCTGACTCAAATAGCCTGCCTGTGGGGAAGGGAGAATAGTTTCTGCCAAACACCCCAACCTCCAGGCCAGTGCCTGGGTAGATGGGGCAGGCAGTGTGGGGAACTAAGGACTGCCCAAATCTTAGATATTTACATGGTAGGAATGGCTGGGTTGGGTGGGGCATGTTACTTGGGAAATTGTAAAGCAAAATGAGACTGTCCAGGGGCTTCACAGATTAGGAATGAGATGCGCGCAGGGATACTGTGTGTGGTGATAAATAGGCATGGGGTGTACTCAAGTGTATGAGCTTGGGGGAAGCATATGATTATTTCAAGGAAAAAAAGTTGTGATTAGGGCCATTTCCAAGTAGAACTGCATCATGGCCAACTCAATGGACCCAAAGCTTTTCACAGAACCTACTCTTGGGGCTCATCCCTGTGTCACGAGTCAGGCCATTTATTCTTAGGCACATCCTGCTTTTGCATGGCTGGAGAAGGCTCAGTAAATCTTCCTTGGAGGATTTATATTCCTTGAAGGACAGGTTCCCATCAGTCATCGAGAAAGAGGGAGGTGAAGAAAGGACGGACCGTCAGAGAGTTAATTTACTGAAGGGACTTGCCCCTCTTCAGATGGCCTTCTTGGGAAGCCTCACTCCCAGAGGCTGCCTCAGCTCCACGTGCCCGCACCTGTTGCTCAGGATCAAGGAGAAAGAGGGGCCAGGCCACAGAGAGGGGGAGGAGGGCCCTCAGAGACAGTGCAGAGCCTCAGCCTCCCCAGTTCACAGTTTCCTAAAGATCTCCTTCTCAGAGAGACCAGAGAGCAGTCCCTCCCCACTTCGCCTACTATTTATACCTTTGCAAAATAACTGTTCTTTAAAGCTGCACTCCGGTGGGGTCAAGTTTCGGTTATTTGTGGCCTTGCTAATTCCGTCTTCAATCTTTCCTAGAAAAGACTGTATCTTCACCATTGACCCGTCAACTGCCCGAGACCTCGATGACGCCCTCTCCTGCAAGTCCCTCGCTGACGGTAGGATGGGGTTTCTGTACACTCTGGGCGGCAGGCAAGGATGCACAGTGTAACATGCAGGGTTAGGTTTGCTCTGTCCCTGAACTTGCCCCCGGCCACTGAGCCTCCACAGGTATGTAACCTCAAGACTGTACTCCCGCTCCGACTTTGGTGAGAGGTGGGAATAAAAAATGTCCTCTTAAGGGATCCTCCTCAGGCCTCAGAAGGGGCAGCAGGGAGGGCGGAAGAACTGATTTCAGGCCTGGCCGTGCAGGAAGTGCCAGTATGGGCATGGCTTGTTAGAGAAGAAGAAGCCCCTGAGCCCTGCCTGGGTGAAGCACGGAGTTCTTCACCTGAACTGAAGGACACACAGCGGCGATTCCAGGCTCAGCAGGGTAGCAGGACAGCCCCTCTGAGGAAGCCCCTCAGGGCCAGTGCCGCTCAGTAAGGGTCTTCAGCCTGCCCAACAGGTTGTGGAAGGCAGCCGTTAGGGGCTCTTGAAACCTTCTTTGGGGACAGAGATAGGCAGGAAAAAGTAGCATTCGAAAACTACAGTAGCGGGAGGGGAAAGTGTGTGAGGTGTGAGAAGAGTAAACCTAGCTATCTGCTTCTTCACGCCCCCCTACCTCCACCCCCAACCCCACCACCATGTGCTGCTCCAGCTTCTCAAGCTGCTTCCTGCCCTGCTCTGGGGTGGGGAAAAGGGTTTCTGGTGACTGCTGTGGCATAAGTCATTCTCCAGTATGGCTTTGGCCGGCCTGCCCCTCATGTTATCCACCTTCAGGGCTTAAATATGCTGCAGAGTGTTGGTGGCCCAGCGACCCGGTCTTTGCAAACCCTGCAGAGATGTTCACATATTCCATTAATATCCAGAACTCCATGGGTTCAGTGTGTTGTCTCTTCTCCATAAGAGACAGGGAGGCTCTCAGTAGATGGAAAGCTGAGAGACAGAAAATACCACAGCCCAGAAGTGCTCTCATCTTCTTCTAGTAAGAGTTCTCCTTGAGAGTCTGGGCCATGTTGCTTGGTGTTTTCAACCACAGAAAGCTGAAAGGACGATAAAGGATAAAGAGAGAGGAAAGGTCTCATGGGAATTTCAGATGAATTACGTGTTTTTACAGTCCAAAGTTAGAGCAGTCTACTTAAAAAAGCAAATTGAGCAATCTTTGCTACATGCAAGGCTTGGGCCTTCTCACACTCACAACCTCCCCGCTGAGCTCCAGCTGAAAAGCGTCCCCAGGCAGAAAGCCCGGTGACACTGGACCTCACTTCCTGTATTTCCTTTCTCTCCATGTTCACAGTCCTGCTCTATTTGTAGCCAAATGCTTGGAAACTGTTGCTTCATTTACTCTGGCTGCTTCTGTAGTAGTTAATGGCGGGAGGGTGGGCCTGATTCCCATCTCCCCTGTCTTCAGCTGGCCCACATGGTATTCCCCTTGCGGGGACACCGGGGAGCAGGCACGTGTCCTGTCCCCCTCACTCCACACTCTGTGTGTCGCGTCTAGGGCACCAGGTTACCAGCAGAGGCTTCGTGTATGAAAATGGCAAAAGATGGGGCCAGAAGGGTTGGTTGGGGACAAGTTGTACATGTTTAGAAATTTCCAACATATTCCAAAGAATATGCTTCATCAGACAATCGAAAACCGATTGTTTTCGAACTGCTCTTTGGGTGAAAAAGTCCCAGTGAGGGAAGTCATTTAGCAGTGTAAGGTAGAGGAAAAGGAGAGGAAATAGGAGCCAAGAAACACTGTGATCCTTTAGAGAGACAGATTGAAGCGCCTGGACTGGAGAGGAGAGAAGTCTTAGTTGCTTAGTCGTGTCCAACTCTTTGTGACCCCATGGACTGTAGCCCTCCAGGCTCCTCTGTCCATGGAATTCTCCAGGCAAGAATACTAGAGTGGATAGCCATTCCCTTCTCTGGGTATCTTCCTGACCCAGGGATCAAACCTGGGTCTCCTGCGTTGCAGGCAGATTCTTTACCATCTGAGCCACCAGGGAAGCCCGGACTGGAGATGCTGGCATTATTATTAATGGGTGTGGGGAGGACAGCTGTGGAAAAAGCGGTAATGACAGATCAATGGGGGTGGATGTTGGAGTGGAGGGAGGGGAATCCAAGATGGGGCAAAAGTTCCAACCTGGATGATGAGGACATGGAATCTATGTGGTGGAAACTGGGAAACAAGGAGGACAACAAGGAGGTTTCAGAGAGAGCATGTCTATGTGGAATTGCTGCCTGAAGACATGTGTTTGGGTTTCCCTGGTAGCTCAGACGGTATATGTAAGCTGCTGCAGATGCTCTGCAGAGGAGGTGGGGACAGGTGGGCTAAACGTGTGCGGTCCATCTCATCATATCCAGAGGGCCGTGGAGATGAGTAGATAATGCAGCAGAACACAAAGGGTGATTTTCTTAGGATGATGGGACCATAAGTGATTTTTCCCTTTTTCCTAGTTTCCAGATTTTCATAATGTGGTAATAATAGCTTTATAATGAAAAAATTTTGTAATAAAAAAAATTACGAGGTGCCAGAAATCACAGGCTGCCCGGTAGCCACCATCCCAGGTGATGAGATACCTTCCATCTGCTTCGCTACTGCTGCATGCCAGAGGAGTAAGGAACGTCTGGTCATTTGGCAGAGCAATAGATAAAGGACATGCAAAGGAATCAGGGAAGAGTCTGAAAAGACCTGAGTTGGGCAGTCAAGCATTTTTTTGGTGGCACTTCTACAGTTGGCCTTTGTGACAGCAGTTTCTGCCAAGGCCATTTATCCAGGGGGATGAAAAGTGAAAGTCAATTCCAGTTTGGATTGGGGAGAGGTTGGCTAAGTTCAGGTTCCGTTAGTTAACAGTTCGTGTCAGTTCTTGCTTAGAGGAAAAACTGTTTAATGTTTCAAAAAGCAAGTGATGTTTTCTGGGCATCTGTTCATCATCTGTAACCCTTTTTATGTAAAGAAAATGTAAAGGGTAAACTTGCCTTTGGTCCCGTTGAAATCGTCTGAATGACTCTTTTGTGAAAATGAAACACACAGACAGAAGTAACTTATTTAGTCCTTACCCTCCCTTTCTGTAGAGTTCAGAGGCCCCTCAGGACTTGTTACAAGTATCTCTCCCATAGGTATGAGATTTAGGCATTACAGTCTGTGATGAATCCTGCAGAAATACTGTGATACATGCTCCCCAGTAGGCTGTGGTCAGGTTGGGAGGCTGAGGAGGGGGTGTCCTCTCCCTTGGAGGGATATCGACCTTGGGAGAGATTCTGCTAGTCATCTCGCCTGGTAGTTCCCCGCTTCTTACAGCCTATTAACACACTCGAGGCCCCCAGGAACACACTTGAGGGCATCATTCCCGTGAGCATTACCAGCCCACCCACTTTAACATGGAGTCTTTCAGCTTAGCTCAAGAAAATATTTAAAAGTGCAAATGAGAAAGACTGGTGTCATAATGATAACCCTGCACCTAAAAGTAAATCACATGCTGCAGTGTTTGATGGCTATGGCAGATCACTCACCGCAGACCTCACGGTTGACCTCACCAGTCAAGTGTGGGAACGTCACAGTTGTCACACCACTCTCTGCTTTTCAGATTACTTCTCCAGTGTCTGCTTATTGAATATCCAGATTGCACTTTTAACTCTACCTGACAGGCAACCCGTTCGGCCTTAAGATTGTGTGACTATTGGGAAATCCTTCCTGGCAATGATCTGAAATACCCTTTCTTCCTGTGACTTGCCACTTGTTGGTCTCATGTGTGGCCCTTGGGGTCCTATAGAATAAGTCTTGTCTCTCATGTGACATCCCTCAGATACTATATAACAGCTGTCCTGTGTGTCGAACCACAGCTTCTCAGCTGAGCATCCGGTATATTTTTCTATGTCCTGTAGCTTATGAAATTTGAGCCCATTTCCCACATCACAGAGTTACTTCTGCCTCTGTGAGTTCTGAGGTAGGTGGCTGCCTGTATTCAGACTTCTCCGTGGCTGTCAGAGCACGGTGACTCTGTTCCAGCCAGTTCCAGCCACCCATTTTATTCAGTTAAACCTGCCTTATTGCTTTGCTCTAGTCTCTGAGAGAGGAAGTCATCAGCCAGACAAGTCAGGACTTTTATTCAACTTTTATTCAGGCTCCCAACAGATCCTACAGGAAATTGCTGTTCTCTGCTTCTCTGGCATCTCTTTGCTTCTCTAATGTTTTATTCTACAATGAGTGCTCTGCCATTGAACATGGCAGGAGTAGCCTTGCCAGACCTTAGAACTGAAGGACTGGAGAAGGAGTAGGGGAGTTGGGACTGACTGCTAATGGGTTTGGGGTTTCTTTGGGGGGTGATGAAAATGTTCTGAAATGACTAGTTATACAACTCTGTGAATATACTAAAAACCACTGGAGGAAAATGAGTGAGTAAATGAATAAGAATAAATACATAAACAAATCCCTTCATCCTCGAGGCTCTCTGGAAACGGGCATTCACACCTTGACGATCACTGCACAGAAGTCTTGATGGAATGAACACCTGGCTGGATTCCCAGAGTCGCATCCCTCTGACCTGTCTCTCCTCCTCGCTGCTTTCGTCCCTGAACCGTGAACATCCTGCGCAAGGAGCGGGCATGCGCCTTAGGCACTCAGCCACCTGCGCCTTTTCCGCACCCCTTCAGAGGGCAGCCGTCCGGCTCACAGAAAGGAGGAACCGTCCAGCTGTCCGGGTATGAGAAAGTGCTCCGGGAGTGGACGGCGGCCTGCCCGAGGGAGCCCAGGAAAGCACTGTGCCTACGCTGCTGTAGGGGGCGCCAGTCTCCCTGCCGCTTTGTGATCTGGCTTTCGCTTTCCCTTCCCTGAGGAGGGAGGACCCCAGAGCTCTGTTCCTGGGAGCCCTTCTCACTCAGGGACTAGAACAAGACACTAGGAGAGAGCCTGTAAGAATTCCATAGATGTCCTACCCGTGTTGTTACCTGTGTCACTTGCTGAGAGTTCTTGTCATGACCTGGCCCCCTTGGAGGCAGTGAGGAAGTAGGAGCTGGAAGGACTCTGCGCCTGCTGTGTGCCCAGCGTAGGCCAGAGAGCCTGCTCCACAGAAGGGGGCGGGGGTCGTCATTTTAGTGAGTGGAGAGCGGCCCTGAGGCTCTGGGTCTGCTGCTGGAAAGGGAGAGGGCAGGGGGTCCTGAAGGTACGAACACGGGGTTCTGGCGAATCCTAGCAGCTGGACTGGACCCTGTTCCTGGGTTCAGTCCCACGTCTAGAAAGATCTCACCCCACCAGTTGCTCTTCACGGCCCCTTCACGTTTCCCTTTAGTCTGGCTTCCTCCTCTCACAAACTTAAGTCCCCATCCTGTAAAACCTTCCTCAGCCCCCTACAGCCTCAGGAGCAGTCGTCTTCCCTTGCCCATCAAAGAGCCGTCCGCACTTGCTGCAGTCACTCTCCTGTCTCCCACTTTTTTCTTATTCCCTTTGCTAGGTGGCTCCAGAGAGTTCAGTGGCATAGATTGTGCCCGATTTCAGTTCAGCAAACGTGTGCGTTGTTTCGCTTTTCACCTACTCTTCCTTGGGCTCTGGGGGCTCTAGTTGCTCTTGGTCACTGGACTCTTTCTCTGGCTGTCCTCTTTAACGCCTCTCTCTCTTCCCCCTGCTCTGTCTGCCTCATGGGGCTCCGTGGGACTTCCACTCCAGTCCCCTTCCTTCCTTTGTGCCTCAGCGTTTACGCTCTGTTCCCTCTGCTTGATTGCTCTTTCCCTGGAGAGCCGCGTGGCTGATTCAAGATCTGACAGGTGGCTGTCTCAGTAAGACCTTCCCTAGCCATCCTGCCTCTAATTTCTTCCCCTCCCAGCCCCTCTCCACCATCCTTGCTGTACTTTTTTCCTCGCCACTCATCACCCACTGACATGCTGTTGACTATCTTGTTTCTTATCTACCTTCCCACCATCCATCCACCCCCTTGCAGTGCAAGACTCAGAGCAGGCACTCAGTGAGTCTCTGCACCTATGCTGATGTTCATAGCCTCTCAAGAGGGGAGGGGGTTCTCAGGTAAAGGGAAGATTGTGTACAAAGCCCCAGGTGCCAGATACGAGGTAATTTGGAGGGAAACACACAGAACTTGGACTCTCTGGACCGTGAGGTTCAAGTTGGGTGGTGGTTGTAGATGAAACAGGGAGGATACTGAATTCTTACATAGGTCCTGCTAGAAAGTTTAGATTTTATGGAGGAGACAACATTTAGGTTGGAGAGCAACATCATGCATCCATTCAAGAAATGAGAAATGTGATTTGAGGAGCAAGGGCTCCTCTTTCTGCTGGATCTACAACAGAGGAAAAGCCCCGACAAGCTCCCTGTCCTTCCCAGTTCAGTGTCAAGTAACTGTCAACCAGGAAGTACGGGAATGGCCCATGGTTGAGATGCGAGAGTGGCATGGGGGACAGACAGTAGTATTTAAACCTAGATTTGAAGAATAAACGAAGTGAGCCACACAAAGAGTGGGCAGAAAGAACGTTTCAAGCAAAGGGAACAGAGCATGTGGAGGCCCTGAGGTACAAAGACGTTGGTACAGAAAGGAACTGGAAGTCAATGTGGCTGTACCATGGTGGGGTGGGTGGAGCCTCTGAGGGCTTGCCAGAAGTCAGCATGGCTGAACTGTGGTAGGGTGGGAGGAGCCTCTGAGGGCTTGCAGGCTCTCTTTCAGAGTGGGAGTTTTATCCCGAGTGTAATGGTAAGCAGAGAGCTTTAAGCAGGAGAGATTCGGGATCCCGCCTGCAGGTTGGAGAGCTCGCTCTGGCAGCAGTGAGGAGTCGGGATGGAGCATGGGGTTAAGACAGTCTAGGTGGGAGATGGCAGTTGCACCAACCAAGGCAGAGGCTGTGGAGCCAGAATTGAGGGAGGCACTAGCCAAGGGGGACATGGGGCAGCTGCAGGAACGTCTTAAGTGCTCTCTCGTGACAGCCCTTTTCTTCCCATTCATGGAAGCCAAGGCAGCCCTTATAAAATGAAGATCTGATCAGGTCATTCCCCTGCCCCACCCCCTCCAAGACTTCTCATCCTGCTGAGGATAAAAACCCAAGTCCTCACTGGGACCTGCTGCTCTCTGTCTCTAACCACCGCTCCTCCAAGTCCTCATCGGGACCTGCTGCTCTCTGTCTCTAACCACCGCTCCTCCAAGTCCTCATCGGGACCTGCTGCTCTCTGTCTCTAACCACCGCTCCTCCAAGTCCTCATCGGGACCTGCTGCTGTCTGTCTCTAACCACCGCTCCTCCAAGTCCTCACTGGGACCTGCTGCTCTCTGTCTCTAACCACCGCTCCTCCAAGTCCTCATCGGGACCTGCTGCTGTCTGTCTCTAACCACCGCTCCTCCAAGTCCTCATCGGGACCTGCTGCTGTCTGTCTCTAACCACCGCTCCTCCAAGTCCTCATCGGGACCTGCTGCTGTCTGTCTCTAACCACCGCTCCTCCAAGTCCTCATCGGGACCTGCTGCTGTCTGTCTCTAACCACCGCTCCTCCAAGTCCTCATCGGGACCTGCTGCTGTCTGTCTCTAACCACCGCTCCTCCAAGTCCTCATCGGGACCTGCTGCTGTCTGTCTCTAACCACCGCTCCTCCAAGTCCTCATCGGGACCTGCTGCTCTCTGTCTCTAACCACCGCTCCTCCAAGTCCTCATCGGGACCTGCTGCTGTCTGTCTCTAACCACCGCTCCTCCCTTCTTTCCTGCAGTCGCTCTCTCACCCACCCTCCTCCAGCCATCATGGCCTCAGTGCTGTCCTTCAGATGGGCCGGGCTGCTCCTGCCTCAGGACTTTTGTACTTCCTCTTCCCTCTGTCTGGATCCCCCTTCCCCCAGATCTCACTACTCTAAATTCTGCTCACACGTCATCTGAAGGAAACCCTTCCTGACCACCCTGTCTGTACAGTCTTTTCTCCCTACCCATTTGTTGATTCTCCTTAGGAAACGTGTGTGGGTCTGTCCCCCTGGAGGGGAGCTTGTGAGAGGAAAGACTGTCCTGTTGCTCACTCAGTGCCCTGTGCACTCGTGTTACGTAGTTGATGTGCATGGCAATGTTTGTAGAATGAGCAAGTTAGTAAGCTTTTGATTTTGGAAATAGGAGAAGAATCTAGAATGTCATCTAAGCTTCTGGCTTGGGTAGTAGTTGGAACATAATAGAGAAAAACAATAGAATGGGAAAGATTAGAGATATCTTCAAGAAAATTAGAGATACCAAAGGAACATTTCATGCAAAGATGGGCTTGATAAAGGACAGAAATGGTAGGGCCCTAACAGAAGCCGAAAATGTTAAGAGGTGGCAAGAATACACAGAAGAACTGTACAAAAAAGAACTTCATGACCCAGATAATCACGATGGTGTGATCACTGACCTAGAGCCAGACATCCTGGGATGTAAAGTCAAGTGGTCCTTAGGAGGCATCACTACAAACAAAGCTAGTGGAGGTAACAGAATTCCAGTTGAGTTATTTCAAATCCTAAAAGATGATGCTGTGAAAGTGCTGCACTCAATATGCCAGCAAATTTGGAAAGCTCAGCAGTGGCCACAGGACTGGAAAAGGTCAGTTTTCATTCCAATCCCAAAGAAAGGCAATGCCAAAGAATGCTCAGACTACTGCACAATTGCACTCATCTCACACGCTAGTAAAGTAATGCTTAAAATTCTCGAAGCCAGACTTCAGCAATACACGAACCGTGAACTTCCAGATGTTCAAGCTGGTTTTAGAAAAGGCAGAGGAACCAGAGATCAAATTGCCAACATTTTCTGGATCATTGAAAAGCAAAAGAGTTCTAGAAAAACATCTATTTCTGCTTTATTGACTATGCCAAAGCCTTTGACTCTGTAGATCACAATGAACTGTGGAAAATTCTGAAAGAGATGGGAATACCAGACCACCTGACCTACCTCTTGAAAAACCTGTATGCAGGTCAGGAAGCAACAGTTAGAACTGGACATGGAACAACAGACTGGTTCCAAATAGGAAAAGGAGTACGTCAAAGCTATATATTGTCACCCTGCTTATTTAACTTATATGCAGAGTACATCATGAGAAATGCTGGGCTGGAGGAAACACAAGCTGGAATCAAGATTGCCGGGAGAAATATCAATAAACTCAGATATGCAGATGTTACCACCCTTATGGCAGAAAGTGAAGAAGAACTAAAGAGCCTCTTGATGAAGTGAAGGAGGAGAGTGAAAAGTTGGCTTAAAGCTCAACATTTAGAATGCTAAGATCATGGCATCCGGTGCCATCACTTCATGGCCAATAGATGGGGAAACCGTGGCTGACTTTATTTTTCTGGGCTCCAGAATCACTGCAGATGGTGATTGCAGCCATGAAATTAAAAGACGCTTGCTCCTTGGAAGTAAAGTTATGACCAACCTAGACAGCATATTGAAAAGCAGAGACATTACTTTGCCAACAAAGTCCGTCTAGTCAAGGCTATGGTTTTTCCACTGGTCGTGTATGGATGTGAAATTTGGACTGTAAAGAAAACTGAGCGCCGAAGAATTGATGCTTTTGAACTGTGGTGTTGGAGAATACGCTTGAGAGTCCTTTGAACTGAAAGGAGATCCAACCAGTCCATCCTAAAGGAGATCAGTCCTGGGTGTTCATTGGAAGGACTGATGTTGAAGCTGAAATTCCAATACTTTGGCCACCTGATGCGAGGGTCTGACTCATTTGAAAAGACCCTGATGCTGTGGAAGATTGAGGGCAGGAGGAGAAGGGGACGACAGAGGATGAGATGGTTGGATGGCATCACCGACTCAGTGGACATGGGTTTGGGTGGACTCCAGGAGTTGGTGATGAACAGGGAGGCCTGGCGTGCTGCTGTTCATGGGGTCACAAAGAGTTGGACATGACTGAGTGACTGAACTGAATTGAATGTTGTTCAGCAAGAAATACTGAGAAGAGCCAACTTTGGTGGGGAGGATGGTGTGTTCAGACAAGCACATGTTGGGTTTGCAGTCTGAGATACATCCAGGTAGAAATACCAAGGGGACAAGTGAAAAAGGAGTCAGGGCTGGAGATGGAGATTTGGGGTCATCAGTGCATGGGTCTGGGAGAGATGGCCTAGGACAGGTCACAGGCAGAGAGGAGGACCCTAGCTGGACTCCTGGGAAGATGAGGAGAATTAACCAAGAGATGAGGCCGGGGAGACTGGAGGTGAAGGAGAGTGGGCAGAGGAGGCTGGCTGAGCAGGTTAAATGGTAAAAAGTCAGAAAGCCTGAAGGAAAGTCGGGTAGAAAAGAACTGGAGCGTCTGGGCTTGACGACCTTGATGAGACTAATGTCAGGGCCTTTGAGGAGGGGAGGTCAGACTGTGGGTAGCGGAGAAGGGAGTGGAAAACAGGAGTGGAGGTGGTAATGGAGATGGAGGGTGAACACCTCTCCCCTTGAGATAGAGAAGCAGTACATAGGGAGTGGGACCCCTGCTGAGTATTTACAAAGGAAATACTTCAGTCATGAGAGGAAGTGGCTGGCCTGTTGAGGACAGAAGGGGTGGAGGCTCTGGGGGGAGCTAGGGACAGTGGAAGGGCTGGATGGGAGCTGACCAGGAGCCCATTGCATACAGCTACCCTGGACTGAGCTGGAATACTACAAAGCCTGGCTGATTTCCTCTAGCCTCTTAGATGTGGGAGCAGAAGTTTCAGTGATCCAAATTTGGGGGTTTGCTGTGAGGGAGGACATGGTGGGCACCAGGACAAGGGTGCTGGGACCTTGCTTCCCCTTAAATCTGTTTCTTCTCCTTCCCCTGCTTTTATAAAGTCATCATCACCTGCTGCCTAGTCAACCAAAGCTTTTTTTCAAAAGGGAATCCTGAGATCACAGTTAATTCCTTTTCCTCTCAACACTGTTGTCATGGCCTTGTCAGTAATCTCCCCCTCCCTGTCTCTCCTTCCCTTGGCTACCCAGCTAGTGTTCCTTTATGTACATGCAAAGACCAGCTTATGTCACTTTTCTGCTTGAAAACTTTCCATACCTACAGCACAGTCCACGTTTTTTGGCAGAGCTTTGTTACCAAAGCCCTTTACTTTAAGATTAGCCCCCAGCCTCCTTTCTCTCCTTCCCCACCTCCCCCAACACACACGCGCACACACACACCCTAATGCGACTTCTCCCAACACACACAGACACACACAACACCCTAATGGGATCTGGCCACTCCTCGCTTTGCATGTCCACTGCACTCTACCCTGCGCCCCAGACCCCTCTGCCCTCCCCTTAGAACGCCTGTCCTCCCTGGATACTGCTGTGTCAGAATTTCGTTCAAGAGCACGATGAAATCTCTGTGGAGCTTTCCTTTGCTCCTGGCAGAATGAGCTGTTCCTTCTCTACCAGCAGATTGTCTTCATGTGCCTAATGCGATGAACATCATGCTTTGTGGATGCACCACTCCTTTTGCTTGTTTCCTAAAGGCAGGGCATTCCTCAGACGTCTCTGTATGCAGTATCATGCGTGGTACCCTGCATTTGAAAACTGCTTGATCCAGTCAGCCTGAGTATCTTGTTACAGACTTTTCGTGTTTCTCTCCCCTGTTTCTGTTTCTTGCCTTGCCCTTTTTATTTCCACCGTGCTTCAGCCCTTAAGTTTGTGGATTGCCTGAAGACTTAAAATCTGACATATAAACTTATACCACATATCCTCCTGTGATGTCTGTTTCTTTAGAATTAGGTGTTCCTTTCCCTCATCACAATCAAGGTTTTGAGCCTGTCTCATCGTGTCTCAGTGGTCCTATACGATCACTGAATTGCATCCACAATCAGGACATTCGTCCCTGCAGCTCTGGGAGCTGGCGCGTCTGAGACTCACTTCTTCCCCGGTGTTTTCTTGCGTGAGTCTGTTGTGTAGCCGGTACTACTCTTCTCATTTCATACCTACAGGCTTCCATAGTAACTTGTTCATTGCTTTTATTTGTCATTTTTATCCATCTCCTTCTTGTTTGATCCTTGCCATTTCCAAATTTAATGAGTGCTAATTTTCTGATAAAATCTATCTACTGAATGAACCTTAACATGATAGTGAAAAGCAACAATAACAAAAACTGGTTTATGATACAAAAGCCAGAACTTTTTTCCTTTAATTATTTTGGCAAACAGGCTTGCTAGTTAAGAAAGGGCTTTTTAACAGCCAAGCACATCTGCAGTGACGGTATGAGCATCTGTTAGTTTGGAGAAATGGAAAGTTGGTATTACAAAAATCCAAGTGTTCCTTTGGTAACAGATCTTAATTAATGGTATGTTTAGACTTCGAAAATTGAAGAAATTTGTTTCTAATTTCCCTCCATTGGAAATGTTTGGAGGTTAGGTTGGTATATGGAGGTAATGCCACGGTGATTCTAGGATGTGGAAATCAGGTGACATTTTGAGAAGAGGAATCAATTTTTTAAAAAATTTTATCTTGTTGAAGCATAGCTGATTTCTGATGTCATATTAGTTTCAGGCATGCAGCACAATGATTTAGTTTTACATTTCTCTATATCAATGTAATATATGTGATTATTTATATATATTTATTATATCCATATATATTTATGTGTGTTTTCTTTTCAGATTCTTTTCCCTTATTGGTTATTACAAAATACCACATTTCGTTCCCTATCCTGTACAGCAGGTCCCTGTTGTTTATCTGTTTTATATATAGAAATGTGTATATGTTAGTCTCAACCTCCAAATTGAGCTTTCGCCCTCCTTTTCTTCTTGGTAACTATAAGCTTGTTTTCTTTGTCTGTGGGTCTATTTCTGTTTTGTAAATAAGTTCATTTGCATCTTTTTTTAAGATTCCACATCATATGCTGTTTGTCTTTGTCTGGTTTACTTCACTTCGTATGATAATCTCTGTGTCCATCCATGTTGTTTCAAATGCCATTATTCCATTCTTTTTTATCAATTCAGTTCAATTCAGTCTCTTAGTTGTGTCTGACTCTTTATGACCCCGTGGAGTGCAGCACGCCAGGCTTACCTATACATCCCCAGTGCCTGGAGCTTACTCAAACTCATATCCATCGAGTTGGTGATGCCATCCAACCATCTCATCCTCTGTCATCCCCGTCGTCTCCCACCTTCAATCTCTCCCAGCCTCAGGGTCTTTTCCAATGAGTCAGTTCTTTGCACTAGGTGGCCAAACTATTGGAGTTTCAGCTTCAACATCAGTCCTTCCAATGAATATTCAGGACTGATTTCCTTTAGGAATGACTGGTTGGATCTCTAAAAAAACTAAATTCTTTTTTATGCCCCAGTAGGGAAAGGTTGGAGAAGGCAATGGCACCCCACTCCAGTACTCTTGCCTGGAGAATCCCATGGACGGAGGAGCCTGGTAGGCTACAGTCCATGGGGTTGCTAAGAGTCAGACACGACTGAGCGACTTCTCTTTCACTTTTCACTTTCATGCACTGGAGAAGGAAATGGCAACCCACTCCAGTATTCTTGCCTGGAGAATCCCAGGGACAGAGGAGCCTGTTGGGCTGCTGTCTATGGGGTCGCACAGAGTCTGACACAACTGACGCGACTTAGCAGCAGCAGGGAAAGGTTGGGGGTGGGAGGAGAAGGGGACGACAGAGAATGAGGTGGCTGGATGGCATCACCGACTCTGTGGACATGAGTTTGAGTGAACTCTGGGAGTTGGTGATGGACAGGGAGGCCTGGCGTGCTGTGATTCATGGGGTCGCGGAGAGTCAGACACGACTGAGTGACTGAACTGAACATTCCATTACATACATGTATGTATGTACAAACACACATATGTTCTTTATTCATCTGTCATCTTGATGAAAGTGAAAGAGGAGAGTGAAAAGTTTGGCTTAAAGCTCATCATTCAGTAAACTAAGATCATGGCATCCAGTCCCATCACTTCATGGCAAATAGATGGGAAAACAGTGGAAACAGTGGCTGACTTTATTTTTGGGGGGCTCCAAAATCACTGCAGATGGTGATTGGAGCCATAAAATTAAAAGATGCTTACTCCTTGGAAGGAAAGTTATGACCAACCCTAGACAGCATATTAAAAAGCAGAGACATTACTTTGTCAGCAGAGGTCCGTCTAGTCAAGGCTATGGTTTTTCCAGTGGTCATGTATGGATGTGAAAGTTGGACTATAAAGAAAGCTGAGTGCCGAAGAATTGATGCTTTTGAACTGTGGTGTTGGAGAAGACTCTTGAGAGTCCCTTGGACTGCAAGGAGATCCAACCAGTCCATCCTAAAGGAGATCAGTCCTGGGTGTTCATTGGAAGGACTGATATTGAAGCTGCAACTCCAATACTTTGGCCACCTGATGTGAGAGGCTGACTCATTTGAAAAGACCCTGATGCTGGGAAAGATTGAGGGCAGGAGGAGAAGGGGATGACAGAGGGTGAGATGGTTATATTGCATCACTGACTCAATGGACATGAGTTTGGGTAAACTCCAGGAGTTGGTGATGGACAGGGAGGCCTGGCGTGCTGCGGTTCATGGGGTCGCAAAGCGTCGGACACGACTGAGCAACTGAACTGAACTGATGGCTTGGCTATTGTAAATAGTGCTGCAGTGAACACTGGGATGCATGTATCTTTTTAAATTATAGTTTAAGACTGGAAATCAACACTAAATCGTTATCTATAAAATTTCCTCTAGCCTGGAGATCTGTAAAACCTAAGATAAAATTTGCTACTTTAGATTATATAAGGTTGAAACAGAATATATGGTAGTCGTTTTAATCTGTATTTAGAATCACAGTCTCTCCTCAGAAAAAATGTATATATACACTACATTTTGCATAGGACTTACATTTCTAGTGGACTTCCCTGGTACCTCAGATGGTAAAGATCCCGCCTGCAATGCATTAGACCCAGGTTCAGTTCTTACAATATATCATGTATGGGTCAGGAAGATTCCCCTGGAGAAGGGAATGTCTGCACTCTCTAGCATTCTTGCCTGGAGAATCCCAGGGACAGGCTTCAGTCCATGGGAGTCACAAAGAGTTGGACATGACTGAGCGACTAACACTTTCACTTTCAATTTACATTTCCAGTAATATGATAGAATGGATAGCCTGAAAAACTCTTCTTCAATAAAACTCTTTCAGATGATGCATCTTTTAGAAATGTATGGCTCAGGTGTCAATAAAGGGCTTGCCAGCCCTTAGAAGCCAGGAGTGAAACAGGAGCAGATAGCTGAAGAAAGAGGTGTGTGCCAGCACAGCTAGTGGTATCGTCTAATATCTAGTGACCCAGAAAGTTTGCCCCAGACCTGAATTAATACTCCCTGCATGGTCCATAAAATTCCAAGCCAAGCATCTAGTTTAAAATGGCACCAGATGGACAGTGTTTCTAGAAATCAGTCAGAATCATAAGCATGTCTTTCCAGAAGAATTAACTCTTAGCCAGAGCCTTAAAGGTTTGCCAGAGATAAAGTTCTAGTGAAAGTGAATGTACAGAAAAGTTATGAAACATGGAATGATGCAGCTAAAGCAATACTTAGAGGAGATTTTATAGCTTTAATTGCTTATAATTAAAAAGGAGAAAGTGTAAAAATTCGAGCCTATAAAGGTTAGCCTCACAAAGGTTTGGAGATAGGGAAAGGTGGAAGGTGACTTGCCACAGGAACATAGTTGTTGGTACAAGTACTGAACCAAAATATGAGAATTATCTGTTATAACTGTAACAGTAGACATTCCCTCTACTCCCCACAGAAGCACAGCAAATAACTCAACTCTACTGTGCCTTTCATGCATGTCCTTGTGAAAGCAGGATTCGTTTACTTGAATAATAGAAGTTCCTGTTTCCGCTTTTGGCCCTGCCAAAATGGAAAGCTTAAAAAGTAGAAACAAAATATCAAACATTGCTATTAGATCTCATTTTCAATTTTATAGTATTAGAGTTACTATTAATTGTCAAATTAAGGTCTTTTCTGAAAAGTCATTACTGTTTGAAAAAAAATTTGCCATGTTATTGTTAACTTTGTAACAGACTTGGAAGCATATAAACATACAATTTTAAATATTCAGTTTCTGTGTTATTTTATATTGTATATCATATATATTATATTTATAGTGTTCATTTTCCATAAATGTTTCAGATATTTCCTAAATAATAATAGAAATACAGTAAATAGCTTGGATAGTAGTGGAGAGTACAGGAAATATAAAAGCACGTATTAAAGCACCAAAAAGTTAATAAGCATATCAAACTTAACTGCAGTTAAAAAGCAAAGATTGTTAGACTGGATAAATCTAGCTATATGCCATTTATAACTACACACTTAAAACATGAAGATGAAAAAATTAAATGTTAAAAGATGAGGAAAGCTTTACCAATAAGGTACTAAGCAAAAGAAAGCTAGTATATTTTTTTATAATGTCTGACAAATAGCTCTTAAGATATAAAAGATTACTAATTGTAAGGAGAGTATCTAAATGATAATTAGAAGGATCAGTTCATCAGAAAAGATAATGTCTAAACAGTGTGTCAGGCCTTCTCTAGCCTTTTGGAATTTGACTTCATCTCTGACAAGGTACCTTAATTTAAGCCCTTAGATGCAGCCCCTCATATTCTCTTAGCCCGTTGGACATGTATGCTTCTCTCTGTTTCATTCACTTCAACAAGCTGAACCCTGAAGTACCATGTTTCTAAGGGGTGTCCTTCCTAACTACTGATTACTATACTGTAAGAGGCAACTCACACTTAATTAGGAAAATTTAATTTATTAGTCATTGGAAATATATACCACATGTGGCTTAAAAATAAGATTTATGGGAATTCCCTGGTGGTCCAGTGGTTAGGACTCAGCAACACTTAATCAAAAACGGTGTTCTAAATCCATTCCTTGTTTTCTAGAAGAGAACCCCTGATAACTCTAACACAGATTTTGGAAAAGAAAAATTGCACTTCAAGGCCATTTTCTACTTGGATCCATTTCTGGGTTTTGTCCCTGACATCTTTATGATGCCCAGCACTTCAAACACTATTCCTCCTGCACTCCTCTTCTATGTGAAATAATTTCTAATCCTGGTTTTGAAACACTGATTATTGCTCTTACAGTCACTTATGTCAGAGGTCATTCTGACCTCAGGCAAATACCAGGCAACCCAAGCAATTGATCACAGACAAATCCTATTTTCGTAGTATGACTCTTGATAATGAACCTGGGAAGAGAAATGGAAAATTTCTGTAGAACCATCAGCTCATAAGAAAGTGCATGTCGTCCCCATTCATCTAGGCCATTGGTGAGTGAACAGTTTTAACTGTCCATGTTGAATGGTCATTTTTTTTCGGAACTGTACCTAGACTCAAAAAATCCAAGTAACTGAATAGTCTTGCGAAGCCTCTGGCATGGAAGTGGGCTTCTGGGATGCTTGCCAACGAGTTCCTGTTTTGAGGACACAGAATCGAAGTGGAAAGATTAAGTGGAGAGGCACCTCCACCCCTCTAAGTCTTATTCCTATGTTCCATTCAAATCTTGCTCGCCTGATTCCTGTGGGGTCTGGACTTTGGAAATTCTCTTTTTTCATGGATGTCTCAGTTCACCTTGTTAAACCAAATTTGGACTGTGGCCTGTTCATCTGCTTCCAGCTCTGCTGATTGGTTCCAGTTTCCTTGCTCATTAAAGCCAAGATAATCTGGCACCCACCACTCAGGCATCCTCAAGGACCTGGCACCAGGGTAAACCTGGAGACCAGCGAAGAAGCCTCTGTGATCCAGCACACTTGACTGCCTGATGAGAGGCCGTTGTGGTCCCAGAAAGAGCACTGAAATAGGAGCAGAGCTGGGTTCTTGTTTCATTGTTGCCTCTACTACATCACATAAGTTGGGGCATATCTGCAATCTCTCTGGAAGTCTCTTTCCCCAACTATCTATGTGTTTGGACTGCACAGTTTCTCAAGTGTCCTGCAGTTCCAAAATACTGAGTATATGAAAAGCTAAAGGAGCAAAACTCCATTTGTGCCTGTTGTTGCAAAAACACAACCTAGCTTTACCAATAAATGCCAAGAGTTGCATAGGTTACTGATGCTTTTGCACAAAGGTAGATAGTGTGGCCACAATATAAGAAGAGCACAGTTCATATTCTAGAGGTGAGAATTAACCTCTCTAGGGCTGTAAAACAGGGATAATAATGCCCAGTTGGAAATTGCCTGGAAGATTAAATGAGATAATCCTTGGTACTTAGAACTGTGCCAGACAAAAAGTAAGTGCTCACTGAAAGCTATCATTAGTATAACAATGGAAAGTTTAAAATTGATGCAGAATTTTAGTAAGCTTGTGCTGAAATAATAAATACTCAATTGCTGTTCAGAAGTCAAGGTGAGAACAGAATAGGGAATCCAGATGCAGACCCACGTGTGTATGATCAGCTGGTTTGCAGCAAAGGTGCAGCGTAGGGAGGAGAGGATGGGTCCGTCACTACCTGGATCAGTTGACTGTCCATGTGGAAAAAAGTGAACTTGGACTCCGACTTCATGCCACACATAAAAATCAGTTTCATGTGGCCCATAGCGTGAAAGGTAAAGCATGAATGCTTCTGGTAGTGTCAGCTCTTCTCTAGAACATTACATAGAAAAATAACCTCATGACCTTAGCAAAGATTTACGTGAGATACAAAAAGCGTTAACTTCAAAGAAAAAGAGTGGTAAATTAGATTTCATTAAATGTAAGAACCGTTCATCAAAAGACATCATTAAGATAATGAAAAGGCAAGTCACAGAGGAGAAAATGTTTGTTTTACATATATTTGTGTGTGTGTGTGTATATATACACACACACATATATATATATATTTGTGTGTGTGTATCCAGCAAAAGATTCTTATTGAGAATATGTAGAGTTAGACACTTTATAAAAGAAGATAGCCAATGGCCAAAAACATATGAAAAAATGCTTAATATCCTTAGTCCACAGGGGAAATGGAAATTAAAACCACAATAAGATATACTATGTTCCTACAAGAATAGTTGACAAAATTTAGAGCTAACAATACCAAATATAATGGGACTATGGATGGATCCATGGATTTAATGGATACATTAGAACTCTCACACACTGAAAAAGCTGACTTAAAGCTCAGCATTCAGAAAACTAAGATCATGACGTCTGGTCCCATCACTTAGTAAATAGAAGAGGGAAAAAGTGGAAACAGTGTCCGATTTTATTTTCTTGGGCTCCAAAATCACTGCAGATGGTAACTGTGACCATGAAATTAAAAGACCCTTGCTCCTTGAAAGGAAAGCTATGACAGACCTAGACAGTCAATTAAAAAGCAGAGATGTTACTTTGCTGACAAAGGTCCATATAGTCAAAGCTATGGTTTTTCCCGTAGTCACATACAGACCTGAGAGATGGTCCATAAAGAAGGCTGAGCATCAGAGAATTGGTGCTTTCGAATTGTGGTGCTGGAGAAGACTCTTGAGAGTCCCTTGGACTGCAAGGATATCAAAGCAGTCAATCCTAAAGGAAATCAACCCTGAATATTCATTAGAAGGACTGATGCTGAAGCCCCAATACTTTGGCCACCTGATGCAGAGTGGACTTACTGTAAAAGACCCAACTCATTGGAAAAGACCTTGATGCTGGGAAAGATTGGAGGCAAAAGGGGAAGAGGACAGCAGAAGATGAGATGGTTAGATGGCATCACTGACTCAATGGACATGAATTTGAGCAAATCCCAGGAGATAGTGAAGGACAGAGGAGCCTGGTGTGCTGCAGTCCATGGGGTTGCAGAAAGTTGGATACGGCTTAGTACTATCCACAACAATGACGCTGAGTAGGGAAAAAGTTAAGTACCACTACTTTGAAAAACTGTTGTACAGTATGTAATAGATCTGGATAGATTTATTCTCCATGACCCAGCAGTTTCATTCTTAGATAAATACCCACAGGAAGGAGTCCATGTGACGTGTAGAAGAATGCTCACAGCAACGTTATTTCTAATAGCAAAAACTAAAAGCAACCTAAGTCTCTATCAACAGTAAAATGGATAAATTGTACTATGGAATACTGCACAGCGATGCCCAGAGTAAATTCAGAAACAACATGGATAGATCTCAAAAGCACATTGAGCAGAAGAAGCCAAATACACACAGAATACATACTGTACAAATCCATTTATATAAGTGCAAAGACAGGCAGAAATGACCTGTGGTTATAGATTATAAAGATCAGAAAAGCAGTTATCTTTGGTGGGTATGGAGACTGAAGAGGGCCAAGAGAAGCTTCTGGAATTCTGGTTACATTCTATTTTTTGAACTAGGGGGAGGTTCAGTGCAGTTCAGTCGCTCAGTCATGTCAGATTCTTTGTGACCCCATGAACCGCAGCTCGCCAGGCCTCCCTGTACATTACCAGCTGCCGGAGTCCACTCAAACCCATGTGCATTGAGTCAGTGATGCCATCCAACCATCTCATCCTGTCGTCCCCTACTCCTCCTGCCCTCAATCTTTCCCAGTATCAGGGTCTTTTCAAATGAGTCAGCCCCTTGCATCAGGTGACCAAAGTATTGGAATTTTAGCTTCAACATCAGTCCTTCCAATGAACACCCAGGACTGATCTTCCTTAGAATGGACTGGTTGGATCTCCTTGCAGTCCAAGGGACTCTCAAGAGGAGTCTTCTCCAACACCACAGTTCAAAAGCATCAATTCCTCAGTGTTCAGCTTTCTTTATAGTCCAACTTTCACATCCATACATGACCACTGGAAAAACCATAGCCTTGACTAGATGGACCTTTGTTGACAAAGTAATATCTCTGCTTTTCAATATGCTGTCTAGGTTGGTCATAAGGAGTAAGTGTCTTAATTTCATTGCTGCAGTCACCATCTGCAGTGATTATGGAGCCCAGAAAAATAAAGTCAGCCACTGTTTCCCCATCTATTGGCCATGAAGTGATGGCACTGGATGCCATGATCTTAGTTTTCTGAATGTTGAGCTTCAAGCCAACTTTTCACTCTCCTCTTTCACTTTCATCAAGAGGCTCTTTAGTTCTTCTTCACTTTCTGCCATAAGGGTGGTGTCATCTGCATGTCTGAGGTTATTGATATTTCTCCCAGCAATCTTGATTCCAGCTTGTGCTTCCTCCAGCCCAGCGTTTCTCATGATGTACTCTGCATATAAGTTAAATAAGCAGGGTGACAATATACAGCCTTGATGTACTCTCGGGGGAGGGGTGATTACCTAATTGTGTCTCTTTTATAAAAATTCACTGAGATAGGTACCTAAGGTGTGTATACTTTATATATTTTATGCCTCAATAAAAGTTTATTTTAAAGAGTAAAGGAGTGCCCCCAAAGTGGAAACAGCCCGATGTCTAGGAACCAGTGAATAGTTAAATAAATGTGGTGTAGCCGCATGACAGAATATTATTCAGCCATGGAAAGAAATGAAGTACTGATGCAGGCTACAACATTAATGAACCTGGAAACCATTATGCTAGATGAAAGGCAATAACAAAAGACTGCACATATCGTAAGATTCCAGTTAAATGAGATGTCCAGAATAGACACATCTACACAGATAGAAAGCCAATTAGTGGTTGCTTGTGGTTAGGATGGTTGGAAAGAAGCAGAGAGTGGCTGAAAACAGATATGGAGTTTCTTTTGGGGTTGTTGAAATGTTCTAAAATCGATTATGGTAATGGTTGCACAACTCTGAATATACTAAAAACCACTGAACTGAACACTTTGAGGGAATTGTATGTGAATGAAATCTCAAGTTGCTATGAAACCAAAAGCCAGGGGATACCAATAACTGTGGAATGATTAAGCCCCTTAGGAAAAGGCTGTCCCATGTAGACCTGTGGCATGATGGTTAAGAACACTGATTCTAGAGTCCAACATTGCTCTAATCCTAGCTCTGATGTTTGCTGTGTGGCATCGGGCAAATCATCACACCTCGCTGAGCCTGAATGTTTTCATCTGTAAAATATGAATATTAATGGTATCTGTTCCGTAAAACTTTTATAAAGATGATTCATTTAACTGAGAATTATTTGAGTATTTTCTGTTTGCCAGGTCTAATCAGTGATAACTGTTGTTATAGTTGGCCAGGAGGTTTTGCATCTGCAGAGTCTTTTTACTCCATTTTAGTGATGAGGGGTGACAAGTAAATTTGAGAGTGTGTCCTGAGGCCAGGACACGTTTGCCCTATTGTTCCACGCCAGCATCTATTGCAAAATGCAAAAGAAATGTTTGTTTTAGTGACCCTAAGTTATTAATGTTGAACTATATTCTGCTATTAAGAAAAGGAAGTATATAATACATTTATGGAGGTTCCATCTAGAAATACTAAAACTATAAACAATTGATGATTAAAAGTTTGTCATTCAGTTATCTAGAAGATTTAGCAATTCAGAATATTTTATATGAAAACTGAGATATAACCACAATTGACATATCCCACCAGGCTCCTCGGCCCATGAAATTTTGCAGGCAGGAATACTGGAATGGTGGGGTGCCATTTCTTACTCCAGGGAATCTTCCCAACACAGGGACTGAACCCATATGTGTTGCTTCTCCTGCATTGACAGGTGGATTCTTTACCACTAGTACCACCTGAGAAGCCCACAGTTGATACATGGGTAACTCACAAATAGAAAGGGACTGTTGATTACAAGAGTGCATGACAGGGGTTTTGTTTCAGTGAAATGTATTGTTATCATAAAGGAGTCACATTTAGTCATGTTGAAAGTAATACTGTCTTTTACTTAGTCGTCTAAAAATGTATGTTCTGTGAAGTCAATGTTTAACCCCTTTTAAATGTTGCATTGAGAGTGCTTGTAGCCCATAGGAGTTGAGAAAGAAGCAATTACAAGTTAGTCAAATACCTGACACTAAGGGGTGAATCCCATAAAGTATAGGTTAAGAGCTTAGTTTCAGGAGTCTGACCTGCCTGGGCCCAGTGTCCTTATCCTTATCTAAAGAAATCAATCTCATGGCATTAGGAGCATTGACTGAATTAATACAAATGAAGTGCTCTAACAAGCAGGCAACTGACACACTGTTATTATGGGAGAACCAGGATGGTGGATTCATATTGTCAATGTGCGTAAATTACAGATACAATTTTTGGTTAACTTTTGTGAAGCTTTGGGGAATTAAAAAACAGTTTCTCCTTAACGCAAAGAGATTAATTCATAAAACTGAGTAATTAGATCTAAAGGAGCTGATTGGATATGGTGAAAAAAAAATCATGAACCCCAAAAGAGTTCTTCAAAATGAGAGAAAAACCATGAAAGGGTTTTGTCACCAGGATATATTAAAAAAATTTTACAAGGTTTTTATACCTCAGAATTCAAGGTGACTATGAAAGGTGCTTTGGGCTTCCCTGATAGCTCAGTTGGTAAAGAATCCACCTGCAGTGCAGGAGACCTGGGTTCAATCTCTGGGTTGGGAAGATCCCCTGGAGAAGGGAAAGGCTACCCACTCTAGTATTCTGGCCTGGAGAGTTCCATGGACTGTATAGTCTGTGGGGTGCCAAAGAGTTGGACACAACTGAACAACTTTCACTTTCATGAAAGGTGCTTTACTTTTAACTGAAAGGATGGTTGGGATTGAAGTAAGCAGTTGTCTTCTTAAAAATTTGTTTCTTTGGCCAGGCTGGGTCTTAGTTGCAGCACACAGGATCTTTGGTTTTCTAGTTACAGCACGTAGGATCTTTAGTTGTGGCCTGTGAACTCTTAGTTCACAGGGCTCTATTTCCCCCACCAGGGATTGAACCCAGGCCCCCTGCATTGGAGCCTTAGTCATTGGAACACCAGGGAAATCCCTGGATTAAGCAGTTGTTGATAACAGGTAACATTTTGTAAATAGTCATTTAAATACACATGGATGTTTATATTTTAAACTTGTTGAAGATTGTTCATCTCTCTAAATTTGTATTTTGAGACACTGGGGATCATGTTTTGTTAATAGCGAGGCTTTTTAAAAATAGAAAAATCCATAAGTGAGTGTGCAAACATGCTGAAATTTGGTTTTCAGACTTGTATCTTTGGGAAACCAGTCTGCTCGATTCCTGCAAGCCTCGTTACGCTCTTGCGGGCAAGAGAAATAGGCTCCTCAAGCGAGCCATACACACCAAACCTCCAAAGTGGTGGCAGAAGCCTGGGAAGTCACCTTTCAGGCATGGGAATGGTTGTTTCCTGTTCCACAGGGGTGGGGTAGGCCCAACTCCTGCTGCTTCATTTACTGAGCACACCTTCTGAGAGCTTGCCTGCAGAGTATGGAGGTCCACTCTCCTCCAGGCCAGGTGGCTCATGAGCTGCCACTGGCTCTTCCTGTCTCCTGCCTGGGGTGGCCAGTGGTGCTTTTCTCTTGCTGTGTGATGAGGAGTCAGGAATGGGGGCGGCTGCTGAGGAGGGACCCAGCATTTTGTTAGTGTGTATTAAAAAAAACAAGCTAACTATAAAATAAGTAAGCCACTTACATAAAAATTAGAATTTATGTTTTAGCAGAAAGAGAAGTCAGGGTCCTGCCCCTCAGAGAAAACAACTTTTACCATCTTGATATATTTCTTTCCAGACATTTTTAAGCTGGTCTACATTTTTTTCACTTTAGACTTTTCATCTTTATTCCCTTTCCAGCTTTTGGAAGCTGGAAACATGACAAATGTGTATGATGTAGGAAGGAACAGTCCCTGTATCCTCAGGCTGCAGAGGTCGTCACTGCGGGCATTTTTAATTCTGTTCCTCATAAGCGGTAACCCTCTCCTGCCTCTATTGGCTAGCCTTCCTTTGAAAACTTGTTGCTAGTTTTACTTAACTGGATTTTTCCTTTTTAAACTTTTTTTCTTTCCTTGGCATCAACCTCTACAGTTTTTTTTTTTTTTTTAACTTTGGATAGAAAATGTTGAACACACACAAAAGCAGATAGAATAGTATCATGAAACCCCTTGTTCCCCTCTCCCAGCCCTGGCAACCCTGAAACCATGGCCAGTGCACCCCACTCACACCCCACCCACCCCACCCCCACTCCCAGCCCTTGCATGGACCTGCGAATCTCGTCACTGCCTTTGAGGGCCCTTCTCAGCCCTTCTGACCTCACTGTCTTCTGGCAGTGAGGAAGAACCAAGTGCCTGCCCTCCTGCGCTCCGAGCTTCTCCTGAGCCTGTGCTCTCTGTCCCAGGTCTGACCTGGGCCATCCCCACTCCTGAAACGCCTGGAAGTTCCCAGACGTTGGGTGTGCCAGCCTCCCATGTTCACCTCCTCATTCTCTTCCCTGTTAATGAAGGAGGCCATCGCTCAAATCAATTGGAAGGGGAAAAGTGGAATTTACTACCTGGGTGTTCCTCTTCCATGCTGTTCGTATAAATTTAAAACTTAGATTCCTGAGAATTAGATTGAACATGACAAAAATTGCTGTGTGGGCAGTTTAGTGAGCACTTGCAGATTGATAGAGCCCTTTGTAATAATGAAGGAAAAAGGTTCTGTAAGCTGCTTGGTTCCAGAAGGTGAGCTCACCAGTTACGGTGTTTGCAGCTAATGCTTCTCATTAACCCTTTGCTGGATGGCCAAAAGCAAATACAAGAAAGACAATCCCAGACTCTTCAAATCCAAGCCTTCAGGAGAACCTAAGAAATCATCTTGTACAACCCCCTTCTTATGCATCGGGACCTTACATTGCATTCAGATTTACTTATCCTAGAATTTTTTGTGTTGCCTCCTTTTAAGCTTATGAAATATTCTCAAACCATCACCACGTCATGGCCATGGCCTTCTGCCATGGCTTGCTGTACCAGTGGTCAACTTTTGCATTTGATTACATAACCAAATACCGCACAGAACTGGAAGACGTCAGACTTTGACTTGTCCCTCTTACCTGGCAGCCCAGTCAGTGTTTCCACCAGAGTCAGAGAGAATTTTCTTAGCCCAACTAAAAGATGGAGTTGGTTGTGTGATTACACGATGATCCAAGCCCAGTTGTCCCTCGGAAAGGGAATTGGTCTCTAAAACTTAGTGGGACCAAACTAAGGTCTTAGTTTAGTTTGGCTTCCCTGGTGGATTTCCTGGTGGCTCAGATGGTAAAGCGTCTGCCTGCAGTGCAAGAGACCCAGGTTTGATCCCTGAGTTGGGAAGATCCCCTGGAGAAGGCAGTGGCAACCCACTCCAGTACTCTTGCCTGGAAAATTCCATGGACAGAGGAGCCTGGTGGGCTACAGTCCATGGGGTCCCAGAGAGTTGGACACGACTGAGCACCTTCACTAAGGTCAGGGCCTGCATTCTGACTGGGTTGCTGCCCTACGGGAGGCCCGTCCCAGCTGGGGATGTCTGGACGACAGAAAGTCCCTTTCTCTCCATCCTCTCAACTGGATTACCATTTCTGAGTTTCCAGAACACTGTTTTTTTTTCTCTTCACTCTCTTAAGACACGTTTTTGGGAAAGCCGACCACAAGGTCAAGAGAGTGACCCTAGCCAGAGCAGCGTGTTCCCATCACGTGGACCGGATGGAAGCCAGTCTGAGGGACAGGAAGCCCGACACCCGCTGCATCTGTCAGGGTGTCTAGTGGGCTGTGCTCCGTTTCATCTACCTCTGTTTATCACACGTGTGACGCCACCGAAGGATTGCTTCGCTTTGTTTTCCTGTCAGTGTTGATCCTGAGAGGTCGTGATCTCCTTCAGGCCCACTGTTTGCAGTCCGGTCTGACCCTGGGTGCATCAGTAGAGCATGGTACGAGGATGAAGGCACTGACAACACGAGGAAGTGAACGTGGTAGATTCAACTCATGTCGCTTCTCTGCTTAGAACTCCCTGGTGGTTTCCAATTACACGTGAAATATAATCTAAACACTTCATGCTGGCCCACTGGGGCATCTCTCATTGGGCCTCCTCTCGCCTCCTGGCTTCCAGTTCCCTCTTTTCCTATCTTCTTTCTGTTTCTTAGATGCACCCAGCCACCCCTCCACCGCCCACACCCCCAGACCTTTGCTCTGGTTATTTTCCTCCCTGGGGTGCTTTCCACTCTGTCAATACTTAACTTCCTTTTATATACACAAATCTCAGTCTGTTTCCTCAGGGACACCTTTCCAAACCAAATCTGAGGTAGGTCCCAGGCGTTCTCATCACTCACTCTGTTTTATTTTCTTCCAGGTCGTTTTTGCCTTGGTAAGCAGTCTTAGCATTTATTTGTTTGCTTATTGTCTTTCTTTCCCCTTCAAGAGTGTAAGCTCCACAAGAGAAGGAACCTCGTCAGTCTTGTTTACTTGTATGTCTCCAGCGCCTAGGAAAAAAACATACCTGTCATATAGTAGGAGCCTAATAAGTATGTGTTAAGTTGCTAATTGAATGAAGGAGGTTATTAGGAGCATGTTTGGGAGGAGGTTGTTGAGGATTCTGAAGTGACTTGATGCCAGGCCACGTGGCTGTTTCACCGAGAGAAGACCCAGGGGCTGCAGACTCGGGGTAAACATTCCAAGCTGCTGCTGTCCCCGTGGAGAGCCCCTCCCTCTCCCCTCCCCACCCCCGCTGGAAGAGATGGGCCACTTTACTCATTATTGAAGGCAGAGTGCTGTCCCTGGAGGAGATGTGGCAGCCCCGTGGGGGGTGGAACTGGGCCATCAGGTGGGAACGCTCGGCAGGTGTGTTTTGGCTCTGAGGGGAGATTTGTTTACATCGTCATTGCTGTCTGAGGGTGGAGTGGGCTGCACTAGCAAGTAGTGGTTTCTCAGGCACGTCGGATGTGCAAGCGAAAGGTTGGACACATTCTGGGAAGAACCTGGTGTGGGGAGGACTCTACACAGTTAAACCAGGCAGGGTTTACAATCCCTTTCCACCCAGAGTGGCAGCGAATCTGCCCTGTGTTTTTATTTTCTTGCGTGTGTGCTCAGTCTTGTCTGACTCTTTTGCAGCCCCATGGACTGTGGCCCACCAGGCTTCTCTGTCCGTGGGGTTCTCCCAGCAAGAATACTAGAGTGACTTGCCGTTTCCTTCTCCGCGTCTCCTCCTGGCCCAGGGATCAAACCTGCGTCTCTTGTGTCTCCTGAAGTGGCGGGCAGAGCCTTTACCACGAGCACCCCTTTGTGCACCAGCCCTGCGCTCTGTCTTCTCCTTGTTCTTTGCGCTGATTACAGAGGAGGGGGAGACACCTAGTCAGGACCTCTGTCCATCGGAGTGGGGGCTGCAGGGACGGTGTAAGATGCTATGGGAGATGCCAGATTTGGGAGGGGGCAACCTGGGAAAGCCACCAGAGGGAGTGGGTGTTACACAGGGGTCTGCAGGACTGGTGGGGGTCATCAGGAAGAGAAACAGGAGGACGCCCTGCAAGGAAGGTGATGGGTTTGAGCAGTTTAAGAAGTTTGGTGACAGTTTCTGGTACTCAAGGGCTTAGGGCCAGGAAAGTTGAACGTGCTCAGGGCAGACCCACATGATAACAAAGTTTGTCACAATTACTGCTTTGTGACGCAGTGACAGAGCACAGCATACAGAGAGAGGAGTGGAAGAAACAAGCCAAAGGGCAAGAACACTGGCAGGAGCCAGGCTAGTGAGACCTGAGAAGCCAGGACTGGGCTGCATGCTCAGGGCTGTGGCGGCCTGCAAGGCTTGCGCAGGGGGTAAAGGTGAACGCCGGTGACGCACGTCTGGAAGGCCGCGGTCTCACTGCTGGTAAAGGGACACTTGGTATTTTCCCTTTTGTAACAGGCTTGACCCTTTCAAGTCCTTAGGACAGTCACTCTGCTACTGCTAAAGATGACTGCAGACCAGAAGTGTGGGAAGGAACGGCTCCATCTTGGGCTTGTAACCGAGAGGACTGGGGCTGATGGCGCAGAGGTGGCTCTGCTGTCAGTCCCTGTGACAGGAGGCTAAAGGGACGGCCGTGGGAGCAGGGCAGTGGCTGCAGACAGCGCTGGGAAGAGTCCCTGACAGGACTGCTGAATCCGGAGCCAAGAATGTGGCTTCTGCTGAATGAGAAGAGACAGGGAGGGCCTTCCAGCCGTGACCCACTGAGATGGAAACGTGGGCTGTGTTGGCTTGTCCTGGAGTTACCGCGATAGCGGTTGCTGGTGCGGGCAGTCATAAAAGGGAGCAGAGGCCCTGGATCTGCCCCAGTTTTGAATCCAGGGTTTATTGCGTTACTAGCCAGGTAACCTTGGGCAAGTGACCTGGACCCTCTCTGAGCCTCAGATGACTCATCTGTGAAACACGGTTTATATGGCTATTGTCAAAGCTACATGAATGTTTGTGGAGCCCCTGGCACAAAATAGATATTAAGTAAATGGTCACTTCTGCTATCCTTATCATTTTTATGATCATCATTGTCGATATTACGTTCATGTATTTGTAATAGATTACAAAACACTTTCACATGTTCTCAGTGAAGTAGAAACAGATTTCAGCTCAACTTGCTCCCACAGAATGAGGTTTTGCAACCTTCCTCTCTCATAGCCTTGGTCACACCATACTGTCACCATGTTAGTGTGTCTGCCAACCCCATTAGACTGTGGGTGCCTTAAACAGAGGGATTCTCTTACAGATGCCCAGTGCTAGAATAATCTCGTGTCCCCATTTCCGTGTATCCTGGGTCTGTGTAAGGAAGCCCTTGCTCACGACCAGAGCTCCTCAGAATTAGAGCAAGTGGCTTCAAGATGTGAGCTCCCCACCCGGGAGGGTTTGTCACGAGCTGCCTGACAGGGATACAGTTGGGATGTGGCTGAACTGACTGGGAGGCCAGCTTAGAAGAGAAGGTCCTTAAGCCCCTGTCTTGTGTTCTGTTAATGTTTTCATCGGGTGGAGCGGCTCTGGTGTTCACTCAAGTTCATCCAAAGGGGCAGTTGTGGAAGTTTGGGAGCCCTGTGCACAGCGAGCCACACGTGGCTGGGCTTGGGAACTCTTCCTTCCTCTGCTTCACAGCTCTTCAGAACTCTCAGGACTCACCTTAGCCCCAGCAGATGAACGTGTTTAATGTAAAAAAAAAAAAAAAATTAAGGAATACTTTTATATGGAAGACAGTACTTCTGGAAACATCAAATTGGTCCTAGATGTTTTGGCAGCATATACTACATAACCTTTTGGATTTATATTTTCTCTTTCATAGTATAAAAACTCAAAAGAGTTTTGCAAGTTCACATTATGTAAATATATGTAATAAAATATTTACTTAGGGTTTCCATAAAAAAAGGTCCAAAGGAGAGAATAAGAGAGCTCCTCTTTGCTGGTTTTAGAGGCTCTTCTGGGAATCCCGAGAGAAATTTAAGCCTCTCAAATCTGTTTTGATTGGCCCCCCGCATGTTTTATCTCCTGTAATGAGCTCTTTGTCAGTTTGTCAATTTTGACTAAGGACAGAAAGTTCATGTGTAGTAACAGCACGCAGACTGAATTTAAAATTATGGTTTGTATCATGATGTAATAATCCTCTCTCTTTTCCTTTAGTCAATATTTACCTGGTAGGCCAGTATATTACAACTCTGACTTCAAAAGAAGACACTTTATTTTGCCTTCTCCCAGTGTTGGTTTTAGATACTGCTAATACGGAAATTGGGAGTTGAGCCGTCTGAGATACTTGGCCATGTTCTTTCCAGGCTGAGTTCCTCGATCTTTGCAGGCAGGTCTCTCTGCTCCTGGTGACCCAACAACACAGCTGCGAAGCTCACACAGGGAAGCGGCTGAACTTTGAGCCACACTGGTTTTCCTCAGCCTTCCAGACAGCCCCTTCCTCTGTGGGAAATAGGCCTGTTCTGGGATCCCATAGCGGCCAATATTTCTTAGATGGATTTGGGTTTCCCCTTAAGTATTAATGTTACAGAACTGGGTGGAAAAACCCGACACTGCCCTGTAGGAGGGTGGGCCCCGAGTGTGAGACAGATGAGAGTGGGAAATCTTAAATTCTTTTCTTTCCCTGAACCTCTTATTTTAACCACCCCAAGTTTAAACACTTTTCCATTTTTAAAAATTGAGGGAAAAATCCTCCCCCAGTGAAGAAGAAATAAGGGAACAGTAAATAACTACAACAGCAAGGAGATCAAACCCTTCAAGCCTAAAGGAAATCAACCTGAATATTCATTGGAAGGATCGATGCTGAAGCTGAAGCTCCAATACTTTGGCCACCTGATGCAAAGAACTGACTCATTGGAAAAGACCCTGATGCTGGGAGGGATTGAAGGCAGGAGGAGAAGGGGACAACAGAGGATGAGATGGTTGGATGGCATCACCGACTCAAAGGACATGAGTTTGAGCAAGCTCGTGTTGCAGTCCATGGGGTCACAAAGAGTTGGACATGACTGAGCGACTGAACTGAACTGAAATAGCTACACAGTTTGCAGGTAAAACGTGAAATACCTTAAGACTGATTATCCAGGTAAAGCAGAAGAAAAAGTGGTGACATGTTAGTAAGCTCCTCTGAGTCAGCTTGGCTATCAGGCATGGTTATTTTAATGAGTCATAACCAAAAGGAAACTGATCAACATGTGAACTTCCAAGTCTACAGATAGGCTGGTTTCATGTTCAGCTGTGCCCTCAAGTTCAAACAAGGCCATTGTGTGTCTCCCTGTGATTCTCAGCCCTGTTGTTTTCTCTGTCAGTGTAATTATGGAGCAAAGGTGTTTCTTTGACAGCTCCAGACTTATTGTCCAGAGTCTGGGGAGAAAGACCCTCTTTTCTTAAGTCTATAGCAACCCCTGAAAACAGGCTCAGACGTAGAGAATAGACTTACGGACATGGGGAGAGGGGAGGAGAGGATGAGATGTATGGAAATAGTAACATGGAAACTTACATTACTATATGTAACGTAGATAGCCAACAGGATCTTGCTGTATGGCTCAGGAAACTCAAACAGGGGCTCTGCATCAACCTAGACGGGTGGGATGGGGAGGGAGATGGGAGGGAGTTTCAAAAGGGAGGGGATATATGTATACCTATGGCTGATTCGTGTTGAGGTTTGGTAGAAAACAGTAGAATTCTGTAAAGCAATTATCTGTCAGTAAAAAATAAATAAATTAAAAAAAAAAACAGGCTCAGAGTCAGTCTACTTGGGTCACATGCCTTGCCTAGACCAGTCACTATGAACCGGATGGGGTACAGTGGAATTCCATCAAGCACATATTTCAATGGTAAGCAGTTCCCCTCTGTGCTTGTACCGTCGGTGTGCTTCTGACTGCCCATGCTGCTCACTGTCTCCAAGCCAAGGGCCGTTTTACAGATGCACTCTTTCATATTCTGTCCATTCTGTGCATTTTCACATGTACATGTTGGTGTGTATGTGTATAATCACATATACTATATCCGATAGATGATGTGGGGGATGTTCAAGAGTAAATCCTAAATGTATACCCTAACTAGCCCCCACACCCACTTTGATGCAATTCCCACCTGCCTGAGTCCTCAGACCAGGTCTCTGGTAGAACTGATAGAGCAGGCGGGACCTGCTGAAAAAATAACTCCGCCAGGAAGGGAACAGGCAGTTCTAAAAAGGAAAGAAAGTAGGTCTTTTACCAGAACAGGAAAGACAACAGGCAAACACGCTAATTGTTAATTCATTCACTCAGGAAGTATTTATTGAGTGCCTACCATGTCAGGAACTTTCCTGGTGGCTCAGATGGTAAAAACGTCTGCCTACAATGCGGGAGACCCAAGTTCGATCCCTGGGTCGGGAAGATCCCCTGGAGAAGGAAATGGCAACTCACTCCAGTACTCTTGTCTGGAAAATCCCATGGATGAAGGAGCGTGATAGGCTATAGTTCGTGGGGTCACAAAGAGTCGGACATGACCGAGCGCCTTCACTTTCACTTTCATCATGTCAGGCATTCTTCTCGGCACTGGGCCGACAGCAGTGGACTTGACACTAAAGGCACTGCCTTACTGGAGCCTTCACTGTAGCGGCCGATAGTGAACACAGGAGCCAGTAAAGACGCGCTGTGGTGTCTGGGAGTCATGATAGCTCTGAAAAGAAGACCACCACGATAAGCATCTTCAGCTATGAGTTAGGTACTGTAGCAGTGCAGGTGGGGGAAACAGGTCAGAGCATCTCATCTTGTTCTGGGATTCGGTCTCCATCGACCCTTACATGGTGAGAAGGATTTGGGTGTGCAAATTCTGTTGCAACTATTATCCCAAGTGTAAGAAAAAGGATGAGCCAAGCAAGCGTCCGAATGAGATGAGGTAAGATACGTTCTGGGAATGGGAAGAGATTTCCCATGATGTCTGCATAGAGAGTGCGTGGAAGATGAGCCATAAGGCTGGCAAGGTGGATTGAGGCGAGCCTGTGCAAGGGTATGAGTAAGAGGCTCGACATCACTGTACCTGTGGTTCCGACGGGTATTAGCAGCAATGTGGAGGGTGGGGTGGGGGGAAGGGGGAAGTCAGGTTGGAGGGCCAGCCCTGCGGCTGAGTGAAGGCTGGCATAGACCAAAGGGGCAGTGCTTTCAGAGGCTTTAGGGACTAATTCCTTCTGGTGAGCTGAAAGGATTCATTGATTATCCAAAATGAGTCTTCTGCAAGTGTACTGATGTTTACTCAAAGACAAAGAAAACTTTAGCAGTGGTAAACATCTTGTAAAAATGGTTACTGTTGTCTGTTCAGGATAAAAAAATCTCATCCATTGGACTATAGTGAGGAAAGTAACCCTAGTGCACACCCCAGAGGGTTGGTGGAGAGCCTGAAGGCGGCACCCTGGGCTCCACGCCCCCTGACCTCGGAAAGCGACCTGCCTTCTCGGGGTAGATTCCCAGGAGGGGTCACCCTGGCCTTCGGTTCCAGGCTGATCAACCTTCTTGTGCATTTACAGGTAACTTTGAAGTGGGCGTGCATATTGCTGATGTCAGTTACTTTGTTCCTGAGGGATCCAGTCTCGATAAAGTGGCTGCTGAGAGAGCTACGAGTGTCTACTTGGTTCAGAAGGTAAAAATTAGTCCTTAGTTTCTTGGGTTGAAAAACATGCTTCCATTATGTTATCGTCCCTTGTTTGTTTGTCCTTTAAAAGAAAAATCATGAGGAACAGCTCTTGTGTATGCTGCTCGCTCTGGAAATGTCCCACCCCTGGGGTCCTAGGAGCCTGAGCCCATGCTCGTATCATGAGTGGGCCATGGCCATAGGACTTAGCCTAGGATGTCTAGTATTTACCAAGTTCCTCTCACATGCCCAACTTGTCCACCCCAAACACTGACCCCCTCAGAATGGAAAGGACAAAGATTAACTCAGGTGGACCACAGACCTAAAGGGAAGGACTCATGTCATCCTGGCAGTGTGAAGGGTGGCAGTGGATCTTTTTAAGAGGCAGTACTCTAGTGGGTTGTTTTTTACTTGGTAGAGACTTTAAAACTGTCACTGGCGATTCCATGTCAGTTTCCTGCAAGGCCCTGTGGCACCACCATGCCCACCGCCTCCCCATCACATTATTTCCCAGAATATGCCATCTGCCAAGGGTGTATTCAGACACAAAGACAGAGGAGCCACATTCCAAATGCGTGATTGGCGTGGGGCCCAAGGCCTGTAAGTTCACTCCGCTATTGTAGTATACATTCCTTTCAAGTCTGAAACCAAGGCTCTGTACAAAGAGAGGCATCAGCTGTGTCAGGGGTTTCTTAGCCTCTGTCTCTTGTCTCTGGAGCCCACTTTGGCCAGGGTCACTGCAGCTTCAACATGGCTGTCATCTGAGGTTGTCACCTTGGATAATGGTGATATTATATACCCCATCATTCCTCAGCTCCAGGACCTTCTAGAGCTGTGCTCTGAGGCCTAAGCACCTCAGCCACACCTGCATGTGTGACATATGGAACACAGACTTCCAGACATGTCCCTGCCAGGTTCCAATAAGCCGTGTCATTCGGCCTGTGAGTGCCCAGCCGCCTGCCAGCAGTAAGAATCAGTGCTGGGCAGAAGGGTTGTTGCGTAGTTGAACCCTCATTCATTTCCCCAATCCAGTCCTGTACAGTCTAGCACTCCACCCCCGCCTTACACACATGGTCTTGGATAACTTATACCAGCAGTCTCCATGCCAGCCCCAAGAGGGGTACATTATAGAATCCCTGGACTCCAGTTTCAGCAACGTGCCTGTGTTGTGCCCACAAAGGCGCTGGCAGTTCTAGAACAGGAATCCTCAGGGACAATCCAAAAGTTCCTAGAATGTCTAGTATTTACCAAGTTCCTGGCACATGTCCAACTTGTCCACCCCAATCACTGACTCCCTCAGAAGGGAAAGGACAAAAATTAACTCAAATGGACCACAGACCTAAATATGAAATGTGAAACTATAAAACTCCTACAAGATAACACTGGAGAAGATTTAGATGCCCTTAGTTTGGCAATTATCTTTTTGATGCAATACCAAAGGCACACCTCTGAAAGAAAGAATCGATAAGCTGGGCTTAATTAAAATTAAATATCTATGCTCAGCAAAAGACACTGTCAAGAAAATTGGACATCTAGTTTATTCAGGTGTTCAGCTTTGCCTGCCATTTATACTAGCTGCTCAGAACCTCCGTGTAGCTGTTTTCTGCTGTTCCAGATACAAGAATACTGAGAGGGGGAACGGAGCTGATTATTGAGCTGTGAAATTCTGGGTCAGATGCTGCATAATCATTCAGACCCAGTTATAATTAACAGTGTGTTATCAGTGACAGGTAACCTCTAGGCATAGTGGAATTAAAAGACCCAGAACCTTCAGTCACCCCTCAGTGGGAATGGAAAGCTGTATCCTCATCTGAACAGGTGTTCTACCCCAAAGACTTAGCTTATGTCCAAGCATTCAGGCCCCTGTCTGGCCTCTGTGGCCTGTTCAAACCTAAATGCAGTGTTTGAGGACTTCTGTTTGACCCCCATCCCACATGATGTCTATGACACCTGTGCCCAAGCCGAGGGCAGGTATAGGTGGCTTAAGAGAATGCAGCCCAAATGTGCTGCCCACACAAATCACTGAACATCAGCACACGAGGCTTGCCACCTGACCTCCCCTCCCATGGCTGTGAAACCTGAGCCATCACCATGCCATTTCTATCCACATGAATGGACAGTGCTGGCCCTCAGTGTGTGTTTGTGTTTTTGGAGGGTCTACTCAACATTTTTCAAGTTCATATTCCATTCAGTGTTCACTTACAACCAAGTAAGACCTATCAACTGGGACCAGAAGAAGTATTGCTGCGGGGAGCAGCCCTGAATAAGGAAAACATAGCTCTGGGAGCTGTCTTGTGAATTTAAGGGTCTGTGTACAGACATAGCTCTTTGTCTCGCCACCACTTGGAATTTAGGTAGTTAAGATAGTTAATCTTCAAGAAGCACCCTTTTGTCTTGAATGCACAAATGACACATATGGGATTTATTATGACTGCCCAGAGGAAAAACAGACCATCTTGGTATGACTCAAGATAACATGTGAAGCCTTGGGATTGATGTACTCTAGACATTATCTCTTATGAGAAAACACCTGTGGCAGTAGAAAGTTTCTTGTAGCATAAGTATAAATATGCCTGTGAGAAATAAAGTGGTATCGCTCGCTTGCTTGTCTCATTGCAGCTGCGATCCTCTCAACCCCATCTTTTGTCTGTCTTTTTTTTCTTAGCCGTCGTAGCCGCGCTCCGTGCCCAGTTAGCTGTTGCCGGCGGGCCCGGCATATTGCTATTGTTACACCCATTTCTACTGACGACATTCCTTGTCCACAGTTTCCTCATGCCTTTATTTAACATCCCCATTAATAACAGCCTCAATTTCTGAGCTTCCCCAGTATAGAGTAGCCCACTAGTACCTAAGGAGCCATGAGTTACTTAGGAGGATATTGCATTTCTGGTAGGCTGACCTGGAGTGGGAAATGTATCATCAAGCCTGGGTCTCATAAGGCATCCATTCAGAGTTATGGACTGAATGTTTGTTTCCCCCTCAAACTCGTGTATTGAAATCCTAATCCCTAATGTGATGATCTTAGGAGGTGGGGCCTTTGGGAGGTGATTCGGTCATCAGGGTGGAGTCCTTATGAATGAGATTAGTGCCCTTATAGGGAGAGAGCCCTGAGAAGGAAATGGCAACCCACTCTAGTATTCTTGCCTGGAGAATCCTTTGGACGGAGGAGCCTGGTGGGCTGCTGTCCATGGGGTCGCACAGAATCAGACACGACTGAAGCAACTTAGCATGCATGCACACATTGGAGAAGGAAATGGCAACCCACTCCAGTATTCTTGCCTGGAGAATCCTAGGGACGGAGGAGCCTGGCCGGCTGCCATCTATGGGGTCGCACAGTGTCGGACATGACTGAAGTAACGTAGCAGTAGCAGCAACAGGAAGAGAGCCCAGAGAGCTTTCTCATCACCATATGAGGATCCTGCAGGAAGGTGTCATCCCTGAACCAGGAAACGGGCCCTCACTAGACATTGAATCTGCCATCACCTTGATATTAGATGTCCCAGCCCCCAGAACAGTGAGAAATTAGTGTGTGTTGTTTAAGCCACCGGTCTTTGATAATTTTATTATAGCAATCTGAATGTGATAAGATAGGCAGAATCTTTTAAAGTTGAATGTATAAATATATGGCCTGACAGTTTTACTTCTAGGTACGTACTTAACAGAAATGCATGCACATGTTACAAGGAAAACGTTTGAGAATATTTGTTGCAACACTATGAAAGTAGCCAAAAAACTGGAAACTATTCAATACCATCAGCTGTAGAATGAACAGGTAAATCTGTGGTGTAGGCTCTCAGTGGAATGCTGTACGACAGTGAGAGGGAATGAGTGACGGCTCCACACACAAACATAACGGGGAAGGAAACCAGACACAAGCGTACACACTGCGTGAGTCCATTTATATAAAGTTCAAAAACAGGCAAAGCAAGAAGTCAGGATCGTGATGGTGCTTCAGTCGTGTCCAACTCTTTGTGATCCCATGGACCGCAGCCTGCCAGGTTCATCTGTCCACAGGGTTCTCCAGGCAAGAGTACTGGAGTGGGTTGCCATGCCCTTCTCCACAAAATAGTGATTACCCTTGAGGAAAGGGGCCCATCTCGTGGGGGCTTCTTATGATTCTTGGTCTGGGCCCATGAGTGTTCAGTTTGTGAAAATGCTTCAAGCTCTTCCTTATGAATTGTGCATGGGGTGAGTGTGTGTGTGTGTTGAAATCTTTTTTCTTCTGAAGCTTGTTGGGGTGACTTTCAGCATTCCACTCTGACTCCTTTTAGTGTATGCAAGCAGCCTACTCAGGCAAAGGAACCGACCTCAAAACCCAAGACCCCCACTCAGACTTGGCCCTCCTGAGAACACAGCTCTGATGTTTGTACCTTGATGACACTTAACATAACCTCAGGTTGGAGATATCCCGTCTACACCTCCTGCCCAGAAATGCAGTTGGCTTAATCCAGTCTTTGTGTGGCCCAGAGCCTTACTTAGGGAAGGGAGATGAGACTTTAAAACCCCTTTTATCTGCAAAAACTATGACGTTGTGATGGAAAGAGAAATAGAGGTAGCAGTCAGACTCCATGAGGTGAATAAATGTGAAACGTTCTTCCCCTATAGATTCAAACGTTTAAGAAATTTCAACCCAACTAGAGGTTTTTATTCCAAGCAGATGGCTTTCTCTTATCTAGCAGCCACATTCTCCTTTTTATAGCCAGGAATTACATTTCAAATTCAGAAAATGAAAATTGAGTTAAGTAACTAGTCAGCCTGTTTCCTTTGCTCTTCCCTTTCCTTTGGTTTTGTGATGGTCACCCTTCTAGCATTTCTCTCTGGGACTGCAGAGTTAGGGCTTTTTGGCCCTGAAAGGCCGGGAACCGAGTGGAGGGAGGAACTGGTGCTCCCGAGCAGAGCAGCGAGTGGCTCCTGCTGCTGGGCCCTGCCCCCAAGCTTGGCATTAGTGAGTGGTGCGGCCTGCAGCCTCAGGCAGCAGCAGCCGTGCGTTCTGATTCCTTTGAACCACTGCTCTGACCTTTCTTCCTACTCATTTGTGTTTCTTAAAGGACCGTGTCCAGGAACTTTTCTGCTGTTTTCACTTGACTGCCTATAAAAGTCTGCTTCAGAGCTGCTGCTCTCCCCACCCCCCACCCAGGTTCCCTCTGTCTCATTTCTCAAAATCGTTCCTCTCTCTCTCTCTCTCTCTCTCTCTCGTTCATCAGATGGGGGTGGAATGTGTGTGTTGGGGGTTGGGGGGCGATGCCAGTTGATTTCTCATCTGTAGGGAAGGTGGCATCAGTCTCTTTTCATTCCGTGTTACTCACCCTAAGTAACTGACGTCAGCATTATAGTCTAAGCTTGATTTGGGAAATTCTCCCATAGATTAGGATAGTATACAGTGAAACAGATCTTGGGTCCAGATACCATGTTACTGTCCAGATTAGCAACATGTGCGTGCATTCTAAGTCACTTCAGTTGTGTGTGACTCTTTGCAACCCTATGGCCCTATAGCTTGCCAGCCTCCATGGGGAGTCCATGGGGACTCTCCAGGCAAGAATACTGAAATGGGTTGCTATGCCCTCTTTTAGGGGATCTTCCTAACCCAGGGATCAAACCTGCGTCTCTTATGTCTCCTGCATTGGCAGGTGGGTTCTTTACCACTGGTGCCACCTGGGAAGCACCAAATATCATCATACTTATCTTATACATGAAATTCTTTTTGTTGGGATTTTACTTACACTAATACATATTTAGTTACTCCTTAACACTAGGGTACACTTAGAAGGAAAGATAAATTTGTATATTGTATTTAAATCCTGTGAAAAAGCACTCATTTTGACAAAAGATAGATATCTGTTAGGATAGGGGACAACTGTCTACCTCAGCTTAGTCTTGTCCTGCTCAGAAGGATGTGACATCTAGCTGCTTAATATCCCCAAGCTATCTTCTCTGAGAGGGAAATACAAGGTAATAATAGAATTTAAGGTAATGTTTAAAAAATAAGTGAATAAGTTTTTAAAATCAAACCTAAACAGTTGAAACCTAAACCTAAATTTTCTGCCTGTTGGCTCAAGCACTCGTGTTATTTTAGGTGTGAAACAGCTCAAATGAAAGTTCGCCCATAAATCTCTACGATATTTTATTGGTACTGCTTTATAATAGAGATCAAAGATGGGGATTGGAAGCCCGTCTTAATATGGAGTCCAAAGAGTTTTAAGACGTTCCTTTTTGACCCCAGCAGGTTGTCAGAGTGTTGATGTTTTGTTAATGTCAAACTGTGGAGTAAAGAGTTGATCAAATTCAGAATTCATGGAAGTGTTGATATGAAAAAGAAAACTCTTTAAGCAGAGATGTTGGCTGGCAGATGAATTATCTCTTCACTGTAAGTCACTTCAGCCTGTGAGTGGGGAGCTAGCTGAATGTACCTTATCATTAAAACCTCAAAGAGAACAGGAGGAAAAACTCACCAAGTTCTCAGGCTCTGATAGCCAGTGGGCACTGCTGGTGGGAGGGAGGTTTGGGAGCCAGCAGAGGCCTGGGGCAGAAGAAGCCCCTGCAGCCTGCCCCCGCCCCCTGGCTCTGGAGAAGCCCCAGTGGGTGTTGCCCTCTGGCCCCTGCGAGCTGTTGTGACCCCCGTATCGCGGCTAGTCCCTCCTGTTCGTTTTTTCCTAGATGATTGATTCTTCCCCCTCTGTGGCCCTTTCCGCTGGTCACAGGGCTGTCCTGGCTAACCCATTGCTGAACTTGGCCAGCCTGCCCGCTGTGGCTTTAGCAGATGTTTCTGCTCTGTGAGGCTAACAGAATATTTTATAGTCTCGATGGTACCCCCACCCAGCTGCCTTGGGCAGTTTACCTAAATGATCAATTTCTCTCCACTCTCCTAAGCCCTGGTCCACAATGCTTAGAAAGTCAGTGTGGGATCTTCAGTGTCCCTTTTTCCTATAACCGGCTTTTAAGATCTGCCCTGACCCAGCTTTGATTCTGGCCCTGAAACCGGCGTAAGAAGACTTAGCACCCTTTAAGCCCCTTTCCTTTTCTGCTGCCTGAAGTGTCACCAGTTAGCATTTATTGAGTACTGGCTGTGTACCAGGTCTGAAAAGACAAAAGAGAGGCTGATCTTGCCCTGGGGTAGTCAGGGGAGGTAGGCAGGGAACAACGACAATACCCTGCACTACCTGTGGGCGCAGGAGTGCTCCATGGTGAGGAAGCATCAGAGAAGAGAGAAGCTGTCTCTCCCTGGGTTGGCGGTGGGAGAGGAACTTTTCCAAGAGCCAGGAAGGCTTCATCAATTGATTTTTGAGCAGTGTTTCTAATTGTGAGTAGAAAACTCCTTGGTAGACAAAAGTGGTTGGAGAGAGCATCTCAATTAGAGGTTAGAGAAAGCATGGAACATCCAAGGAACAGTATATAGTTTGGAATTGCTGGGGTATGAACTGCAGGGGGAGCCAAGAGATGAAATTTCAAAGGCAGACCAGGGAGCTTGGTTTTCATCTTGAGGTCAAGCAAGGAAGTGACATCATCTCCTTTGACTAAGATAGAAAATCACCTTAGCCCCTGTGTGGTTGAGGAACAGTGAGACCAGAGCAGAAAGGTACTTATCAGTACGAGGGCCCCTCCCCTCAGTCACGGCCCCTTGAGGCTTTGAGTAACCACCCCAAAACAGAGAGAAATCTTTGCTCACAGAGTCATAGGCGAGTTGAGCACCGTGGTGGTATCCAACTGGATCCCAGAGGTTAGAGCAGTAGATGTCTTCAGCCTGGTGGTTGAGCAACATCCTGGACAAGGAGCATTCACATCCGCCCCCAGACTCATCTCCTCCCAATCTAGCAATCATCCCACGGCAGAGCATGGCCAAGAACGTGGGAGAGGTTAGCATCCCCTGTCAGCTCTGCCGTCTCTTTGGAGACGGGTTCTGTGGGCCCTCTGCCGGCTTCCTCTTGAGAGCTCCTGGCCGCTGAACATGGAGGGTGCAGGCTCGTACTGAAGACCTCTTGGCCTTCATGATGATGTTTGGGCCTTTGCTCATTAGTGAGACGAGCATAAAAATTAAAATTTCTGAATTCAGCTCATCAGCCATTGGGGGAGATAAAGACAATGCGTCCCAATGTAAATAGGATTGCAGATTATCACTGGGTGGAATTTAGTAAGAAGATTTGAAAGTCTGGAAAATGATATGGAAATCTTACCCAGAGTAATTTCAACTCTCGAACTCTGCTGCTGGTTTAGGAGACTTAGAATATGTCCCACGATAGACAAAGGTTCCACACTCAAACAGCAGAAGGAGAGGAAAAGACTCCTTAGAGAGATTTCGAATGCACAACTTGTGGGACTTGGAGCTGATTGGGTGGAGTAGGGGAGGGAGGGGGAAGACCCGTCCCTCACGGTTATTTTCTCCATCACCGCTCAGCCAGGATCTGCGCAAGACTGTCAGAGGACTTGTGGATCTGTAGAGTTGGGACAGGGAAAGAGAGAGCATTTGAGAACTTAGAAGGAACTCTCCACGTGGGCCACACTGAGTAATGAAGCTGAAAAAGACACTGAGAAAACTCTCCAGGGCTGAGGGATGCCTAGGCGTTCACAAGATGCTGGTGACGGTCAGTGGTTTCTCACCTGCTCAAGAACTTACTTCTCTTTTCCAGTTAGACACTGTGTTCTGTGCTTAGCACCCTACCCCAGGGTCTCTCTAGGACCGCGGCAGATCTCAAGTAGCCGACAAGTGTGGGGACCACTATGCTGTCTAGGCGAGTCTCCCCTGAAATAACAGAACTGGTATGTGTGGAAGCCACTTTTCAGAGTGGCTGTCTGTCTCTCAGCCTCCCTCCCACAAAGATCCCTGATGTACCGTGCACTTGACACACGTGCCATTTGTCACGGGGCAGTTCCAGCGACACCGGCAGAGAACAGGCCCAGTTTATGAGAGGCCCTGACATGCCAAACCATAGATGGAACATCTTCATTCCTTTTCTTTTGGGAAATAACTGTCTACTTACAAAACTATATGGATATAAAGACTGTTTTCTCAGAAGTCCATCTGAGTCCTGCCCTAAGATCTAGTGAAAGCTTATTGGAAGGAAGGCCCTTTAAAAATTAGGCATAATTATACTACTCCAAAAGTTTTAATGTTTAGCTTGTTTTCTTCTGTGTAAGATATAGGCTATCAAGCAGTGTTTATAACCTTGGGCAGCTGCTGAGTGCACCAATAATTTTTAAGTGAGAATAGCCAAAACAGTTTAATAATAATAATAACGTGTGCTCAGTCGTGTTCAACCCTTTGCATCTCCAGGGACGATAGCCTATCAGGCTCCTCTGTCCATGGGATTTTCCAGGCAAGAATATTGGACTGGGTTGCCATTTCCTTCTCCAGGGGATCTTCCCGACCCAGGGATCCAACCCTGGCCTCCTGCATTGGCAAGTGGATTCTTTACTACTAGCACCACCTAGGAAGCAGGCTTATCATATCCGTAAAGTACTAGCTGCCGATCAACTTGGGAAGTACAGATGTTTAAGTGGAAGTTTACTATGTATTTCATAAAATGTTTCATGTGATAATGATAAACAGTTAACATAGAAAAAAAAATAGTTGATTTGTTTTCTGGGCGAAAGTCAGTCATTCATTTGTAAACTGAAAATGCCTGCTGTGTGTCAAAGCGCTGGACAGAGAGACAGAAACAGTCCTCATTCCTGAAGATTCCGTGGTCTAGTGGAGAGGAGAGTCACATAAAGGAGCAATTAGGCTGAGAGCAAGAGCCGTAGATGCGTCATGAGAGCTCAGGGGATACAGTGAGTGACTGTTTAGAACCACCTCAAGTCCTTTTGGAAAGAACAGGAGCAGGTAGAAGGGAGGTATAAAACATAGTGCCTAGTTCCCCTGGGGGAATCTGGATAATTGTTTCAGAGATGCTGATGAGCTGACTCTTAAAGGATGTACAAAAGTCGGCCAGATGTGAAACTCTCAGAAAGGTGCTCCAGAAAGAGAGAACCACAGGTGCACGAGTGGAGCCGCAAGCAAGCCCGGGTGGCTCTGGTTACTGGAGGCGGGGCCAAGGCAAAGGCTGACAAAGCAGGAAGGTCCCCTTAGGGGACCGAAGGACCTGGCAGACCGTGGTGTGGCCAGTGAGCTGGCTTTGAGCATCTCCAATATTGGTTTACTAATGAGAGAGCCAAGACTCAGAGAATTACACTAGGTTTCCCAAATTATCAGGGTAAAACCCCTATGTCTTGTCTCTTTTGTTTTTTTAGTGGTAAAGGCCTTTTCGCGAATCAAATCTTAACCCCAATCTCCAGTATGTAAAAATAGATCAGGTTGTATTTTATTAACATAAACTTCGTCCACAATTAAATGTGTAACAATCTCACACCAGTCATAATGACCGTCAAAGATTTATAACAGTTATGAGATCAAGTAAGGAAAACCGGTGGCCTTCTTTTTATAAACTCTTCTGTTTTTGTAATAAATTTAAATTTACAGAAAAGTTGCAAAGATAGTACAGAGAGGTCCCATATACCACACACCCAGCTCCCCCCACCCCTTGCTAACATCTTACATTACCATGGTACATTTGTCATAACTGAAAAGTTGACATTGGAACATTGCTATTAACTAAATCCATACTTTATTTGGATTTCCCAGTCTTTCCACCACTTATCTTTCTGTTCCAGGGTTCAGTCCAGGGTACCACGTTGCATTTAGTTGCAATGAGTTTCTTTTCACAAACACTAAAACACAAAGTCAGGAAATATGTTACGTTTTCAGATGTTCAGCTGTATGACTGAAAAAAGATACTGCCTTGAACCCTTAGAAGAAATACTATCTGTAAAAAAGGTACTAAGCTTGGACTGCAAGCGTGCAGGGTGAGCAGCTTGCTACTGAAATGCTGTGCTGTGCTTAGTCACTCAGTCGTGTCTGACTCTTTTCTAGCTCAGGGACTGTAGCCCTCCAGGCTCCTCTGTCCGTGGAATTCTCCAAGTAAGAATACTGGAGTGGGTTGCCATGCCCTCCTCTAAGGGATCTTCCCAACCCAATTGAACCCAGGTTTCTGACATTGCAGGCAGATTCTTTAACATCTGAGCCACCAGGGAAGCCCAAGAATACTGGAGTGGGTAGCCTGTCCCTTTTCCAGGGGCTCTTCCCAACCCAGGAATTGGAACCGCGGTCTCCTGCATTGCAGGTGGATTCTTTACCAGCTGAGCTACCATTTGGTATAATTGTCTGGTAATACAGTGCAGAGAAGAACCCAGTAATGCACACTCAACAAACTCGATTTACTCCGTTTTACTCAGCTTGGGCCGCCATACAGTATACCGTAGACCGGGCATTTTTTTTTCACCATTCTGAAGGCTGGAAGTCCTAGAAGAAAGTGCTGGCCAGTTCGGTTCCTAGTGAGGACTCTCTTCCTGGCTTGTGTAGGGCTGTGTGGGTCTTCACAAGGCTTTCTTTCTGTGTGTGTGCAGGGCAGGGAGCCACAAATAACTTCTCTACTTATCAGATCAGGGCCCACCCTTATGACCTCATTTAACCTTAATGAAACCTAAAGACCCCACCTTTGGGGGGGTGACTGTATTGGGTACAGTCACATTGAGGGTTAGGGCTTCAGTGTAGGAATTAGGGGGTGGGGGAGACATGGTTCAGTCCTTAGCCTAGTCCAAAGGCTGAAATTATGTGAAATCTTTACAATTTAATCCTGAGACAATATAGTATTAAAATTTTCTTCATTTTTATAGTACGTTTATGCAGGTTAATATGTGTTATTTTGCAAAGCACTCAATACATGCAAGAAAATGTTAATTATTTAGATCACTTTTGAATACTCATTAAACAAGTTAACAAAGAAAATATAGTGTCATCTGAACAGATGGTGCAAAAACAACAGCAAGAAAATTTTTTCAAAAGTAGGTTCCTTATAAAAAACTGTTGGGCTTCCCTGGTGGCTCAGTGGTAAAGAGCCTGCCTGCCAGTGCAGGAGACATAGGTTCAACCCCTGATTCAGGAAGATCCCACATGCCGTGGAGCAACTAAGCCCATTTGCCACAACTATTGAGTCTGTGCACTAGAGCCTGTGTTCTGCAACAAAAGAAGCCACTGCAATGAGAAGCCCACCCACCACAGCTAGAGAAAGCCCACACAGCAATGAAGACTGTGTCCCAAGATTAAATAAATAAATAAAATTAATTTTTTTTTCAAAGCTGTTACCAGAAATCTTCAGGTGGTCATTAGGTTTTTATATACAAAAGATGCGACATCCTTCAGAATAATGCTGAGTAATGCCATATAGTTATTAACATTTGTTGTTACTGGTGTAGGCTTTTCCATGTCAAATGTTACTGTAACGTACTAAAACAGAGTAAGTGTCCAAATACTGTTCACACAGAGTAAGGTACCACTGGGGTTTGTTTTGGTTTTGCTGAGGAAGGATCTTGACTAGCTAACTTGACCTCAGCTAGTGCTCAGTTGCTGCTCCATTACAGTGTTCCCTGTGCCTGACACTGCACATCCAGGAGGCCTGCAGTAAGTGCATTGGGTAAACATCTGTTAATACGGCCATTTTTAGTTCAGGTGGTGGATGGGAGTCAATGATGATGTCATTAATCAAAACTATGGGAGAAAGAAAAGATTTAAAAGCAGGAGGGAGACAGTCAGAAGTATCTTCAGGACATCCAGGAAGAGCCACTCATTTTGTCTTTGGAATTTTAGAGAACACAAATAACATTCCAGGATGGCTGTAAGTCATCATTTGAAAGTACATTGAAGAGGAGTTCTTTTTTTTTTTTAATTAAAGAGGGTATACCATTGAACTGAGATAGCTATATCCAAAAGTACAAGTCATTATTAAGTCTTGAGCTTCAATTTTACTCTGTAGTAAATGTAGTTATTTTTTTATTGCTATCATGTATTTTTCCCTGTATTACCAGTTCTCAGCTTTCCGGTTCACATTCCCATGTAACGTTAAAGCCTCATGGAAAAGTATCAGATAATGTGGTCTTTCTGCTGAATTTTCAGGGAAATGAGCTTCCACCATGTTCATCTCACTCAGGAAGCTCAGTCTATTCACCGAAAGGAAGCACCCCTCTCTGGGCTGCTTCTCTGCTGGCAGGTAACTGCTGCAGATTGGGCAAAGCCACTCATGGCCTGTTCCCTGTCCACAGGTTGTCCCCATGCTTCCCAGGCTGCTGTGTGAAGAGCTGTGTAGCCTCAATCCCATGACGGACAAGCTGACCTTCTCTGTGATCTGGACGTTAACTCCAAAGGGCAAGGTAAGGACTTAACACACATGTCCCTTCCATTTGGTGACTCCCTTGTAAGCACCCACTGTGTTCCTGGCGTTGGTCTGGAGCCCTGTGGTGGGAGGATGAGGGCAGAGTAGGAGCCTCACCAGCGAGGAGGACATAGGAGAAAAGCTGTCAGTCTGTTTAGAAGGCTGAACCTCAGTGTTTTCAGTGTGTCATGTGAAGGAAGGGACTGTGTAAGCAGAGTCCCACGGGGGAGGCCTCGTGCAGCAGACGGTGTCCATGAAGGGAACAGTGGGCAGGCCCTGGCTGCAGTTAGGAGAGCAGGCTGGGGTGAAGGGGGTCATTTGGAGAAAGAGTGGTGAGTTTGGATAGGTGAGGTGGACTCAAACCATGGGGACCTGCAAATGCCAGGCCCCATGATTGATGGCTGTTAGGGTTCCTCTGAAGTGTCATGAGAAAGGAGACATTGTAGATTAGTTCTGGGACTTTCCTGGTGGTCCAGTGGTTAAGAATCCATGTGCCAGTGCAGGGTACATGGGCTCAGTCCCTCGTCCGGGAAGATTCCACATGCTGCAGAGCAGCTAAGCCTGTGTGTGCCCAAGAGCCTGTGCTCTACAACAAGAGAAGCCACTGCAATGAGAAGCCTGCACCCCGCAACTAGAGAAAGCCTGTGTGTAGAACAAAGACCTAACACAGTCAAAAATAATTAAATAAATCTTTTTAAAAAAGAAAGACGAGTGCTGCATCATGGTGCTATTTGAAGAGGAGCAAAATTTGCATGAGGTCGTGCTGTAATCAAGGCCCAAGGCGATAAATTCATGGACCGAGAGCAGAGGGGAGCAGGATGTCAGCAGCCATTCTCTAAATATGGGGAATAAATGAGACAGATAAATGAAAGATGACTCCAGAAAAAACTGGCTCCCTCCCCCACAACAGAAGCAACTCTGAACTTCTGAAAATAGGGTAATGATTGGGTAAGCTATGGTACCAACTCAGTGCAGTCCTGCACAATTACTAAAGTTATTATGGAGACCGTGTAAGAACATGGGAACTGTTTATGCTGTAATATTAAATAGAAGTTAAAAAAAAAAGATATTTAATTATAAAGAGGTTCCAAATAAAGATGGAGGATCAAATGCCCACATTTACTTTCATTGCCTCCCAAAACCTCACTAAAACAACAGTGAAGAGATTTTTTTTTTAAGACATAAACCCACAAGGACAAAGAGAATGGGAGAGGAGACAACAGCAACAACAGTTTGGAAGCTGAGAAGCAGATGGATGAGTGGTAACTGACTTAGCAGTCCCGAGAAAGCCAAGTCCTGAGCCAACAGTAGCGAAAGCCAAGAAACAACCCAGTTTACACAGAAGAACCCTGAAGTTCAGAAATTGACAGCAGCAGCTATCTCCGGGAAGTGGGGGAGAGGTGGGCGAAGAGGAGACTAACTGTATTGGTTGAAGGTTTACTTTAAAAAATGGTCGCTTCCATAACCTAGTAGAAGATCAGAAATTAGTCCTCGAGATAGGATAAAGGAAAGGATGCTGAACTGGGGGGGGCACCAAACACAGCTGTGGTCATGACCCACTGGGGGAGGTTGAATGCTGGCACACCAAACATTAAGAGGCCCATCTTTTCTTCCCTGCCAACCTCAGAATTCTAGTAGCCAAGCCTATACCCTTGACTCAGAAGATAGGAAAATCTTTCTCTGAGGAATCTGAGTGGTGAAGAAGATTTAAAGATAAAAACCTCAAGGATTTCCCAGCCAGCAGCTCAGCTGTATTTCCCTACAGTAAAGCTTGCGGCCAAAAAGCTCCACCCACTCAAGCAGAGCTTTTTAGGATGTCACTAAAAAATCAGCCTTTTCGCATTTCACTTTCCTGTATAGAGACAAGAGGAAAGCCTCTAACATGAAACAGGAAAACCAAAGTAGACAAGAGGGGAACACTGGAACAAAACAAACTACACAAGGAATGGAGGAGGAGATGGCTGCCACTCTAGTATTCTTGCCTGGGAAATCCCATGGACAGAGGAGCTTGACAGACTACAGCCCATAGGGTTGCAAAAGAGTCAGACATGACTGAATAACTAAACAACACATAAGGAGAAGAAACTTTTTTATACCCTCAGAGAGTTCCTTTTTAAAAGAAAGTATCTATACTACAAGATCTAGGTACTTTGAAAAAGAAACATTCAGGAAGCGGGGGAAAGGAGCTCTTTTTAAAAAATTCCATTAAGAGCATGAAATTAAAAACATGATAGAAGAAATGAAGTCTCAGGGTTCAGATTGGAAGATAAAGTTGAAAAATTGTCCCAGAATACGACAGAAAAGACAGGAAAAGTAGAGCACCAGTCCGAGATATCCAGCATCTATTCAGTGACCATTCCAGAAATAGGGAACAGAGAAAGAGAGAAGAAATTATCAATAAGATCATTCAGAGAGATGCCCCATCACTGCAGGATGTGACCCTGCAGGCCAAGAGCACACTGCCCAGCACAGTAATGGGAACACTGTCTCCAAGCCACATTGTCATAAAATTTCAGAGCACTGAGGACAAAGAAAAGATCCTATAGGCTTCTAAGAAGAAGAATATTAAAAAAAAAAAAAAAGAGGCTCATACAGTAGATCAGAACTCAGAAAAAACTTAAGACTTTTTTATTAGAACCTTAGAAGTTAGATGACAATGAAGCAAAGTTCTCGAATTTCTGAAAGACTGTGACCTCCATGCTAAAATGCTGTACCTAGCTAAGCCATCGACATAATATGAGAGTAGGAGAGGACATTTTCAGACTTGCAAGGTCTCAAACAAAAAATGTTCATCTTACATACCCTTTCTCAGGAAGCTTTCACCAAAAAGAAAATCAGGAAGGAGGAAGACATGGGGCTCGGGAAACTAAAAACCCATACAATAAAGGAGTGAAAGACTTACCTAGCTCACACGTCACCAGACTTCCTTGTCGGGGACCAGTTTGTAAACCTGTTTTTGGTTTTAGACACCATGTGGTCTGTTACAGTTACTCATGAAAGAAGACTATATAAATAATGTGAGCAGGCTGTGACCCACTAAAACTTCCCTTAAAAACAAGTTACTGACTGACTTTGGCCCACAGACCATAATTTGTTGACCCCTGACCTAGATGATGGTGAAGAAAATTCCCAGGGTACCAGCTCCATGCAGATGCAGAAAACAGGGGATCAGATTGGAGCAGGTCAGAAGGTGACCATCTGCAAGTCAGGAAGAAAGCTGGCACCAGAAACTGAATTGGCTGCCCTCTTGGTCTTGGATTTCCCAGCCTCCAGAACTATGAGAAAGAAATTGTTCAAGCTCCCCCGTCTGTGGTATTTTGTTATGGCAGCCCCAGTAGACCAACACCACATCAACTTGAACTTTTATACTGGGTTACATTAAAATCTATCCATCTGTTTTACACTTTGAATAGATCTTTTATTCATGCATGATTTTTTTATCTGATAGTCATGTATAGATGTGAGAGTTGGACCGTAAAGAAGGTTGAGCACCAAAGAATTGATGCTTTCAAACTGTGGGTTGGAGAAGATTCTGGAGAGCCCCTTGGACTGTAAGGAGATCAAACCAGTCAATCCTCAAGGAAATCAATTCTGAATATTCATTGGAAGGACTGATGCTGAAGCTGAAACTCCAATACTTTGGCCACCTGATGGGAAGAAATGACTCATCTGAAAAGACCCTGATGCTGGGAAAGATTGAAGGCAGGAGGAGAGGGGGGCAACAGAGGATGAGAGGGTTGGATGGCATCACTGACTCAATGGACATGAGTCTGAGCAAACTCAGCCCTGAAGGACAGGAAAGCCTGGTGTGCTGCAGTCCATGGGGTCACAGAGTCGGACACGACTAACTGACTGAACTGGCTGATATTTTCAGACTAGTAGTCTGACTTTTTAAATGTGGACACATTTCATTATATTAAAAAGTCACATTTATTAGTGTCACTACAGATTCTAGACAAGTCTTCAAGTATTAGAAAACACGTATCATATGTCAGATACAGGGTTTCCAAAATTTTAATTTTTATGACAGCTTGAATTTTATCATTAGCAATGAATAACGTTCATTGTTTTTCTTGACGTGCCAAATAAACATAGTGTGTCACTCTTCCTCCAAGTAAAAATGGCGTTCTATAAAAAAAGATGGTCAGTTCATCTCACTACTCAAAGTATGTAAATGCTTTTCCCCAAGACAGCCGTCATACTTGGCTATGCTGCTAAGTGGAAAAGACAAGTACACAAAAGTTGAGCCACAGTAAAAGCAATAACAGTGGTAAGTTCCTTACCACTTCATCAGGAACACGCTTAAGTGAAGTCGGTTTTTTCTTTCCTTGGGTGTGAGCTGGTGGCGAAACCCTGGCCTCCGGCAGCACTTGCTGCTGTTGTGTGAGTCACGCCAAGGCATCAACAGTTTTCCCCCCAGTGCTTCTGTACCATCAATATAAATGGAACATACACAGAAAAGGCCACATGGTGCCTTAGTATTAACACCATTATGAAAATAGTTTTGACCTCATGGATCCCTCAGTGGAGTCCACAGACCATACTTCAGAACCACTGTTTTAAACAATTGATGGGAAGCTTGAAGTGGATTAATGTACAGGGCAGACAGAAAAACCAACCAAACTGAAACAAAACAGTTACTAATTTCAGTAAAAATAAAAAGCTGTATAGGAAAGAATAGTAACCCTGAGTTAATTCTCATAGTGATGATGTAATTTCATTGGGAGGATGAGGGCCTGGGAATGCTTATGTGTGTTTGGTTGGGGGAAGGGAGCATGTGTGGCAAGAAGAGTTAATTCGCCCCTTCTATAGTGAAAAAGTTTGTGAATGATGCCTAAAACTGAAAAATCAAGAAGAAGTAATCGTCAGATTATATAGAACTGTGAAAGTGTGAAAAAGTTTGTGAATGATGCCTAAAACTGAAAAATCAAGAAGAAGTAATTGTCAGATTATATAGAACTGTGAAAGTAAATACCAAAATAATCTACTGGGAGATGACAGTGGTTACGCCTGGGGAGGGGCAGAGGACTACTGTTCTTCTTAACAAGCCTTTAAAGCCACTTCACTGTTTGAACTGTGGCCACTTTAATTTTTTTATTTTTATTTTGAAAAATTTCAAATATACATGAAAGTGCAGAAAATAACACAGTAAATCCACCATCCCTATCTCCTAGATTTAACAACTGTCAACATTTATTTTCTTTGCTAAAGCGTTTTAAAGCAAACCATAGACATCACGTCATTTCACACATACATATTTTCATATGTGGCTCTAAAAAATTTGGACATTTCCTTACATAACCACAATGCCATTGGCACACCTAACAGTTAATATTAGTGCCTCGGTGTCATTTAAAACCCAGTTCATTATTGCATTTCCCAGATTGTCTCCAATTGATTCATCCACAGGGGAATCAAAACAAGTTACATACATAACATTTGGGTTTTGTGACTTTGAATATCTGATAATAGGTTCCTTTTTAAAAGTCAAGAAGCAAACACTATCTGAAATACGAAGAAAGAAATGTGAAGACAGTAGGCCAGCAATCATTTTTCGGTGGAGGTGGGAACTTGCATGGGGAAAAAAAATGAATGGAAAAAGACCAGAAGGAAATAAAATAGAATGCCAGTAGTGGTTGTATTTCGGTAGCAAGGCTATGAGTAATTTTTTCTACTTTTTTGTATTTTCTAGTGTTTTTTGAAAACATGTATTACTTCCATATTTTTATAAATGTTTATTTTTGCAAAAGTTTAACTAAACAGAAAAATAAAAGCCTAAAAGTTAGAGGAAAACTAACTTGAGTCAACAGAAAAGAACTTTGAATCTGAACTAAGCCTGCCAGGGTCAGACCCAAGAAATAAAAAGCTGCCTGATCTAATGAGCTTCTAAAATATGAGGGTCATAAAAGAAGCACTCGGAAGAGGCAAACTCTGAAAGCTTGGTTGGTCTGTAGGTTTTCTGTCGGAGGCAGTGTCTGATGACCAAGCCTTCTGGCACGGGGGGCTGGAGAGCAGGTGCAAAGGAGGCACAGGGTCCAGGAAGGGATGCTGGGCCTCTGGCAAACCCAGTCAAAGAGGAAGTATGAGGCTTTGGATCTGGGACAGTCGTGGAGCGAGACTCACTAACCATACTCCTTATGCTGTAGTCAAACATCCTATCCAGAACAAGAGGCCACACGGTGGGTTGCCCTGGTCAGTTAGTCCTGGGGTGTAGTGACAATAAGTGCCTTCCTGCTCACAGTCAAGATACATGAGACTTCAGATCCCAGACTCATGTCCAGGAGCTAGTGCTTGTTCAAGACACTGGCAAAGGAGAGCCTGAGTTGGTGGGGTTGTTGTTCAGTTACTCAGTCATGTCCAGCTCTTTGCGACCCCATGAACTGCAGCACACCAGGCTTCCCTGTCCTTCACCATCTCCTAGAACTTGCCCAAACTCATGAGTTGGTAGGGAGGGGTGGGAAAAAAGATGGGGTGGTTCAGTGGGCAAGAGAGAACTTCCTAGGTGGTGCTAGTGGTAAAGAACCTGCTTGCCAGTGCAGGAGACATAAGAGACGTGGATTCAATCCCTGGGTTGGGAAGATCCCCTAGAGGAGGGCATGGCAACCCACTCCAGTATTCTTGCCTGGAGAATCCCATGGACCAAGGAGCCTGGAGGGCTATGGTCCATAGGGTCTCAAAGAGTCAGACACGACTGAAGTGGCTTAGTACAGGGGGTCAGAGAAGGCCGGTAAGGAGGAAAGTGACATGCACCAAGAACCCAGTAAGCCTGAGACTCGGTTAGTACACAGTGGTGGCTTCTCATAGTGCAAGGGCTTGGACTTCGAAGGAGCCAGGGCAGGGCCAGCAGCATCAGGCATGGCTGCCAGTCTCCCTTGGAGGTGAAGTGGAGAAAGGTTTTGTTTTGTTCCTTCATCTACTGGAATGCCTTACTTCGGAGAGCTATAGAGCTATAGCTAAAGTCTATTCCAACTGTTTTTAAACACCCAGTAGATTTTTTTAAGTATCTACTAGGTACTTGGTGTCATATATGTTAATACTTTCCTTAAGCCAGTGTTCAGGTTTTTAGAATGGAAAACTCTGAAAGATCTGGTTTTTGGTGTGTTTCTCACATATTGGCGGTAAGAGTGTTGTCCTCTGATCTAGATAGCCATGATGATATGTTTTCCTAAGGGAAACACACCCCACTGAACCTTGTGCTTTGGAAGTCCAGCTCTGGGCCCATGAAATCCGCTCTGACCATTCAGCGCAATGACTCATATCTGGTTACCTCCAGTACATCTGTCTCACTGGGCACCAAGCTCCTACAAAACAGAGACCACGTCCACAGGCCCTGGCTCATCCGAGGCATCTCAATTTGAAGTCACCTTTGGGAAAAGAACACCAATGTTACACTTTAAAGAAGGTCACAGACAATGAATCTAACTTGATATCTAAGTCCTAAAGCCTGGGAACCCTAAAGTCTCAGGTCAGAGGTCAGAATAATAAAGGAAGAGTTTCACGGTTAAGTAGCACTCCACAGCCTGTGTCTCCCACAGCATACCTGGCCTGTGCTGTCTGGCTCAGTCAGAATGCAAGCATGTCCTCCAGGGGGGCCCAGTTCAGCCCCAGTCCATGGCGCACCTCTTTCAGCTACTTCCGTAGCCCGCAGCCGCAGGGTCATTGTTGACTGTGGTCGTCCTCTGACCCCTCACCTCCAGGCCAGCAGTGAGTCACCTCAGCTTTGTCTCCAGCACCTCCAGATTCTGTCCTCTTCCTCACCACTGTCAGTGCTGACCGCTGCCTCCAAGCTGCCACCCCCCCAAATGGACTCCAGGGGCCTCCCAACTGTCCCCCGAGCTTCGGCTCCTGCTCCACTTCATCTTCTCCCTACACAGCGGTCCGAAGGAGTCTTCTAAATCAGAAATCAGGTCTCATCTCTCTGTAATGACCCTCTAGTCTCTCATTCGGAATAAAATCTAAGAAATCTTTAAAGTGGGATTATTTTTCCTATTCTTTTTTTTCCTCTGTCTTCTCTGCTAGAAATGCATGGATTCCAGAGAGTTCTTGGGACTTGAGTCTTTCCTCATTCCTAGACCATCTTTACTCATGTGGGAAGAGTGGCTTTTAGGGTGTGACCGAGCTCTCCGCTGTGTGGCAGCTGCCCAGCCCACCTTCCAGGACCTGACCTCAACAGGGGTCAGCCCTTCTCAGCCGCCACATTAGAACACCCTGCAGGTCGCTGGCCACTCCTTGTGGCTCTGGGGAAGTGTTTCCAGTCCCCACCTAACACCTCTTTCTGAACAACAGACATTGTAGGAAAACTGTGAGATGTGCCAGTTCAGGCTGCCTTTTTTCAGCTGGACCTTCAGTGCTGCTTAGAGGGATCCTTTTATTTGTTGCTTATGTATTTGTTTCAAGCCTTTATTCTTGGACATGCTGGCGGTCCAGTGGTTAAGACGGCACTCCCAGCTCAGGGGCACGGGTTCTATCACTGGTCGGGGAGGATCTCACATACTGTGTATGGTGGCAAAAAAAAAAAAAACCCAAACAAACCCAAAAAAACGAATAACTTTGCAGTCAATAATAAAGGTAAATAAGTGTGAAATGGTATTAAAAAAAAACTTTATTCTTGGTTCTGTCTTCCAACTTTGCTTCCACTCCTCTCTACTTCAAGACCAACCATTCCCCTAGGTGACTTTCAGTTTTCCTTCTGGGAAACCAGAGAGACCAGCCAGCTGGGTCTGCTGAAGTTCCTCCCTTCAGAGAGTCATCCTTCCCCTCTCGTGATGCAGAAAAAATACACTCCTGTTCCAACCAGAGGGGAAGCCCTCCGTCCTTCAGATCTGAAATGGCATCAGCATCCCTCTGAACCACTCAGATCCTCAGTCTCTAGCCCACCTCACCCCTGCTGCATCCCAGCAGTTCTCAGTGATAACAGCTCTACCTTTGCCAAGCGTCTCTCATCGGTCCTTCCTTTCCTGTTGCCACAGTCACTGTCCCTGCCCAAGTCCTCACCATCCTCCCTGGTTGACAGAGACTGTTCATGGCCTCTGCATTCCATTTCCCCAGTGGTCTTAGGTGACTTTTAGAAGCTGAATCTGGTCCCATTACACTACTACTTAATATCCTCTTACAGTGGGACAGTGGGTTATAACTATCCACAAAAGTCTATAATCTCCAGAGCATGACCAGCGAAGATCTCCACCAACCCCTCCTCGCATTGCAGGACCACCTTCATCCCCTCAACCTCTGCTGACCAGTTCATTTGGCCTCATACAGAATTGTTCCACTATTGAAACTTTGCATATGCTTTTTCCACTTCCTAGAGTGTCCTTCCCCTCATCCCTACTAACACGAATCCTGCTTATCCTATGAGACTCAGCTAAAATACCACTTCTTCCATAAAAGTGTTATTGTTTCTTCTTTCATTCATTTAGTAAATACTCACTGAAGATTTGCTGTGTTGAGACACTATACAAGGTGTTGAAGATATAGGAATTAAATATGCACCAAAATTGAAACAGTAGTTAATTCCCAATGGTGGATTCATAGGAGATTTTTTTTCTTTTCCTTTTCCCACATATATTTTTTAAAAAGTTTTCTGCAGTGAATTGATATTGTCATTGTAGTAAAAGTAAGATTTTGAGGGTTGTTTTTTTTTTAAGTGGGGGGGAGAGATATTGGAGTATGTTTGTAGGCCGCGTAGGGAGGCGAATCGGAGATGTTGCTGATGAGGAAAGAAGGGACAAAGCTTTGGAACCAAGTCATGAAGGAAGGGGCTTCCCTGGTGGCTTAGAGCTACAGTGCAGGAGACCCAGGTTTGATCCCTGGGTCGAGAAGATCCCCTGGAGAAGGAAATAGCAACTCACTCCAGTATTCTTGCCTGGAGAATTCTGTGGACAGAGGAGCCTGATGAAGGAAGTGGGAATTTCAGGACCTAAACTCGGAGGGGGAGATTAGCTCCCACTAAGAGGATGAGGCCCACAGACTTCCCCAGTGCAGAGAAGGTGCAGCGTGGGGTCCCTGCTGAAATCTGGAAAGGAGGCAGGTTGGCCTTTCTGAGACTGTGCTTAGATGGGAAGACCCCCGCCCTCCCTGTCAGAACCCATTTTCTCATCTTGCTGCCCCTACAACACCTGTCACTGTCATTTGTATACAGATCTATCATCCGACTGGACCTTAACATCATTCTTAATATTTTTTAATCTCTTCTCCTCATACACAGCACAGGGTCAAAAGCCCAAAAATGCTTAAAAATTACTTCATAAAGTAAATTGCTTATCCATTTTCTGGGGTTTCCCTGGTGGCTCAGTGGTAAAGGATTCACCTGCCAAGCAAGAGACATGACTTTGAACCCTGGGTCAGGAAGGTCCCCTGGAGGAGGAAATGGCAACCCAGTCCAGTATTCTTGTCTGGAAAATTCCATGGATAGAGAAGCCTGGCGGGCTACAGTCGATGGGGTCACAAAGAGTCGGACACTAGTTAGCGACTGAAACAACAACATACCCATTTATACAGTTCTTTTTAGCCTGCTTTATTAGAATGGTGTTTCCTTGGTAAGGCGTTTTTATCACAGCAGCCTTCTCAGCACCCTGAGCTATATCCTGGGGTTGAGGAGGGTCTGACACAGCTGCCCGAGTGTCTCCCCCCCGACTGCCTTCCCTCTCACCCTGCTGCTAACACACCAGCTGCCAGCCATGGAAATGCTATAGAACTTGAAAAATAAAACTATGATCCTCCCGGGTCATCTTGTGTCCTTAGCAAGCCCACAGAGCCAAGCACAAGCACAGGACTGTGTGACTGGGGGCTGCAGGTCATGGTAAAGAAACAGTGCTGGGTTTTATGTCTCCTCCTAGGACACTGCAGTGAAAATCTTGCCCAATCAACTCCCAGTGAGAGACCATAGCTCCCAAGGCTGATCCTGAAAATAATAGAAAAGTTCCCAGAATATTCATTTTTAGTCCTTAGCAGAGCAGGGCAAAGTCGCTTTATTTCAGACCTATAGAGATAGCCTGGGACCAGAGGAGCCTTTGGAAGAACTCTGTTGTGTCCCGGTTTGCTAACGAAGATACCAGGCAATTAGAGGCTGACCTAAGGTCACTTCAAGGTAACAGCAGACCTGAGCACAGGTTTTGCTGTGAATCCTTGAGTTTAAAGTAAAAATTCAAAACAAAATTTTTTTGAGAGATAACAAAACAAGACACGTATCATTTATAGGATTGTTGTCACTGTTGTTTAGTCACTAAGTCATGTCTGACTCTTTTGCAAACAACAAAAAAATATCTTTTAATCAACCTTCCCTGCATTTTGAGGTTACTAATCACGAAGTTGATTTAAATTTAAGGACTTGGGCTCTGAGGTTAATGAACAACGTGTTGTTGTGCTGCATGCCTTTGAAAGAAGGATGGACCTCGTTTTTGGAGAGATGACTTCATTTGGTCTTTTTGGAAGGCTGGGACTGAATTAACCTCACTGGCTTTAGAAATCTGTGATTCTGGTTTTCCTGGGTCTTTCTGAACCCAATCCTTAGACGCTTCCTCCATGGCTCTCCTGTGCTTTCCTCCCTTTCCTCCCTCTCCCCCACCTGCAGCTTCCTTCCCACAGCCCTCAGGCCTCCCAACCAGTCCACCACCTTCAAAGATTCCTCCTGCCCCGCTACGCACCTCGCAACTGTCTGCAGTAAAGGGAACACTTTTCAAAGACTTCCCTGGCTTCCCTGGTGTTTGCGATGATAAAGAATCTGCCTGCAGTACTGGAAACCTGGGTTCAATCCCTGGGTCGGGAAGATCCCCTAGAGAAGGGAATAGCAACCCACTCCAGCACTCTTGCCTGGAGAATCCCATGGACAGAGGAGCCCGGCTGGTTCCTTGGCACTGCAGAGTCAGGTGCGACTGGGTGGCTGACACTTTCCAAAGACTGCCCAGTCAGGGCCCCTCATCCTCTGCACGGGAGTGGAGTTCTCATCTCTTGACTATATCTTGCCTTCAGACTCTTGTGCCATTTCTAAGGTTTACAAGGCAGACAGTTGAGGGAGTTTCCTTATTTCTTTCATCTTTGGCTTTGAAGTTTAGACCTTCAGGTCAAGATGCTGGAGGGGAGTAAAATTTGTCATCCCAGGATATCTTTTGGGCTTCCCCTCATAGCTCACTTGATAAAGAATCTGCCTGCAATGCAGGAGACCCCTATTCAGTTCCTGGGTCGGGAAGATCCACTGGAGAAGGGAGGGAGAGGCTGCCCACTCCAGTATTCTTGGGCTTCCCTTGTGGCTTATCTGGTTAAGAATCTGCCTGCAATGCGGGAGACCTGGGTTCAATCCCTGGGTTGGGAAGATCTCCTGGAGATGGGAACCAGCTACCCACTCCAGTCCTGGCCTGGAGAATTCCATGGACTGTATAGTCCATGGGGTCGCAAAGAGTCGGACACGACTGAGCGACTTTCACTTTGACTTTCAGGAAATCTCTTTGGCATGCGGATTGTTTCAAGCTGAAAACAGTCAGGACCCAAAAGACTCAGGAAGAAAATCTGACTTTACCTTCACTGTCTAAAGAATGTATATAGAGGACCTGTTTCCAAAAAGGAGAGAGCTGTCATCACAGATAACTCTAGGATGGACTAGGTATGGTAGACAGTAAATTCCTGTGTGTGTCCCATTGTCTCTGCCCGGTCCATACATTGTAAACATTTGTTTACCAAGCATTTGCTTTTCCACTCACGTGAATTTCCTTCCTCCCCTTCTAAGTCCTGAATTGCTAGCCCCAACATCCTCTTTTGGCATCAGCTGAAGACGGTATTTAAAGCTTTCAGCCATTTTAGTGAGTTACTCAGCTTTCCTGATCTCTCCCATGTTTTGTTTAATTTTCTCCTGTTAATCTGTCTTATGACAATTTAATTCTTAGACCAGAAAAACCTGGAAGGGTAGAAAAAAATTTATTCCTCCCCAATAATAGGAGTAGGCCTGATTATAATCTGAGGGACAGTAGACTAGGCTGGTGGCAAGTGACCTCAAACTGTAGAAGAGAACACAATTGACTCCATAGAAATTAATCTTCCAGAAAATTATTGTACTTACACTGCCTTATAAACTACATCTAGCAAACACATGGCCTTCTGGTACACATGCTCCCTCCTTAGCTTCCAAAAACCCGGAAGCCTCTTGATGGGTATTGAGCCAAAAGACACCACCAATCCAAAGAGTGGGAGAAGGAAGGATTTATTACTTGCAGCAAGTAGGAATAACTTGGGGGATCTTTCCCAAAGCATGTCTCCCCAGACAGTAAAATCGGGGAAGTTTTAAGCTAGGATGCATGCAGACTCCTAAAGGGGCTTCAGCCAAGGAGGGTTCAGCATAGAATTGGGGCAAAAGTTGGCAGAGTCCACATGGTAGTTGACTGAAGTCACAGGCATCAGAAAAGGTCAGCATCATCCTTCATAGATTCCAGTTAATCTGATAGTTGAGCATTGTAAGGGTGGTTGAATTTTGCAAAACAGCTTCAGGCTAATCTTTACTATTGGAACAGAACTAGGAGTCTTTACAACTGATACCTTATCTCCAAACTGGTTAAGTTAGCTCCCTGGCCTGGTAATAGCTGTTTGTTTTTACCTTCTTTTGTTCCCTTAAAATCAACTACTGAGACCCATTCTTCTGCAAGAGCAAGCATTGTGGCCAGGCTCAGATCATCGAATGGCTTAGGCCTGAAGTGGTTTCTCTTATTTAAGAAAGTCATGCCTGGCTCACTACCTCCAGGGACCCCTACCCAATCTACTTACACTGCACCCCCCACACTGAGATATATTTCACTCTTTCTTGATGCTGGGATTGAATGGTTTGCCTTGGAAACGAACAGAAATCATTCTGTCGTTTTTAAGATTGCATCCAAGTACTGCATTTCGGACTCTTGTTGACCATGATGGCTACTCCATTTCTTCTAAGGGATTCCTGCCCACAGTAGTAGATATAATGGTCATCTGAGTTAAATTCACCCATTCCAGTCCATTTTAATTCACTCATTCCTAGAATGTCTATGTTCACTCTTGCCATCTCCTGTTTGACCACTTCCAATTTGCCTTGATTCATGGACCTAACATTCCAGGTTCCTATGCAATATTGCTCTTTACAGCATCGGGCCTTGCTTTTATCACCAGTCACGTCCACAGCTGGGTATTGGTTTTGCTTTTGCTCCATCCCTTTATTCCTTCTAGAGTTACTTCTCCACTGATCTCCAGTAGCATACTGGGCACCTACCGACCTGGGGAATTCCTCATTCAGTATCCTATCATTTTGCCCTTTGATACTGTTCATGGGGTTCTCAAGGCAAGTATACTGAAGTGGTTTGCCATTCCCTTCTCCAGTGGACCACATTCGGCTGTGGTCCATGTGATTAGATCAACTAGTTTCCTGTGATTATGATTTCAGTGTGTCTGCCCTCTGATGACCCCTCGCAATACCTACCATCTTATTTGGGTTTCTCTTACCTTAGTCATGGAAAATCTCTTCACAGTAGCTCCAGCAAAGCGCAGCCGCTGTACCTTACCTTGAATGATGGGTATCTCCTCAAGGCCTTCCCTCCTGACCTTGAACGTGGAGTAGCTCCTCTCGGCCCTCCTGCACCCGCGCAGCCACCGCCTGTTGGACGTGGGGCAGCTCCTCTCGGCCTCTGACCCTGGCCTCAGGCGTGGGGTAGCTCCTCTCCGCCGCGCCTCTTTGCCTGGTCGGTTGCGCCGGGGCCGGTGTCTCTTGCGTCTGCGCCGCCAGTAATCCAGGCCTATGCCCCAACCAGTAACGCTGAAGAAGCCGAAGTTGAACGGTTCTATGAAAACCTACAAGACCTTTTAGAACTAACACCCAAAAAAAGATGTCCTTTTCATTATAGGGGACTGGAATGCAAAAGTAGGAAGTCAAGAAACACCTGCAGTAACAGGCAAATTTGGCCTTGGAGCACGGAATGAAGCAGGGCAAAGGCTAATAGAGTTTTGTCAAGAGAACGCACTGGTCATAGCAAACACCCTCTTCCAACAACACAAGAGAAGACTACACATGGACATCACCAGATGGTCAACACCGAAATCAGATTGATTATATTCTTTGCAGCCAAAGATGGAGAAGCTGTATACAGTTAGCAAAAACAAGACCAGGAGCTGACTGTGGCTCAGATCATGAACTCCTTTTTGCCAAATTCAGACTGAAATTGAAGAAAGTAGGGAAAACCACTAGACCATTCAGGTATGACCTAAATCAAATCCCTTATGATTATACAGTGGAAGTGAGGAATAGATTTAAGGGACTAGATCTGATAGATAGAGTGCCTGATGAACTCTGGACGGAGGTTCGTGACATTGTACAGGAGACAGGAACCAAGACCATCCCCATGGAAAAGAAATGCAAAAAAGCAAAATGGTTGTCTGAGGAGGCCTTACAAATAGCTGTGAAAAGAAGAGAAGCGAAAAGCAAAGGAGAAAAGGAAAGATATAAACATCTGAATGCAGAGTTCCAAAGAATAGCAAGGAGAGATAAGAAAGCCTTCTTCAGTGATGAATGCAAAGAAATAGAGGAAAACAACAGAATAGGAAAAACAAGAGATCTCTTCAAGAAAATTAGAGATTCCAAGGAACATTTCATGCAAAGATGGGCTCGATAAAGGACAGAAATGGTATGGACCTAACAGAAGCAGAAGATAGTAAGAAGAGGTGGCAAGAATACACAGGAGAACTGTACAAAAAAGATCTTCATGACTAAGATAGTCACGATAACATGATCACTGACCTAGAGCCAGACATCTTGGAATGTGAAGTCAAGTGGGCCTTAGAAAGCATCACTACGAACAAAGCTAGTGGTGGTGATGAAATTCCAGTTGAGCTATTTCAAACCTTGAAAGATAATGCTGTGAAAGTGCTGCACTCAATATGCCAGCAAATTTGGAAAACTCAGCAGTGGCCACAGGACTGGAAAAGGTCAGTCTTCATTCCAATCCCAAAGAAAGGGAATGCCAAAGAATGCTCAAACTACCCCACAGTTGCACTCATCTCACACACTAGTAAAGTCATGCTCAAAATTCTCCAAGCCAGGCTTCAGCAATATGTGAACTGTGAACTCCCAGATGTTCAAGCAGGTTTTAGAAAAGGCAGAGGCACCAGAGATCAAATTGCCAACATCCGCTGGATCATGGAGAAAGCAAGAGAGTTCCAGAAGAGCATCTATTTCTGCTTCATTGACTATGCCAAAGCCTTTGACTGTGTGGATCACAATAAACTGTGGAACATTCTGAAAGAGATGGGAATCCCAGACCACCTGACCTGCCTCTTGAGAAACCTGTATGCAGGTCAGGAAGCAACAGTCAAAACTGTACATGGAACAACAGACTGGTTCCAAATAGGAAAAGGAGTGCTTCAAGGCTGTATATTGTCACCTTGCTTATTTAACTTCTATGCAGAGTACATCATGAGGAACGCTGGGCTGGAAGAAGCACAAGCTGGAATCAAGATTGCTGGGAGAAATATCAATAATCTCAGATATGCAGATGACACTACCCTTATGGCAGAAAGTGAAGAGGAACTCAAAAGCCTCTTGATGAAAGTGAAAGAGGAGAGTGAAAAGGTTGGCTTGAAGCTCAACATTCAGAAAACAAAGATCATGGCATCTGGTCCCATCACTTCATGGGAAATAGATGGAAAAACAGTGGACACAGTGTCAGACTTTATTTTTTGGGGTTCCAAAATCACTGCAGATGCTGATTGCAGCCATGAAATTGAAAGACGCTTACTCCTTGGAAGGAAAGTTATGACCAACCTTGATAATATATTAAAAAGCAGAGACATTACTTTGCCAACAAAGGTCCGTCTAGTCAAAGCTATGGTTTTTCCCATGGTCATGTATGGATGTGAGAGTTGGACTGTGAAGAAAGCTGATCGCCGAAGAATTGATGCTTTTGAACTGTGGTGTTGGAGAAGACTCTTGAGAGTCCCTTGTACCGCAAGAAGATCCAACCAGTCCATTCTAAGGGAGATCGATCCTGGGTGTTCATTGGAAGGACTGATGCTAAAGCTGAAACTGCAATACTTTGGCCACCTCATGCGACGAGTTGACTCACTGAAAAAGACTCTGATGCTGGGAAAGGTTGGGGGCAGGAGGAGAAGGGGACGACCGAGAATGAGATGGCTGGATGGCATCACCGACTCTGTGGACATGAGTTTGAGTGAACTCCGGGAGTTGGTGATGGACAGGGAGGCCTGGCGTGCTGTGATTCATGGGGTCGCGGAGAGTCGGACACGACTGAGTGACTGAACTGAACTGAACTGATGCTGGGAAAGGTTGGGGGCGGGAGGAGAAGGGGATGACAGAGAATGAGATGGCTGGATGGCGTCACTGTCCATCAAACTCATGGACATGAGTTTGAGTGAACTCCGGGAGTTGGTGATGGACAGGGAGGCCTGGTGTGCTGTGATTCATGGGGTCGCGGAGAGTCGGACACGACTGAGCGACTGAACTGAACTGAGGGGCGCAGAGCCAAAGGTCATTCTTCTGTAATTACTTCCTGGTGAGAATGGGCATTACTGTCTCCCTAGTTAGAGGAGTGAAACTATCTCTGCTAGAGATGGAGAAGTTTGGGGGTCCACAGAGTAGTGGCTGAATGTGCATAGCATTATTCTAGCAGGTGTAGGTGAGGCACAGCAGGAGAGGCAGTTAACAGCAACTTTGCAACTTCACTGGCAGAGTCTTGAGCCAAGAGCCCTCCTGACCCAAACCATTTTCTCTAAACTGGGAAGAGGATCCTTCAGAGGATATTTAATGTTTTTTCATACGCATCATGAGGTGAGTCACATTAGAAACTCATCAGGTATAAAAACCAGCATTCAGGATGTCTTATAAATTCCTCCTTGAACAGCTGTTAAAATATCAAGGGCCATGCAGTTCTAGAGGATGATTTTTTGTAGCATAGAAACTTCCAAGTTCAGCAGATTGACAACCTGATTACTATCGTTGTGAGTAAGTATCGTTCTTAGTGAGTGAATTTCACAAAGCCCTGTGTGTGAATGATGATGTCCTCTAGTTTTTTATTTTTTAATGCATTTTTTTTCCTTAATAGTAAAAGCAGATATACATTCAATAGGCCCCTAAACAGGCCACTTCGGTCACTATAAACTTTAAGGTAAATAATGTGTTAGCTGGAATGGCTTCCCAATACCGAACTCAAGTTCATGAAAATTTATTTTATCATTTTTCCTTTTGGTTGCAAATCTCTTGGTAGGTCAGATTTGTCCCTCAATGCCAGGGTGATTGCTGCCTGGCATCCATCATGTCCCTTGGTGCCACACCTCCTTTTTGTTTATAAATAGTGGCCTAGTTGTCCCTTTTGGGGGACAACTCATCAGATTCAGTGAACAAGCTCAGAGGTATGTTAATAGGGAAACATTTTATAAGCTATATGTTGTATCAGTTATATTGAATTGTCACACAGACATCATACAGGTGCTTTTAGCAGCAGACTTAAAGCAAGCAATGATATTTGTTGTTATATGTCACACAGTAGTTATACTCTGTGACAGTTTCACTGGATACTTTCCTTTAGTTTTGTTGTGCGTGCGCTAGTTAAGAGTACTTGATAACGCTGCTGGGAATCTAGAGTCTTCCATTTTTAGAGGAATCAGGTAGAGACAAAAGATTAATGTCTCAATCCTACCCTCAAAGGTATAATTTACTAAGTTGGTGTAGGTTATAATTAGCTTAAGGGGAAAGGTATCCTTATATCTGGAAAGCAGATTAAAAGCCAATGATATTTCTTTGGGAAAGATCCCCAGTGATCTCCTTACTTGCCGCAAGTAATCACTCCTTCCTTCTCCTGCTCTTTGGCTTGGTTGCATCTTCTGGCTCAACATACACCCAGAGGCAAAACCAGCTTTTGGGTAACAGGCCCAGCCGGGCCACAGCACGAGAGGACACAGCTAGGTCTAAACAGGAGTGTGTGGCTGACCGTGTCTCCATCTTGTCACTTACTCTTTGATCCTACCATGGTCTCCTCTGTTCTTGTTAAGAAGGGAACCTGTGTCTCACTCTGTCACCACTGGCCTGGCCAGGAGAAGGCCCGGCAGAGGGGACCCCTGCTTGCTCCTCACAAGCCACCCCCCATCACTGCCTCTGCCCTCTGCAGTCACCAGCACCTCCCCATCACAGACATATTGCCATTGGCCTCTCCTCACTGTCTTCGAGCACTGCCTCTTTCTGCCCAGTTTCTTTTTGGATACGTTTCTCTTGGTACCTTTGACTTCTTTCACCCCTGGGCCCTCCCTACCCCAGGGGGGTTGCCTCATGTTCACAGTAAGAAGAGGCAGAAATCCGTGAACCCCCTACCCCTGATCATCGCAGCAGCCTGGTTTTGTTCCAATCAGGAAAATGTTTCTTTCTTCCTATTACATTTTGTTTGTTTTTATTGAATTATAGTTGATTTACAATGTTGTGTTATTTTCTGGTGTATAGCCACAGTGGTTCAGCTATATATATATACATATATATATATATGTATTCTTTTTCATCATAGGTTATTACAAAATATTGAATATAGTTCCCTGTGCTATACAGTTCAGTTCAGTCTCTCGTGTCCAACTCTTTGTGACTCCATGAATCGAGGACCTTGTTATTTATCTGTTTTATATACAGTAATGGCAAGCCACTCCAGTACTCTTGCTTGGAGAATCCCAGGGAGGGACGGGGGAGCCTGGTGGGCTGCCATCTATGGGGTCGCAAAGAGTTGGACACGACTGAAGCGACTTAGCAGCAGCAGCAGTGTGTATCTGCTAATCCTGAACTCCCATCCCTCCCCTGCTTTCCCCTTTGGTAACCACAGATTTGTTTTCTGTGAGTCTGTTTTGTAAAGAATTTCGTTCTTCTGATATATTTTTTGAACCAAATAGTTTATATACAGAAGCCCAAAGCTGTAGTGGAAATGATTTTGTATCTAATTACTTAAAATTACAAATTAACCCCATTAGCAGTTTTTTGAACCAAATATTTCTTAATGACACACTGACTTTTTTAGAAGATTAAAATTTTAAATACATTTGAATGGAAATTAATAGTTTTCAAATGATATGGTTTCCTCATGACTTTTTATCTATTAAATAGAAAGTCAATATTTTATTTTCTTTACTTCACTGTCTGTCTCTTTTGTGACCTTCAGCAAGATATAATAAAAAATAACACTTGATTTTGAGTCTTAAGTCTTTAGCACAGATCTGATCCTGGCTGCCACTTAGGAGTTAGCGTGACTTTTTACAAATCCCCAACCTCTTCTCTTAATGTAAAATGGGCCAAATAACGTACTCCCAGGTGTGTTGGACTTCCTAGGTGGCAAAGAACCTGCCTGCCAATGCAAGAGATATAAGAAATGCAGGTTAGATGCCTGAGTCGGCAAGATCCCTTGGAGAAGGGCATGGCAACCCAGTCCAGTATTCTTGCCTGGACAATCCCAGGGACAGAGGACCTGGTGGAATACAGTTCATGGGGTCACAAAGAGTCAGCCGTGACTGCAGGGATTTAGCATGCACACATATCCAGGTGTGTTAGAGAGATTTGAGAGGGTCGGAGGTGTGAGAGCTCTGCCACCGAGCAGAGCCAGGTGGTCCGCCGTGTCAAGCCACTTCCTGTCCTACCTGGTACCAGAAAGTAGGTCTTGAGGTAGACAATATTTTCTCCTTTCTAAGTAGGTTTTTTTCCCCCAGCCGGATACCTTTAGTGGATATTGGCACACTGTTTAATCCAACATCCTAAATAGCAGTGTCCTAGAGTGTATGCAGGAAGCTTGCTGCCTGCAGAAAGAGAGTGACCCAAATCCTGTGATGAAATGAATGGCAGAGGAAGGCCATGATTCTTCTCTGAAGGGTTCTGTTTATGAAGCTCCTCGTGGCTTTTTTGCTTTTTCCATGAAAAACTCTTTGTCTTTTTGTCTTCTGCCACTGGCCCTGGTTACAAACGGGGCGTTGATGTGAATCCAGTTTCCAAATTGGAAATTAATGAGGTGTCCCATCCAGAGAGGCCTTCCTCCCATTCTGTAAGGCACGCTGGCCCCGGGAACCGACATCCCCGCCCAAGCCAGGTCTCTGCTTTCCTGTTGACCTTCACTGGGTGAGGGGGCTGTGGGCATCCTTGCCGCTTCACCACAATGTGGTTTCTTGGCCTGAGAGTTTTTTTAGTCTGTGTGTCAGGTGTGACTTCCAGAATCAATGGGTTGTTTTTAAGCTGCCTGGCTGTCTCTGGGCCAGGAAGTTCTTACTGGCTATTCAGAGCTCCTGCTTCAGCCCTTCGTATGTTCAGAAAGAAGGTGCAGATTTTCTGGAATGGAGGCATTAAGGGAGGGGAGGCCCAAGTAAGGTGACAGAGTTGTGGGAAGCTTCTCATCAGTGCTGAGTCCCAGGTTTGCTGGTGTTCATGTTGTCATTGACAGATAAGGAGACAAACCTAAGGGGCACTGGGGCCAGTGAGGAAGAAGAGGCAGCTCAGACTGAGCAGTGCCACCCTTGTGAGTGGCTAGCGAGTTTTGATCGGGAGTCGGGGACTTCAGGTTTTGCCAAGTTACAGTGAATATGTTTTAAGAACTCCTCGGGATTCAAAGTGGCCCTTGGTCAGGGCCCAGCACTACAGAAGAGGGTTCAAAGGGAGCCACTGAGCTGTTTAGACCCAGGATACATGGACGTCGGGGTGGCAGAGTATCTAGGAACCTCGTGGAGCTTACTGCAAAAGTTTGTCCATAAATACTTCAAGGGAGAGGGCCTGGAGCTGTCACCAGCTTTTTAAAGTAGTTCTTGACTCACCAGTTCACGTGAAAATGGATGCCCAGTCAGGGTGATCCGAGTCTCCCCACCCTGTGTGCAGTGGTGACCCCTGGTACATATGTAGGGCTTTCCTGTGTCTTCTTGGAAAAGGGGACAAAGACCCCAAGAGGCCAGATACCCTCTGACCTGGATGCCTGAGGGAGTGTGTGAAAAAAAAGCAGTGGAACCAAATGAAAAGGGACATTTCCCCAAGCTAAAGACAGACTGTCCAGCAAAATGTTGACACACGGAAGGAGGAGGATTGACTGACTGGGTTTGGAATGAGTCGTAGAAAAGGAAACAAGCTGAGTCTCCAGGGGAAATCTTTGCGACCACAAGAATGAAGAGGTCGTGGCCCCGTCATCCTAGAGGAGGTTGGAGCAGCTCCATGAGTGGGAAGTTTTCAGGAAACATGGCTGTGATGGAGGGACAAGCATGGGCTGACCTTGAAAGGGGCTCGTCTGGGGACCTGCACACACTGCTTCCCCCAGGACTGCTGGACAGTTGCTGTAATTGCTCCTACAATTTCTCCTGCGTTCAGTGCATGCATACACACACACACAGTCCCTCGGATTGCCTCTACAGTTTCTCCTGCGTTCAGCACACACACACACACATCTCCTGAGAGCCAAAGTCAGGACCCGCTTGCCACAGCAGAAGAGTCATCAGCATGTGCACACACACACATTCTCACTCACTCCCTGCACACACACACACACACACTCTCTCTCTCTCTCACTCACTCCCTGGGATTGCCCTCTACACACACACACACACACACACACTCTCTCTCTCTCTCACACACACACACACACTCTCTCTCTCTCTCTCTCTCTCTCTCACTCACTCCCTCCCTGGGATTGCCCTCTACAATTTCTCCTGCATTCAGCACAGACACACATCTCCTGAGAACCAAAGTCAGGACCCGCTTGCCACAGCAGAAGACTCATCAGTATAATATTTTGAGTTGCTTGTATTTTGAAAGTAGTTTTTGAAATAATTCAGAAAGTATATTTTGAGGGTTTCCTTTTTTTTTTTTAAAGAACATTAAAGTCTGATATTCCAGATCCAAGACTCTTCATAATAAGGCTCTTTGCACTAAACCAAAGAAAAATGTGAGTGGTTTCTACTGTTCACTTCCCCGTGCTTAATGGCTGCCATTTTAAAGAGTAGTGGTTCTTCCTTCAAGGGAAGGAGAGGGTGTCCGAGGGGTCTCTCTAGCTCTTCGGGTAGGAGCTGTGTGCCCTGGAATTCTCATGGTAGGGACAGCTGTGGGCTGGGCCCTCCCTGATCCCCACCAGGGAACACCTAGTAACCCTCAGACAGGTGTTTTCACGAAGCCTTGTCTCTGGAGTTGCGACCGGAATGGTTGAGCTGGTAAAGGCGGAAGGGGGCGGGGGGGTGCTCAGTCAAAAAAAAAAAAAGCCGGTGCTCATCCCTCCTCGTTTCCTCAGTCTCTGTAGAATGTATACAGATGAATGGTTGCGTGAAAGAAAAAGCTGAAGGAAAAAAAAAATTCTCCCTCACAATGCATCCGTCTCTGCAGATCCTCGCTGAATGGTTTGGCCGGACCATCATCCGCTCCTGCACCAAACTGAGCTACGAGCACGCGCAGAGCATGATTGAAAGCCCGACCAGGAGAATCCCGGAGAGGGAGCTGCCTGCCGTCTCCCCCGAGCACACGAGTGACGAGGTGCACCGGGCGGTCTTGCACCTCCACGGAATCGCGAAGGAGTTGCGCAGACAGCGGTTTGCGGACGGCGCGCTGCGTCTGGATCAGGTCAGTCGCTTCCTCTTTCAACGCCGCCCGCAGACCTGACTTCCGCCAAAGCCCAGTGTGCGAGAATTAGCGTGGCAGCCCTGGGGCTTGTCCCTCTGTCCTTGCCTCAGCCTCTGTCCTCAGATAGTGTCCTCTGAGGCAGGCAGGAACCGCCTCTCTCACGACTCCGCAGACACGCGGGGCCTCATGATGGGAGCCTGCTGGTCCTGGGCAGAAGCCTCTCCCCTCAGCTCAACTCTGGCATTCCCTGGAGTCTGCGCACCCTCTTGTTTATTTCTCTTTCCACAATCCCTCCCTGAATGAACCCCTGTATTCTTATTTTAACTTCTTCGTGCCTGACTCTCTGTGACCCCATAGGCTGTAGCCCACCAGGCTCCTCTGTCCATGGACAAGAATACTGGAAGTGGGTAGCCATTCTCTTCACCAGGGGATCTTCCCGACCCAGGGATCGAACCAGGGTCTTCCTCATCTCCTGCTTTGCACGTGGATTTTTAACCACTGAGCCACCAGGGCAGCTCATTTCTTATTTGAGCTATCAGTTAGATGCTGAGGACACCAACATTAGTTTCTCCATCCCTGCCCTCCTTCCCCAGGCCCTACATCTGCCACCCGAAACTCCTCACCTGGCGCTGTCTCTTCCGCCTGACACAGTGACCAGCACCCACAGTGAGCTGCACACGTGGACTGTGTTCCCCTCCACCTCGGCTTCCTCCAGGGGAGCTGTGTGTTCAATGGTCAGCCTTCTTTACCCCCATCCTGGCTATGCCAGTTATACATGTTATAATTACTCACTGTAACTGAATATTTGGTACACTGATCAAATAAGAGCATTTTTAAAAGCTGTCTTTCCTGTGAAAACTAAGTTAAATTGTTTGCAAACACTTGATGAGGACGAATCTTCAGAAATTGTGCTGTTTGGGTGTGATGACTATAAAAAGGAGGAGGGGAAATCATAAAATTTAGGAGGAACTTTGTACTCAGATTGCATTATAGATATCTAAGCTCTCTCTTTTAATGAAACAAAAATTATAAATTATAGGCAATGAAGTATGTGTAGTTTATCAGAAAAAAGTATATAAAAATCCAACTAGCATACTCTTTTGTAAAAGTGAGTGTGAAGTGAAGTGAAGTCACTCAGTCGTGTCCAACACTTTGCGACCCCATGGACTATAGCCTACCAGTCTCCTCTGTCCATGGAATTTTCCAGGCAAGAGTACTGGAGTGGGTTGCCATTTCCTTCTCCAGAGGATCTTCCTGACCCAGGGATCAAACCCAGGTCCCCCACATTGTAGGCAGACCCTTTACCATCTGAGCCACCAGGGAAATCCTAAAAGTGAGTGGATGTGCATTTATATAAATTTGTTGTTATTGTTCAGTCACTTAGTCTTGTCTGACTCTTCGTGATCCCATGGACTGCAGCACGCCAGGCTTCCCTGTCCATCACCATGTCCCGGAGCTTGCTCAAATTCATGTACATTGAGTCGGTGATGCCATCCAACCATCTCATCCTCCGTCGTCCTCTTCTCCTCCTGCTTTCAATCTTTCCCAGCATCAGGGCTTTTTCCAACGATTTGGCTCCTTGAATCAGGTGTCCAAAGTATTGAAGCTTCAGTTTCAGCATCAGTCCTTCCAGTGAATATTCAGGATTGATTTCCTTTAGGATTGACTGGTTGGATCTCCTTCCTGTCCAAGGGACTCTCAAGCGTATTCTCCAGCACCACAGTTCAAAAGCATTATATAAATTAAGTTAAACAAATGTTTAGTTATGTATGATTCCCCTCTTCAGCCAACTTCTGGAAAAGCTAACCTACCATCACTTCAAGCACGTCAAATGAGAGAGTTCCGTTACACCATTTTAGACACCCTTCCCCATCAGATCATTATAAAATTGGATTGAATTAAATATGTTAAATACTTTAAACACTGTAAAAGACCATCAGTGATCTCAACTTGCATTAGGAGGTGTCAGTGTAGAAGAATGATCACAGTTTCAGACCTGTTGGCATATCTTAGAGTGAGAATTTTATTGCTGAAAATAACTATTTTTTTCAATTATTTTTATTGGAGAATAGTTGATTTACAGTGTTGTGTTAGTTTCTGCTGTTCAGCAAAGTGAATCAATTATACATATACATATATCTACTCTTTTAGATTCTGTTCTCATACTGTCATTACAGAGTATTGAATAGAATTTCCTGTGCTATACAGTAGGTCCTTATTAGTTATCTATTTCATATATAATAGTGTGTATATGTCAATCCCAATGAAAATAATTTGAGATACTTGTATTTCATCAGCCCTCTCAACTTGTAGATTAGAAGCTGAAGTACTCAAAGGTTAAATGAGTTTCTTATGTGCAAGCAATCCAGATAGCCAACTCTTCATTCACTTTTCTTCCATTTAAACCATGCTGACTTGAGAGAGATGAGTTTCCCTTCCAAGTGAGATGAAAACCCTGAAGTCCTAATTAGGTTCCAGTTAATTAAGATTTGAAAATAATGGAATTGCATCCTTGGGGCTGATTCCTTGGTTCCAGGTCAGTGGGTAAAGAACCACCTGCCAGTGCAGGAGTCGCAGGAAAGGCAGGTTCGATCCCTGGGTCAGGAAGATCCCCTGGAGGGGGAAATGGCAACCCACTGCAGTATTCTTGCTGGGACAATCCCACGGTCTAAGGAGTCTGGTGGGCTACAGTCCATAAGGTCGCAAAGAGCAGAATGCAACTTGACTTATGGCACACCAGAAAACAAGTATGTGGACCACAGCTTTGGAAGAAGGGGCACATTGGTCTCCTGCAGCAGGTTCCTGGCAAGATCATTGATAAATCAGGCAGACAGCCCATCCAGCAGTCCCTGCATTTGTTCCCTTTTGCCTGTTGCCTGCATCTGCCCTCACAAAAATCCATTTTTCCTCAGTGCCTTCAGCACTCCTGTTTGGAGTTGCTGTCTGATGCTTTGTGTGCCCCAGTTCACTGTGTCCACATTTTTGGTGGCAGATGTACAAAAAATATGTCCTTCTACCCTCCTGTAAGAGGAGACAACATCTGTGTCCTGCTGCATGCCCTTGAATGCAGAAGAAACTTGCTAAGCCAGAAATTTCCCCTTTCCAAGACATGAGCTTACCCTGATGATCTCCAGAATGAGTGAGGTGGAGGATACCAGCATGGGGCCTGTTTGTCGAGTCGAGGGGAGACTGGTTCGGAGGTCACAGTAAACACACAAACACAGAGCAACCTGATCACTGGGTGACTGCAGGCAACAGCTTAGTCCAGAGCTGCCTGGCCCACGTCTGAGATAGTGTATTCCCCGAGCTGCAGGCCACCTGGGCTGGCTCCTGTCCCCTGGGGCCACCTGCCTGCAGTCCTGTGCACTCACCCAGTGTGTGCTCAAGTATTAGCAAGTTCTGTGTGAACTGTGGCGTGAAACACAGGGGAAGCACTGCCTTTGGGTCGGATTGCTGAGAGGTCCTAGCTCAGGGAAGTGCCGCTCCTTTGTTTCTCTGCCCCAAAGGTCAGGTCAGGTGCCGAGTGTGTTCTGTTTGTTTTTTGGTTGGTTGAGTTGAAAAATATCCCCTTTTCTGCTGCCATGTTAAATCTAGAATTTGACACAGATACTTGTATTATTTTATTTATGACATGTGCTCAATTGCTAAGTCGTGTCTGACTCTTTGTGACCCCATACACTGGAGCCGCCAGGCTCCTCTCTCCATGGAACTTTCCAGGCAAGAATACTGGAATGGGTAGCCATTTCCTTCTCCAGGGGATCTTCCTGACGCAGGCATCGAACTCGCATCTCCTCCATTAGCAGGCAGATTCTTTACCACTGAGCCACCAGGGAATACACACCACTCCTATTTCTTAAATAGTGACCCTGCCTGACTCTGATGTGATAGGATGACAAGGCCTCGACTCCTTTTGGAGTTATGGCCTGAGCCGTTTCCTTCAGAAAGGTTGGCAAGGGAGGATGGTGGGGTGCCAAATGGAGCCCCCAAAGACATCTTAGGGAGTACTGACTGTTTTCAGGAAACTACAGCTTTCTGGTGCTTTTCCTCCAGCCTGCCCTTCCTCAGTCAGGTGAGAGTGCTTAGAAGCCACCCTGTGTCAGGGCTTCTAGAGAAGCAAGCATGCCTGCGAGAGGGAAACAGCACTGCGTCTGGAATCCCTGCAGGTGGGCAGGGCATGTGAACAGCTTCTGCTGAGCCGCTGACTTTCTGGGTTTGGAGAAAGTTGTAGTGAAGAAAGTTTGATGTTTCCATCTTCTTAACTTTGGAGTCAAAGTCCTCTAAACTAATGGAACCCTTACTAAATTCTCAGCTGCATCTTATATGGATCCCACGTAGCACAATTTTGAAGCCCAAACTTAAAGCAGTTTCTTTGAGTGGACTTGATTGTAAAGATCAACTTGGTGGGAACAGTTTTTAAATTCCTTGGGACCCAGGCTGCCGTAGAAGGTATCATGGATGACCTTGACCCTGCCCAGCCTTTAAGGCAGGCTCTGCAGACTTCCTGTAGGGAACCAGTGTAGGGAAAGAGCAAGTTAGCCAAGACGGCATGGTCAGACTCTCTTGCCTCGCAGCCTCTTGCTCTTGCCCCACGTTTTGTAAATAATGGTTATGTAACAGCTGAGATCGCTTATAGCACAGCACGTGTCATGAGGTACTCTCTTGGCCACCGGCTACTTTTGTTCTGTAAGCATATATAAGCTCCACCTGGAAAGCCCTTGTGGTTAGATTAGGTTCTGTTCTGACTGCTACATCAGCCAGGAGAAAATAAACGTGTCTGCAGTTCCTACAGCTCCTAAAGTCTTCTTCCAGCCTCTTAGCTCATGCCTTGCCTACCTTGGGTTCAACAAACAGTGCACACAGTGAGATACAGCACGGCAACCAGATAGAAACTCTTGTTGTCATTCAGTCACTCAGTTGTGTCTGACTGTAGCCCCACGGACTGGCAGCACACCAGGCTTCCCTGTCTCCACTCTCTGCTGAAGTTTCCTCAAGTTCATGTCCATTGAGTCAATGATGCTATCTAACCATCTCATCCTCTGTCACCCTCTTCTCCTCCTGCTCTCAATCTTTCCCAACATCAGGATCTTTTCCAGTGAACTGACTTTTCATATCAGGTGGCCGAAGTACTTGAGCTTCAGCATCAGTCCTGATTTAGGATTTGTGGGCCATCTGGTCTCTGTCTCAGCTACTCAGCCCTGCTGCCATGGTGTGAAAACAGCCAGGGACAAACAGATGAGCACAGCTGTGCTCCAATACAACTATAAGGACAGTAAGAAGTTTGGATTTCATATAATTTTCATGTCAAAAAATAGTATTCTTCCTTCGATTATTTCTGAATCGTTTAAAAATGTAAAAACCGTTCCTAGCTCATGAGCCATGCAGAAAGTAGATGGTAGGCCAGAGTTGACCTGTGGTCCATAATATTCTGAGCCCTACCTAAATGAGATCCAGCTCTTTCCTCAGTCAGCTTTCAGCAGCACATCACCACTGCACTGGGAAACTGGGCTGGGTCCTAGAGAGCGCTTGTGCTAAGTTACCTCTCGGGATGGTTTCATGTAATTAAGCAAATTATTCCTTTGATTAGTACCATGCTTGGCAGGTCCAGTTGGAGGCCTCAAGGAATGAATCTGTTTAGCCCCAGTTCCCTTACCCTGTTTTCAGTCGGGTGACTTTCATTAGCCTGAAGCAGAAAGAGCAGTGGTTCTTAATTTCCCACCTCTGCAAGCTCGGCAGCCTCTTCACAGTCAGATCTTATCCCACCCACCCCGCCTTCCTGAGCCAACGTGCAAAGACACTGGCTCCGCCGTCTGGTAGGGTGTGCCTAAGTGGCGACTGTCAGAGCGAAGCTGGACTCTGAGGAAGCTCAGTGGCGTTTCTTCCCCAACCCCACCCCTGCTGCTGTATGCAACAGCATATTTTGTTGAATTATGCATTTAAAACTATTGTTAAGCATGTTTCTGTTCCTTCTCTGTAATATGGTTGTTCTTAAGAAATGAGCATTCCAGCTGTCTGCTGTTTAATTTTTGTACAGTATCATAATTGGTGCCAGATAAGGAGGATGGAAAATTCAAAGATGCCTGCCCCTTGGAAGGAGATCTATGACAAACCTAGACAGTATATTAAAAAGCAGAGACATCACATTGCCAACAAAGGTCCATCTAGTCAAAGCTATGGTTTTTCCAGTAGTCATGTACGGGTATGAGAGTTGGACCATAGAGAAGGCTGAGCGCCAAAGAATTGATGCTTTCGAACTGTGGTGCTGAAGAAGACTCTTGAGAGTCCCTTGGACTGCAAGGAGATCCAACCAGTCCATCCTAAAGGAGATCAGTCCTGAGTGTTCACTGGAAGAACTGATGTGGAAGCTTCAATACTTGGGCCACCTGATGCAAAGAGCCCACTTACTAGAAAATACCCTGATGCTGGGAAAGATTGAAGACAGAAGGAGAAGGAGGCAGCAGAGGAAGAGATGGTTAGAAGCATCACTGACTCAATGGAAATGAATAAAAGCCAACTGCAGGAGATAGTGGAGGATAGGAGAACCTGGTGCTGCAGCCCAGGGGATCATGAAGAGTCACACACGACGTAGCAGCCGAGCAACAACAAGGAGGATGGACATAACCATCCTGCCTGCTCTTCCTTGTCTTGTTCCTTGTGTCCTCACTTACACACAAGAGAAAGCTGTTGATCGGGTGGCTGGATGTGTTTGGAGACTTGGTCTGTATTTTCTTAGTCATACGGTCCTCTATTCAGCCTTTCTTCAGAAAATGTTTACTAAGTACAGAAAGCAGGTATGTGGTAGGTGCTGGAAATGAACAGTCCCTGTTCTCAAGTTCACTGTGCAGTGCAGGAACCAGCAGACCACATAGTAAATGCACAGTGCAGAGCTGTCCCAGGGTGCGTGAGACCGCACGGGAGAGGACGGGCCCCATCTCGGGATCAGGGACGATGTCCCAGCAGGGATGGTGTGCACAACAAGACTTTAAAAAGCTTGAGGGACTAACCAGGCTCTGAACGCAAGGAGGTGCATTTCAGGCAAACTGCTATTGCAGGCATGGAAGAGATGGGAGATGGCACCTTTGGACAGCGTCTGATTGTTCCAGGTCATGGAGTGTGATGAGAGAGGACAGCTAGGGGAGGGGACAGGGGCCAGGCTCAAATTCTGCAGGAGCGGGCATGGGAGCTGGGGGACCATTTCAGACACAGAAGGGACATGAACGGAACTGTATTTTAGAAGAGCTTACTGGCTGCCTCATGGAGAGTAGACTGAAAGAGAAGAAATAAAAGAAGAAAGCTTATATTTCAGGAGAGAAATGATGAGGGCTAAACCTGAGATAGAGAATGTGGGGAGATAGAAAATTGCAGATCGAGAGAGGAAGGAAGATTGGCAAGCCTTGACAGATTGACTGTCCTAATTAGATGTGGAAGGGAGGGGCGCGGGTGCTGAGGGAGGAGAGGTGTTTTGCTTTTTGGCTCTGCTGCATCTTCTTTGCTATTCAGGCTTTTCTCGAGTTTATATCAGAGCACGGGCTCTAGGGAACGTGGGCTCAGTAGTTGCGGCTCCCAGGCTCCAGAGCACAGGCTCAGTAGTTGTGGTGCACAGGCTTAGTTGCTCTGAGGCATGTGGAATCTTCCCAGACCAGGGATTGAACCTGTGTCTACTACACTGACAGGCAGATTCTGTACTACTCAGCCACCAGGGAATTCCAAGGAAGGAGAGTTGAATCAGGGACTCAGGTTTCAGATTCGGGCACGTGCATGGATGCAGTGCTACAACTGACAAGGAAGTACCTTAGATTAGGAGATCTGAGAAGTACCCAAGTACCTTCGGAGAGGAGAGTTGAGTTTGAAGGGCCTCCTGGAGACAGAACAGGTCGAGATGTGGAATAAGCATGTGGGCATAGAGGTCTGGAGGTCGTTTGGTTGGTCAGGCTCACCTAGAGGTAGTCATTTGGGAGCCATGTCATCTCTGCCACCATAAGAATCGCTACCCTTCTCTTTTGGGTAGTGATAAATAGCACAGGAGGCTTCTACCAGAAGTTCAGGGTTCTGGTTGAATGTGGACAAGCCGTGGAGATGGTTCTAGAACCAGGGAGGCTTAAAGAGCATTTATCACCCTGCCAGAGTTCCCCCTCTTTCGTCCATTTACCAGCTTCATGATAATCATATAAGCAGGAGTTTCATTTCCATGTGTGCATCTCATTTATAAGTAAATCCACAGCCCAGGGTCTGTGCTCACTTGAGAGGCTCCGGGAGAGAGGTTGGGGAGGGAACAGCCTCGGACTCCAGCTCTCGGGAGGGCGTGGGGCACAGGACTTCCCAGTCAGAGGGTGTTGAAGTCCTTCCTTTGAGGGAGAGAGTGACTTAGCGATCACACTTTAATTTCACGTGGAATCAGGGAAAACAGTCCACATTTAAGCCTCCCAAGGCATGGACGAGACTTGAAAACTTGACCTGGGTGTATATAAACAACACTAATTACACCCACTTGTGTGAGCTGATCACTGTTTGTGGCTTGTTAGCATACGCATAAAAACTAACGCATATCATTAAGTGTTGGAGTAGGTCTGCTGAGCAGCTTGTTATTATAACCCTGAACTTTCATATGCTCACCCTCCCTTTAGGCATGTCACATAGTCATTTACTCATAATTTTCAAAAATTAGAAGGAATGCAGGGAGTAGTATTCTGGAAGTTGTTAAAAATACAGACTCAGACATGATTTCCAGCCCTCACTGGACAGATGTTTCTTGGGCTCCTGTTGTGTTACAACTACCACTTCTAGTCCTACAAAGGAGCCTGAGGGCTGTGGAAGACAAACTTTACCCTAGAGGTGCTTGGTGAATTTGTAAAGAGCTCTGAACTTACAAGAAACTTCAGCAAGATAAAAGCAAGGGCATAGTAAGTTGGCTTCCCTGGTAGCTCAGTTGGTGAAGAATCTGCCTGCAATGCAGGAGAACCCGGTTCGATTTCTGGGTTGGGAAGATCCGCTGGAGAGGGAATAGGCTACCTACTCCAGTATTCTTGGGCTTCCCTGGTGGCTCAGCTGGTAAAGAATCCGCCCGCAATGCGGGTGACCTGGGTTCGATCCCTGGGTTGGGAAGATCCCCAGGCGAAGGGAAAGGCTACCCACTCCAGTATTCTGGCCTAGAGAATTCCATGGACTGTATCGTCCAGGGGGTCCCAAAGAGTTGGACATGACTAAGCAACTTTCACTTTCTATGTGCTTATGAGAAGCTTCAGTAAGATAAAAGCAAGGGCATAGTAAGCTGACACAGGGCTAAAAGAATACCCAGCCTAATGGTTCTTAGGTAGATGGAGTTAGTGAAAACAGGCTGCTTGGGAAGGGCAGCCCAGAATCACAAGGTGATCAGAGTGAAAGGCATGCTTGGTGAAGAAGAGCTGAGGGTCAGCCAGTGCCCACTTCATCGAGAGTCAAGGGATGTGTTCCATCACACTCCTCTCCCATCTAGGTTCTGATCCCACTGAGAAATAGACACACAAGTCAGACTGAGATCAAAATCTCCCATCTATTAGTGGTGAAGTTTGGATTAGAGAAAGGCAGCCTGAGCCAGTTCAGGCATTTGGAACAGCTCAGAAGTTAATGCTGTAAAAGGAAACTCTGATGGGGCGACTCAAGGGGGCAGAGAGTAGCCGGAGCAGAGGGAGGAGGGGCGTGTGCTCTGCAGACAGGGCGCTGGGCACCGAGTACTGGGATGGCCTTCACTGCTCGGTGCCCTCCAGTGAGCACCGGTAAGTAGCTGATGCTTCAGCTCTTGGTCAGAATAGCCAGAATGTATCCTTAGCAGAAGGCTCAAGACTGGTGTCTATATAACTTCAGAAAGTGAACATGGCTCCCACTTGACCTCTGGAAGCTTTTCAACTTGCCCTCCAGCTCTTTCTGTTTGCCTGTTATCCAGACTCACCTCTTACAGAAGGGAGGACCTCCACCCCTATAGACCTGTCTTAAGTTTTCAGGCAGCTGAAGACTGACACTCCAAATCCTGCTGCAGAGAAGCTTGCCATGGCCATCCCCTTTTGCCGTCCCGCTTAGGGCTCCCAGAGCATCTTATTTACACCCAACACCTGTGTGGATCAACGTTTTCACACTGCTTTCATGTTTTCACATTTTCCATTCGCTTCCCTGTCTCCTTCTCTGAAACTATGAGTTCCCTCGGGCTAAGGACAGCATCTGTTCATTTTTATGTCTCTAGCTGCTGCCTAGTGCTTGTTTTTAAGGATGTTTCAAGGTCTTTAAGCATCTCTACACACACTGGTCTTTTTGGAAAAAAAAACAATGGTAGTTGTGATCTGGGAGACGGACTAGCTCTGGAAGAGAGGTGTGCTTATGTAAGAGAATCAAACGCACATTATGAATCAGAGAGGTTTCTTCCTCTTTTGAATAAAAGGCTTGGGTGTTTGACTACTTGCCAGGACATACAGGGTTTAGGAGAGGGTGTAATGAGGCCTTTCTCATGGAGGAGCTGCCTGGACAGGTGTGAGGAGCCAGGAAGCTTTAGCACCCCAGGGGTTGGCAGTGCTTCTAAGGCTTCCTAAGCACTTCTGTGTTCACCTCTGTATCCTCAGCCCTCTGTGCCCTCAGGGAGCCTGGCAGAAGTGGCTCTCAGGGGAAGGCACAGAGACCCCCACTGTGCCAGTATGGAAATGAAGATGCTCAGGCTTGTCTGCAACCTGATTTGCCAGCCTAGAAAGGTGGACCAGGCACCCAATCCCTCCCGCCCACACCTACCTTTCGAAAAGCGTCCTTCCTGGGTGAGCTAATACCAGCTGTCATCCCCCACCTCCCTGGTGAGATGGAAATGATTCTTACCCCATGGTGGGATCCCCAGCCTAACGCTTCCTTTGTGAATTCTGATCAGAGCCTGGTTTCACTTTTAATGGAAATGATTTCCACAAGACAGGGGTTGTGTTAGTTGCTGCTGGGCTTTCTGAGAAGAGAAGATAACTCACATCACAGCTGGGGTTGAGAGTGTGCCTGGATGATTCAAACCTAAGTCCCTAGCATCTCCAGGGGGCAGTGAAATGAGAATAGTGGGCTCTCACCCCAACCAGATGATACATGAGAAACTTCTGGGAGTCGAGCAGGGTGGTGGCCGATTCTCTCTGAGATGCGAGCCTTGCAGGTTAGTGGCCTTGACAGACGGAACGGATTTGGCTCCCCCAGGACCCTTGCTTTTGGGTAATTGTGCTCACAATGAGAAAGCTCTTGAATTCTCCCCTTCTATTCACAGGACACTCTGCACGTCCTCCTCCTGCCCCTATGTCAAATCCCACGTCACTCGAACGTGAGCCAAACAGCTCCGTAAGAGGCATGGAATCCTTTGACGTTAATAAAACCTGCACTGGGGAAAGGGAACCCTTGCAGCTGATCCTTAGATTTCAACCATGACCGCTTCTTGGGGCAGGCCCAGTTGATTTCGGTTTCCGTGTTTCTGCGAGCTGGGGGCTCCACTGCTGCTGTTTGGTCAGCCATCTATGATGAACTCCACTGCCAGACCCTGCTGCCCCAAATGCCGCATTCACCTGTCACTCAAGAACCTGCTGTCTCCTCCAGCAGATTTCACGGGTAGTGAGATTTTCGTTAATATTCTGGGAGGAGAAATAGGATTTGGGGGTTTCATTTTGCCAAACGAGAGCATTTTCTTTAAAAGCCAGCTGCCATCTACCACCTCCACAATTTTATAAATGAAACAGTTTAGCACCAGTACAAAGGAAGACTTCATTTCACAGCTCAGGGCAGTCTCTTCCATTGACCTGGTTGAGCTTCATGGAAAACCTTCCTCTCGTGTTGTAGATCTCAGACCAGCCTTTGAGAGCTGCTGGAGAGTTCCATCAGATCCACACGCCCCCTGGCTTTGGAGGCCCGCAGCAGTCAGTTCCCCGTTTCCCACCTAGCTGTCTCCCTTACTCACTTGTCCTCCCCTGCCTTCGCATAGCCCAGGCCCCTACTCACTTCCCCCAGCTCCACTGCACCCCACTTCCTCCAGAAGCCTGCTTCAGAGAGGCCACCTCCGCCTCCATCCACGTCTCTCAGCCTCCTTTACCGTCTCCCCTCTCGGTGCCCGATGCAGCGCACCCTAGGTCTTCATTCATGTCACCCTGTCGTCTTGTCTCTTTATTCTCTTCCCCTCGCTCACCGTAGAAGGCAGACACCTCGCTGACGCTTCTCGCTCGCCCATAAATCTGCAGCGTTGGCACGGAGGAGGCAGGCCGCAAGGTGTTTCTAGCGCTGGAGGTGCCCCCGCCGTCAGTGCACCTGTGGTCAGCGGTGCTCCAGGACACGGTGCCTGTTTTACAGTCTAGAACTTGAAAATATGATCCTGTTTGTTATTCCTCAGGAAATTCTCACATTTTTCAAGAATGGCATTATTGTAACCTGAGTGCTACGTTCTGTAACTGCTTCTGTTTTAAATGGCACACGACAGACGTCTTTAACCAAAGAGAACTTAAGAGCTTTAAAAGTATTTTATAACTTTAGACCATCCCTTTTGACCTCTTTTTCATTTCTCACATTAAAACATATCTACCAGATGGAGAGTACTGTGCTAGATACTGGGACCAAGAGATTAGAATGTGGCCCCAGCTCTGAGAGTAGCTTAACGTTTCACGGAGGAACAGGGACACAGAACAAGCAGGCGCACAGGGCAAGTTGGTTCGGGCTGAGTGTGGAAGTGGCCGCCATGGTATTTTACCTGAGGACTTCAGCTATGATTTGAGGGGACCACTTTAAAACAAGGTCATTCTGTTTTTAAGAGTTTTCTCCTGTGCAAAATAAAAACAAGCAGTTTACTATAAGAAAATGCTAGAAATGCTGAAAGTAAATTAGAAATGATTTAATTGCCCCCTGGAGTTGTGATACCCCCACCCCCACCCCTCCCCACATGTAATAGCTATGCCACGAGGATGTTGTTAGATTAAATGACTTGTGGTCGTAAAACACTTAGAGTGGTCCCTGACACATAATAGCAAACGGATGTTAGCCGTGTGCCGGGATGCTGAGAAAGGACGTGAAGCGGAGGTGCAGGGGAGAGGAAGGGTGGGCTCCCACTGCTTGGCATGAGTGGTCCGGTTAGGTTGGGTGTGTGACGGGAACACTGCAGTAGGAGATGAGACTGGGGGTATCCCGAAGCACTCAAGAGCCAGTACTAACGCTGGAATCACAGGGAGAGCTGGCAAGATCTGTGAGCAAGGAAAGAAGGAAAGAAGGTCACACGTCAGCCCCACCTCCCATCACTCAGATGTTCCCTTGGTAGAGACGTACCACTGTTTACGTAACCCTTCCTAGTGCTGTTACTGTTGGTGTTATTATAAATAAAGCTCCAATTAATATTCTTATGCATTGTTAATCCAGTTTTGGATTATTTCCTTGGGAATGTATGCTTAGAATGACTGGATTAAAGGGAAGAGCTATTTTTCTGTGATACTTTCTCTTTTTATTAACTTTTGTGATTGTAGTATAAAAGTAACTCGTTTGTGTTATGAAAATTTTAAATTAGCAAGTAAGCACCAAAACAAAAGCAAAAAACAAGTAAGCCCCAAATAGCCATCCCCTACTAATAACATGTTTCTAGGTATCCTACAGTGTGCACATTTTTTAGAGCTTTTGACACAAGCCATGGGATGATTTTCCAGAGAGGTTAGACTAATTTAGATCTTTCCCCAGCAGGAAACAATAGCACATTGTCCCTGCCTCTCACCAAATTGAGAGTTTGTGGGTTTTATTTAATCTTTGTTAATATGGTAGCTTGGAAATGGTATTTTATTATCATTTTGGCTTGCCTTTGTGTTAACCGCTTGTGGGTTCAAAATACTCTTGAGATTTTTTACGAAAGGAAGAAGCTTCCTTCTACTATCACTACTCTCTGAAACCCTTAAGCATTAGACACACAAGCCACATTTTTAGCCAGAATTACTTTTTTCCCCAAGTAAGGTAATAATTTATATACAGTAAAATTTACTCTTTTTAGTATATAGTTCTGCAAACAAAATCACTGCGGACAGTGACTATAGCCATGAAATTAAAAGACGCTCCTTGGAAGAAAAGCTGTGACAAACCTAGATAGTGTATTGAAGAGCAGAGATATCACTTTGCCAACAAAGGTCTGTATAGTCAAAGCTATGGTTTTTCCAGTAGTCATGTATGGATGTGAGAGTTGGACCATAAAGAAGGATGCTTTTCAACTGTGGTGCGGGAGAAGCTCTTGAGGGTCTTTTGGACAGCAAGAAGGTCAAACCAGTCCATCCTGAAGGAAATCAACCCTGAATATTCATTGGAAGGACTGATGCTGAAGCTCCAATACTTTGGCCACTTGATGCGAAGAACTGACTCATTGGAAAAGACCGATGCTGGGAACGATTGAAGGCAAGAGGAGAAGCAAGTAACAGAGGATGAGATGGTTGGATGGCATCACCGACTTGATGGACATGAGTTTGAGCAAGCTCAGGGAGATAGTGAAGGACAGGGAAGCCTGGCGTGCTGCAGTTCATGGGGTTGCAAAGAGTCAGACACGACTTAGCAACTGAACAACAAGCTACACATACCACAACCAAGACACAGAACAGTTTCCTCACCCCAGAAAATTCATGCACACCCCTTTGTAGTCAACCCCTCCCCCCGCCTCAGCCCCTGCAGCCACTCCTCTGTTTTCTCTCTCTGTACTTTTGCCTTTTCCAGGATGTCACATGAGTAGAATCAGAATGTGGGTAGCTTTTAAGTCGAGCTTCGTTGACTTAGCATCACGCCCCTGAGGTTCACCCCTGTGTTTTGTGTGTATCAGTGTTCATTCCTTTTTATTGCAGAGTAGTAGTCCATGGTGTAGATGTTCCACAGTTTGTCCACTTATCAATTGAAGGATATGTGGGTTGTTTCCGGTTTGGGGCCATTATGAATAATGCTGCCATAAACATTTGCCCACAGGTTTTTGTGTGATGGTTAAGTTTTCAATTCACTTGCGTAAATACCTTGAAAGTGGGACTTGCTGGGTCATGTGGTAAGTGTATATTTAACTTCATAAAAAATTGCCAGTGACATGGCGCGCAGCAGGCGGAGAGGACGTGCGTGCCCTCCCTTCTTCCCCTTTCTTGACTCCATCTTCACAGTAGCGGCGGCAGTGTCCGCGATCTAGTCGCCAACACGCAGCACTTAGTCCACGCCTAGGAGCTCCACACTGTCGAGGTGACCTGCCAGGAGACGTTCGCCCAGATCAAGGCTCCTGTAGCCTTATCGGAGGGTGTCACTCCAGAAGATCAAGTCCTGCTCCTGGCAGGCATGCCCCTAGAGGATGAGGCTACTCTGGGGGCCAGTGTGGGATGGAGGCTCTGAGCACCCTGGAAGTAGCTGACCACATGCTTGGAGGTGAAGTCCATGGTTCCCTGGCCCATGCTGAGAAAGTGAGAGGTCAGATTCCCAAGGTGGCCACGCAAGAGAAAAAGAAGACAACAGGCCAGGCCAAGAGATGTATTCAGTACAACCTGTGCTTTGTCAATGTTGTGCCTACCTTTGGCAAGAAGAAGGGCCCTAATGCTAACTCCTAAGTCCTCTGTAATCTTGGCTTTCTCTAATAAAGCCACTTAACCCAAGCAAAAAAAAAAAATTGCCAAACTGTTTTCCAGAATGGCTGTACCACTCACCAGCAAAGTATGATAGTTCCAGTTTCTTTACCTGCATTTGATATTATCCAGTTTTTTTGTTTGTTTGTATGTTTTAGCCCTGCTAATAGATGTGTAGTGGTATTTCATTGTGGTTTTAATTTGCATTTCTCTACTAACTAAAGACGTTGAGCTTCTTTTTCACGTGCATATTTTCTGTCTTTTTTGGGTGATGTGCCTCTTTGTATCTTTTGCCCACTTCACTGAATTATTTGGTTTCTTATTACTGAGTTTTAAGAGTTCTTTTTATATTATGGCTGTAAATCCTCCATCAGATTTGTGAGATCTTTTCTCCCTGACTTTGGCTTGTCTTCTCATTCTCTTGTTTCTTTACTCCTTTTCGCTGAATCGTTTTAGACTCTTGAAGAGCAAAAGTTTTAAATTTTGATAAAGTCTAAGTTACTGAATTTTTAATGGACTGTGTTTTGGTGTCATATCTAGGAAATCTTTGACTGACCCCAGGTCACAAAGATTTATTCCTATGTTGAAGTTTTGTAGTTTTAAGGTTTACATTTAGGTTCCCCACTTATTTCCTAGCCCCAGAAATTTCTTTTAGAAAACATTTCCATTAAAGAGACAGACACCCCTGGGCAGGTTTGGGATGGATTCAGTCCTGGCAGCCTACCCAGGTATGGTGCCCTCCAGGAATCATCTGGAAAGGTGTGGGCCTCAGAAACTGCCCAGGAGTGGCCGTTAAGCAAATAGGAGTTTTCTCTGGCTTAAGACTTGGCATAATAGTGAAGATTGTATCTTATAAAGGAGAGTTAGGGCGATAAGAGAAAAACCTCCAAACTTTCTGGATAAATCCTCTGACTGCTTCCCAGAGTCCGGATGGTGAATGGTGCCAAGCACAGGACTTTGTCGATTACATGCAAACACCCATGTCAGTGACTCACCCGATCATGCTTTAATCTCATAACCGAGAGAGAGGCTTTTAAAAATTATCATCAACAAGGCAGCTCGCTAGTTATGACTGCCATTGAAGTTGGGCTTTCCTCAGAACAGCTGGGGTGTAATGTGGTGGGAAGAAAGCCTGATGTGAGTGAGAAGCCAAGGACTGCTTGCCTGGGAAGGACGGATACGCAGCTAACGTTTGACAGAAATCTGTGAGATGAGCGACCTCAGCCAAGCTGAGTAGAGGCCTGCCATCTTTCATCCATGGGAAAATACACTTCCGCAAAAGAATTCAGAAAACAACACTGATTGTCAGCTTTGTGTCAGTCACTGCAGGGCGGGTAAGAAACAGTAGTCCAGAGCATGCTCCAGAAAAGTTGATGGGTTGATGGGAACCAGAAGATTCCTGTCCCAGCAAAGGAGAACATATAAGAGTAGGCTGGCCATGGCTTCTCCAAGGGTCTTCCAGGCAGAGCAGTGCAGGGGTTAGCGTGGTCTGGCAGCTGCAGGCCATTGGCCCAGCTAGGTCGCAGGAAGGACTCACAGAGACAGTGGGAGATGCTATTAGAAGTGTGTGTGCATGCTAAGTCACTTCTGTCATGTCCAACTCTTTGCAACCCTATGGACTCTAGCCTGCCAGGCTCCTCTGTCCACTGTATTCTCCAGGCAAGAATACTGGAGTGGTTTGTCATGTCCTTCTCCAGGGGATCTTCCAGACCTATTGATCGAACCTGTTTCTCATATCTCCTGCATTGGCAGGCAGGTTCTTTACCACTACCGCCACCTGGGAAGCCCCATTGGAAGTGTGAAAAGTGAAAGCGAAAGTCACTCAGTCATGTCTGACTCTTTGCAACCCCATGGACTATATAGTCCATGGAATTCTCCAAGCCAGAATACTGGAGTGGGTAGCCTTTCCCGTCTCCAGGAGATCTTCCCAACACAGGGATCAAACCCAGCTCTTCCGCGTTGCAGGTGTATTCTTTACCAGCTGAGTCACAAGGGAAGCCCATTGGAAGTGTAACCATGGTCAATCTCGCAGGACCTTGTTTGCTCTGCCCTGGTCTACGAGTTCCTTCTTGAATTCAACTTGGTACCATTGAAGCATTTTTCATATGGGCGTGATCGAACAGGATTTTATTTTCAGAAAGATTTCTCTGGAAGCTGTGTGGAGAATGAATTAGAAAGGGTCAGTTAGATGGCTGCAGTGGTCATCAGATGGAGACCCCATAACCTGCAGTCATATAGCCAACGGGAAGCCACAGGTGAGGAAGACCCTGAGGAGGTGGAATCAGAACCTAAGAAAGGGAGGGGCACCTGGATGGATGTTCCTGGTCTCTGGGCAGCGGCTTGGGTGTGGCACCACCCAGGAGAGTACCCCCACCATCAAGGGACTCAGAGCAGGACCGAGGACCCTCTGAGCTTGCGGTACACCATGGCCACCCTGTTAAAAGTCACCTGCGTGGCAGCTGGCCTTGGAAGCCTGGTACGCCTCCACTACCCCGCCCCAGGGGAACTGTGCCTGTTCCTGAAAGCATTAGAAATACACGTGCCTGCCCAAGTGAAGTGAGCAGGACAGGAAACATGCTATAAAGCTAGTGAGGCGGCGCGGACGCACATAGCATTGAGGAGCAACACGTGGCACAGCGCCAAAGCCTCTGTCCCTGACTGCGAGCCAGGGCACTGGACAGGGCTTCCCCAAGGCACAGAGCCGGGGGAGGGCAGCCATCCTCCGGACTCAGCCTTCCACCGCCGTCACCACCAATCCCTTACCTTCTCTCTCTTCCCAGCCCAGCTCTTCTCATCTGCTTAAAAAAAAAAAAAAGTGAATTCACTCTCAGTCCTTTTGAAACCCATGTCAGTGATAGATGAGGCAGTATTCTTTAACTTCAAAGGAGAAGAAGTGAGTGAGTGAATGCAGTCCAGGGGAGTTGAAAAGTCCAAGGGAACAGGAGACGCATGGGGTGACCCTGCCGTCAGGAGGAGTGCCCTCAACCCCACCCCTGCTGGTGCCCTGCGGAGGCCCAGACAATGCCACTCTCAATAAATCGTGAAGGATCCTGAATACCCATTTTTGTCCGTTTTCAATGAACCCTGGGCATGTTGCTTAAGATATGGCCAGCCATTTGTGCTGGGTTCCCAGCTACTCAAAGGCTCGAAGTCAAGTGCTCTCTCAACTAAATAATGGAGTCCTTGCATATGAGATTTTGGGGGAGGTTTTTTTTTTTTCAGATTTCCATAGCTAGTCACAGTAAAGGTGACCTTGTGGGTAGTGTGGGCCATTGTCACCCTTCACACATCCATCCTTTGAGTGATGCTGAGCTTTGTGGGGTATCCATGCAGCACCTAATTCAATCACACATCTGACCCCTGCCTCCCTTTGGCACTGTCCTCTTCTCTGTGCTCCCTCTGCTGCTGGCGGGGGAGGGGAAGCTGGGGAGGGCCTCTACACAAACCCCGGCTGTCCTCGGGAGACATTCTATGCTAAACAGAGCGCTCTTGGCCATCTTTCCCACTTTGGGAATTCTAGGCCCCCCTGGTGACTCTGGCCTGGGGAGCGGGTGCTCATTCTCAGGAGGGTTTGCTCATGAAGATGCCTGCTGGAAGCACCTTTTAAGAGTCCCTGGGTAGCTTCCACACTGGAGTCTTGGGAAGCAATGAGAAGAATAACCTGGGGTCATTTAAGGGCTGGCTGGTCATTTCCTTAATCGTCTGTGACCGTTAAGAGCCTGACTTTCTATAAAGAACCACAGAGGCTTCCTTGGCTTGTTATTAATAATAACAAACAGCTAGAATTTATTGAGCACCTGCCATTTGCCAAGTGCTTTCAGATGTTACCTCATTTAATCCTTAAACTTTATGCCCATTTTTACAGATGAGGAAACTGAGATTCTCGGTTAACTTGTCAAAAGTCACGTAGCTAGAAACGGCAGAACCGTGATAGAAACATTCCTTATTCTGCTTAATTTTTATCTGCTTAATTCTTTTATGAACCTAAACAATGGATCAAGGGCTTCCCAGGTGGTGCTAGTGGTACAGAACCCGTCTGCTGGTGCAAGAGATGTAAAAGATTCGGGTTTGATCCCTGGGTCAGTAAGATCCCCTGGAGGAGGGCATGGCAACCCACTCCAGTATTCTTGCCTAGAGAATCCCATGGACCGAGGAGCCTGGCAGGCTATAGTCCATGGGGTTGCAAAGAATCTGACAGGACTGAAGCGACTTAGCACACATACAGCACATGAACCTAAACAATGGATCAAGTCCTACTTATAGGATAACTTTGAAAGGTTATCGTAAAATACCATGTGGTCTCATTTATACAACATTCTTAAAATGAGGGAATGATAGAACTGGAGAACAGAATTGTGGTTGCCAGGAGTTTGGGGATGGTGGGGGACAGGGAGGTAGTCTAAGGAAGATCTCAGTGGTGAAGGAAGAGTTCTAGATCCAGGCTGCAGTGGGAGTTACACGAATCTACACATGTGACTAAGTGACATAGAACTAACTAGACATGCCAGTGTGTTGCCTGGGTTTGATACTGTGTTGGAATCGTAGAAGATGACACCTTTGGTGGAAGCTGGGTGGGGCCTCTCTGTTCTGTTTTTGCTACTTTTGTAGATCTGTAGCCATCTCGAAAAGTGTGTAGTTGAATTCACCTGAGTGGGACGCCAGCCTTGCACCTGGGAAGAGGCCAGGTCTCAGCTCAGAAGTTGCTTGCTCTCAGAAGGCAGTCCACATCAGAAAGCTGCAAGTGGCCTAGGAGAGGAACCCACACTAAGAGGGCCCGGGATTCAGCCTCCGTCAGAGGTGATCCAAGCCTCTGTCGTCTCACGGGAAAGGACTGAGCTTAGAGTCAGGGCTCCTGGGCTCAAGTCCCGGGGCTGCAGTCACGTGAATTGGGGCAGGCCTCCCAGTGTCTGTGAGCCTCCATGTCCCCAGCCATAAAGTAGGGGTGGTCACAGCACTCACCCTCTGAGGTTGTTAAGAGACCCACTAAGAGGACACGTTAATGTGCACATGTTTCGCACAGAACGATTTACTGTGAGTATTCATCTTGTTACCGTCGTCAGTGTGATTTTATCTGTTCCCAGGCGTACCCTCTGCTTCGTAGTCAGACCAGTCTTGTATGTATTCACAGTGAACATTCTTTTATTTCTCTGGTTTGGATCACTTATTCTTCCAACAGTTATGTCTTGAGTGCCTACTTTGTCGAAGACTCTTGAGGACCCACTGATGGACGTGACCTGTGTGGTCTGTGCTCAGAGTGAGCCACAGTCCTGTTTCCTCCCATTCCCTGCAGTCTCCCACTCAAATCAGGGTGTCCTGCAGACTCACAGGGCCTTGCCTCTTCCATGCAGCCATGCCACCAGCCCCTTCTCTGAGCTCCAGCAGCGCTAGAGTCAGTGTGGCTCGGTCATCTCTGCCAGCCTGGACTGTCCTTTTCCCCTGTGCCTCCCGGGGTGCCCAGCCTGGTCCTGAGCAGAACAGGGAGCGTGTTTAGCAAGTACTTGCCCAAAGAACTGTAACGTTCGTAGCTAGAGGCACCCAGGACAGTCTCTCTTCTGAGGCTTTCACTTTAGAGATGACGTGAGGGATAGCCCACAGTCTACGTAATGGAGACTGGCTCTCTGGGTCCCCAACACATTTCTTCAGTAGGATATTAATAGATCCTGTATTAATCTTCGTTTTTGTTGTTGCTCTTTTTTTTTTTTTTTTCATTCCTGCTATTCAGTGTTTTGACTAGCTGGCTGGCACTTCTTCTTGTAGCCTTTTGCAAACCTGAAGCCCTTGGCTGCAGTTTTGCTCTTCTAACTGTGTGACTGAGCCGTGTCAATCAGAGGGCAAGTTCGTTGAACTGGAGAAGCAGAGCCAGCCCATGTGGCTCTCTCTCCCTTGCCTTCATTTGAGTGGGCTTACCTGGCACCCCCAGTCTGCTGGCAGGCTCCGGCCTCTGGCAGGCCCACCCAGACGTCTCCCTTCTGTGGTCCAGCTTCTCTACCTGAAGCTGGGCGGCCGGTCTGCACAGTTTCTCACTAAAGCAACTGGCCTTCAATTTCAGTTGTTCTTTGGTCAGACCTTTGCCAGCGAGCCCTGCAAGACTGGCACTCTGAACCCCAGTTACTGCCCTCTGTCTCTTGGAATCTGTGAGAGAGAAGTACATGGTTAGAGCCCCAGCATCCAGCTTAGTGCCCTCTTCACAGATGAAGGAATAGCAGGTGTGGCCTCCTAGGACTGTGCAGACTGCAGTTAGGTGGTTAGGGTTCCCTTTCTGGCTCTGCTAAGTGGATTGGTAAAGCCCCTGACCTTGGGTAGGCAAGCTACTTAACCTCTCTGCACCTCAGTTTCCTCGCCTGAAAAAATGGCAGTAATAGAACCGGTACATGTGACGTGCTCAGTGCTGTGTCTGGTTGAATACTGGAACCTCTTATTTCTGCTGCTAATGGCATGGCCTTACAGCCCCTCGGAATTCTTTTTTTTTTTTAAAGGTTCGTGGGGATCAAAAGCAGAAATCGATGGGGCTGTCTCTGTTGCCGCTGACAATCTAGTTGGACGGTGTGAGAGTTAAACAAATATACAGCTGGAGACATGTTTCAACTTGAGAATAAATGGGAAGAATCCAACCGCGATAGAAGCAGTTTTCCCACATCCGGACTGTCAGAAGCCAGCCTCCGCCGTGCTCTAGCAGGTCGTCGCGGCCTCTTCCCTTCCCAGGCAGGGATTAACAGACAAGTTGTTGCTGGTGCAGAGGTGCCGGGCAGCTCCACCTTGAGACACATCTGCCAACCTGGCGGGGCCTTGGGAGCTTTTCTGTTGAGGCGTGAGCCTCACGTTGGGGCACCGTGGCCTCCCTGCCTGCTGCTGCAGTGGGGAGCAACCCAGGAGACCTGGAACACGGTCCAGTGGGGCTGCCTGTGACGGACGACCCAGCAGCAGCACAGCCCCCCAGCCACCGCAAGAGCTGGCAGGGCTCCTGAAGCCAACGGGGAGGCTATGAAGCATGTGTCTTCTTGCAGAGTACCCCCCTGCTGCGTGTCCTGCACACAGAGAAGGGGCTTCCCAAATACCACTCCAGTTAAGAAATTGAACCCTCTTATTGTGGAAATGCGTCTGGTATTAGAGTGATCATGTCTGGAACTGTTGAGTCTCCCCGTCACTTGTTCCAGTGTGCTGTCCTCTAAATTTGATCTCAACTCATTATAAGGAATAACTCTAACCCTTATTACATCAGGAGAATTTATTTTGCCATAGCCAGGTACTGTTCTAATGTGCTTTCTCTCATGTGATTGCCACACAACCCTGTCAAGTAGGTACTGTTTTTGTCCCCATTTTACAGAGGAGGACACTGAGGTGCAGAGAGGTAAGGTAACTTGCCTGGGGTCGAGTTGCTCATAGGAAGTAAAGCCAGGATTCGAAACCAGCTTCTGAAGTGTCTGTGCCCTTTCCTTCTCTGCAGCATTGCTTGTTGTTTAGAGGGGCCCCCACTCAGAAGTGAAATGAACTCCTTTCTACTATAAGGCCTGTGTCCCAGGCAGGAGGGTCGCTGCTAAAGGTGACCTTTTAAGAGTGCTGGAAAGAAAACCTGCCCAGTGCTCTGGACAGTTATCCTAGAGGATTTCCAAGGTCCCTGCAGTCTGTGGGGGGCCTCTGACAGCCCCCCGAGTTCCAGCCAAGAGCCTCTTGAGAGATTACACAAACGTTGGAGGGAAAACACGTTTCTGCCCAATGAAACTGTTTCCTTAAGGTTATTGTGAAACTTATTCTTTTTAACATTGAACATTACGTCTAGTTCTTAAACGATTTTCAACTCTGCGAGATTATCCAAAGATTCTCTATTACCAAAGCTGATTTTTCAGTTAGCAAGGCAAATAGAAAGTCTGCTTTGCTGGATCCGAGCCCTCTCTAATATCCTCCCCTAACCTCTTTAGATGTTTTTGATCTTTGCATATCATCCTAGCTATAAGCTGCTTTCTGTATTTTCTTTAAAGATCACAATGCTCATTTGTTCTCTGGTTTTTACCATAGTTAGAATGGTAGCTATTTGAGTGATACATTCTTCAAAAAGAAAAGGCTGTTTGAGACACTAATCATTATTTTGGATGAGAACAGAAAGCTCCCATAACCTCAGGTATGGTTCCCCTAGGTGTCCCTTTCAGGCTGTTGTGAGCAATCGAGTAAGTGTTGTCTGATCGATAGGCATTTTGAGACTGGATGGCTGTGGACAGTGATGGTTTTGCCAGGAGGCGCTGCTAAGCCACTGCTGTAGGTTGAAGGCAGGAGCAGGACAGTGGGGCAGATTGGCAGCCCTCAGACCAGAAAGGACCTTAGAATGTTGTCCTGGAATATGTTGTCCAGACACTTGGCCTCACCTGGGTGGAAGGAAACACGGTGGTGTGGAAAGTCATGAACTTTGACGGTTGCTCTTGGCCACATAAAACAGCAGGATGCAAGGAGATTCTTTTCTGCTGCCTCTTTATGAAACATCTAAAGATGTGAGCACTGCTGCTGCTGCTGCTAAGTCACTTCAGTCGTGTCCGACTCTGTGTGACCCCATAGATGGAAGCTCACCAGGCTCCTCCGTCCCTGGGATTCTCCAGGCAAGAACACTGGAGTGGGTTGCCATTTCCTTCTCCAATGTGTGAAAGTGAAAAGTGAAAGTGAAGTCGCTCAGTCGTGTCCGACCCCTAGCGACCCCACGGACTGCAGCCCACCAGGCTCCTCCATCCATGGGACTTTCCAGGCAAGAGCACTGGGATGTGAGCACTGGACCTCCTCAAATCTTCAGAGCTTCTCTTCTGACAGATTTAGCAGCGACTTATTACCATGGTTTTCTTCCAGTAAACCTAGAAAGTATTTCACATTCATCCATAAAACAAACCATGGGGATGACCATAAAGGAACTCAGCCCCATTTTACAGGTGGGAAGGCTAAGGCCTTCAGAACCCCACACCAGCCCGGAGTCGGGGGAGGAACAGAGGCAAGGCCAGGGCTGCTGGCTTCCAGCATAGGGTTATATAACTGCAACTCCTCAAGTCCCTGGAAACTGAGGCCAATTCCCTGGAAGATCATTCTGTTCTCTCCTGTTTTTTCAAGAATGGAGCCAGCTTGATCACTGGCTCTGAGGCTCGTGTCCCGCTTTCTTTCTTCCACAAACTGAATGCCTACCATCATGATCCTTGTTCAGTCAAGTTGTATTCGAACTTGCCTGGATCTCCTGTTTTTACATATGTTTGGCTTTTATTTTATTTATGTGTACTCTTAGCTGTTTCCAAAATGGATTTGAGGAGACTTACAACAAAGGGAGTACACAGTAAAATGAATACAGTAGAAAGAAAAATGGAAAATCAGAACCAAGGAGAGGAGGCAGAAGTAATAGGACATCTAGTAGAGTGAGCATAATTCCTGTGATCAGGCATCATATTTCCTGGTTTCAGTATCAGACATGCAGAGATAGCTTCCTGCTTTGTGGAGAAGAGAGAGATTTCATCAGTTTATTTCTTAGAACAAATCTCATTAAAAGTCAAGGGACCCTTTTCCTGGCACTACAGGCAGTTCTTCATATGAGGCTTGATATCGGGGCCTTATGTGTTATAGTGGACAGATTTTATATGTTCGGCCAATGAAGAAAGGAGGTGTGATAAGGTTATTCACAAAAACACTCGGATGAAAGTTGGATAAAACACAGCTTGAAGGAGGCAGATAAGCTAGTGACCAAGCTCATGTCGTCTACAGATGTCACTTCCCTGCAGCCTAACTTGACTCAAGGACAAAGTTGAGTCCACTCACCTGAGTGAGCAGGTAGCCTGTCACTTAGGCTGCTTAGGAGGCAAAAGTAATAGGATGTCTAGAAGAGTGAGCATAATTCCTGTGATCGGCATCATATTCCTGGTTTCAGTATCAGAAATGCAGAGGTAGAAACTAGGTAGCTGGGATGCTGAAGTGGGGGCTCTGGTGAGGGGGTTTCTCCACGGTTTGGGGCTGGGCCACAAGCTTTAGAAAGCAAACAGCTAGGCCGCAGAACTGGTGACATAGTCTAAATGCCAAGGGACCCAGACAATCTCTCTCCAAAATGCACAGCCAGCTCCATGCACATGGAAGGGCCACGTGCAGCCCGCCAACGTCCACAGGGGCACTCCTCTGTCAAAGCAGCTTCAGGCAGCTCCCATCCCAAAGAGTGGTTGGCTTGAGCCCTAGAACTGAGCAGAGATGGTTCTGATCTGGTCATGTCCCAACATAAGTCACCCGCTTTGGCCATGAAGACCCTCAAACCAGCTCCTGCTGTGAGGGTGCCGAGCACCTTCATAACACCAACCCCACCCCTGACTGCGTGTGACAGCTGTAGACTTGCTCCCCACGCCTTGTGTCCCCTATCATCATATTTCCCAGGGATCTGAGGAGCCTAAGAGGAGGCCCATGACCAGGGAAGGGCCTGGTTGGGAAGGCTGGGGCAGGGGAGTGCCTGTGGTGCCAGCCCAGGCGCCGTGGGGCCACGGCCTGCAGAGCTCCAGTGGCCTCGCCATGTGGTGAGTCATGAGGTAACCCTCGCATGGCGGACAGGACTGGCTTGCTGACTGAGGCAAACCCAGTGTGAACCGACCGGGCCGGCCTCTGTGACTCCGGAATAAGAGCACTCTTCCCCATGGGCTTCCCTTGTCGCTCAGTTGGTGAAGACTCTGCCTGCAGTGCAGTAGACCTGGGTTCAATCCCTGGGTCAGGAAGATCGCCTGGAGAAGGAAATAGCAACCCACTCCAGTATTTTTGCCTAGAGAATTCCATGGACAGAGGAGCCTGGTGGGCTGTAGTCCATGGGGTCACAGAGAGTTGGGCACGACTGAGCGACTAACACTTACTTACTCCCCATGGGTTGACCATTGCTGTGGAGACAGGCGGCTTTTCTGAGCAAGTAAAAATACCTCAACTTTGAAGAATCTTAGACTTGTCATTCTCTTAAATGAATATTTATTGGAGTATAAGTGCTTTACAATGTTGTGTCAGTTTCTGCCGTACAGCAAAAGTGAGTCGGGTATATGTTTACATATATCCCCTCTGTTTTGGATTTTCTTCCCATTTAGGTCAACACAGAGCACTGGGTAGAGTTCCCTGTGCCGTACAGTAGGTTCTCATTAGTTACCTATTTTATACACAGGAGTGTGTATATGTGACCTAGTAAAGAATTCACCTACCAATGCAAGAGACCCAAGAGACACAGGTTCAACCCCTGGGTTGAGAAGATCCACTGGAGAAGGAAATGGGAAACCAGTATATTCTCCAGGCAAGAATACACACTGCAGTATTCTTGCCTGGAGAGTCCCATGGACGAAGGAGCCTGGCGGGGTACAGTCCAGGGGGTCACAAAGAGTTGGATACGACTGACTGAGCACACATTCCTGGTGTATATATGTCAATCCCAATCTCCCAATTCATCCCACCACCCCTTTCCCCTTGGTGTTCATATGATTATTCTCTACATATTTGTCTCCATTTCTGCTTTGCAAATAAGATCATCTATACCCTTTGGCCTTCCCTGGTGGTTCACATGGTAAAGAATCTGCCTGCAATGCAGGAGATCCAGGTTCAATCCCTAGGTCAGGGGGAAGACCCCTTGGAAAAGGGAATGGCTACCCACTGAGTGACTGGACTGAACTGAACTGAACCCATTCGAGTATTATTTCTTGGAGAATTCCATGGACAGAGGAGCCTGGTGGGCTGTAGTCCATGAGGTCACAAAGAGTCGGACACAACTGAGCAGCTTTCACTCACATACCCTTTCTCCAGATTGCACATACACACGTTAATATACAATATTTATTTTTCTCTTTCTGACTTCACTCTGTGTGACTCGACCTGTCATTTTGAACCTTAATGAGGATAGAACGAACCTCTGGAACAAGGTGCAATGGAGTCAGGAGAAGTGGCCTTAAGTGAAAACACAGCTGTGGGGTTTATAGACGCTGCTGCAGGGAGGCGTCATCCAGTGGGATCGGCCAGCTTCGCTATAGACTTTCCAACACTAATGAATCGGGAACTCCATGCTGAACAGGATTTAGTTTGATGGGTCGCTATGCCAGCAGATGGATGTATTTTTCTTGAAAGACCAAGGTGCCAGAAACCTCCATGATTACGTTACTGGAGCAAGGTTCTTTTTTGTGGTTTGTGCCGTTGAGCGTCAGGACTGCAGGATTCTCTTGCTCTTTCTCACTCTTATTTTTTCCAGGTCAGAACCAGAGCTTGGGGTGGGGAGGAAAATCCTGCTGAATGAGCAAGTTCTTTCTTAAAAAGCTCTCTCCAAGTCCAAAAAGACTTCAGTGGACTTAGGAGAAAGAAACTTAATACATTGCCATAGAATCACTGTGAACCAAGTGAAAGCCAAGTCCACAGCATCTTTGTCTTATAAAAGAAAGCAGAGAGGAGATGGAAAAAAAGGAAATAATGCTGAGGAAATCCAAACCAAACAATGAAAACTAAAGAAGAAAAACTAACGATCACCTCAGAGAGAACGTGAAGATTTCCTTCTAATAAGATTTTCTCAGTTTGCAAAACCGAGGCTCAGGTAGAAGTAACTTTTCCATTCTTTTTTAAGTGTGCCATAAATAGCATACCTGAAATGTTTGAACTGTGATGGGATTTGCCACTTTGGGCTTCAGGAAGAGTTGGACACCCTGCAGGACCCTTGGACTATGAGGGAAAAGTCGGCCATGGAGAGGCTGGAGGTGTCCCAGCCTGGTCCCTGACCTGAGTTTGAACCTTGGTCCTAATAGCTAGCAGATTGAAGCAAGCTCGCAGGCCTCCTGCAGAACCCATGTTGGTTTGAACCAGAGCAGTCCTGGCCCCAGATCCAGCACTCTGCTTTCACCAGCTACCTCTCTTGTTACACCCCTGTGAGAGGAACTCGGAGTGAGGTCATGGGGGTCACCCTTATTCAGTCACCAAGCAGCCTGCGGAGAGGGAAACCACTCTCTTCTGCATGGCCTGCCAGGTGCCGTCCAGACCATGGCCAGAAAGAGAGCTGGGTGCCCATCAGAGGCCACCTTGGTTTTGGATAAGACAGGCCATTCCTAAATTTCTTAATGCGTCTCTTACCCTTCTTAGGTCAGGCCAGCATTTTCAAAAGCACTGGGGTCCTGAGGTATTACTTAGCCGTTTGGAGTTTAGTACCACATAGCCTACGTGTCTGTTTGGTAATGCCTGTTGTGCACGTGAGTGGACTAAAGACCAGTTTGCTCGTCAGCCCGGGGGAACATCTCACAAGCTACCCTCTGCCATCTTTCTTGTCCAGTCCCATTCCTCTCTTCCAGTTATCCTTATGAATATAATCCGGCCCGTTGGCTTCCCTGGGCTGACGTACAAAGAAAGGTCTCTTTCCTTTCATGGTTACGTTAAATGACTCAGTGGACCCCTCTGCTGCTTGGCCTGGGGCGTTCGTTCTTCCCCTGAGATTCACCCAAAGGCCCTTCCTCAAGAGGTGTCTGAAAGCCCTGAGGAAGCCTGCCTCAGTCCTGAGTCAGTCAGTCTTAATGCTCACCTGTTGCACCAGCTGGGAGGATGGCCCTGTAGTTTCGCTTGCCAAGACCCAAGGGGGCTGAAAGAGGACCTTTGCAGGCCCAACAACTCCGACAGGGCCTGCACCCCACGTTCCCACAGTCTGTGGGGGAGGCCTTCAGCCTCTTCCCCTCACCCCAGCTCCTTCAGGTCACCCACAGTGCCGGTTTTCCCAGGGCCCACCCTGAAGCAGGCGGGCGAGGTCAGAAGGGGTCCCAACAGGAGCCTCTGCCCTCCTCTGGGGTCTAGCCTGAAGCCCTGGACACCATAGGCTCTTCTCTTCCTGCTAGAGAGACTGGCTCACCCTTTGTCGAAAGAAAGCCTTGCCTCTAAGCAGACCCATTTAAAGCCTCCCTCCTCTGCTGGTAGAAGCCGGCAGAGCAGCCTTGTCACTGCCTCGTGGTTCCCTTGCTGCCTTCCCTCTGTACTCAGTACAGGAATGTCATGCAGTTGGAAACTGTCCTCCCAGGGAAAAGGTTGACTCATAGCGGGCTCTTCTGCTTGACATGGCACTGCTTCTGGAAAGGAAGGCTGGACCTCATGACGTCTCAGAGCAGCTGTCATCCTGGCAGGCCACTTGGTGGACGGGCCCTGATTAGAGCCAGCACTGGCACAGAGGGTGGCCTCTCGGCTGGCCTGTTTCTTCACCACGCTCGGCTCATGAGGTGTCTTCCGTAAGTGTTGTGGAGTAATGGACTGAGCACCTCTTCAGAGGCACTATGAGATGGGAGCCCCTGGGCACCGAAAGGACTTGAGCCGCTGCTGGCAGTCTGAAGGTACAGTGACCGAAGGCGGGCAGACGTGCACAGGCTCTCTTTACAGAAGAGAGGACTCACAAACGCCATAAAATGGGCTGACTTCAGGAGCCTGCAGGGGGCGTGATGCTGTGTCTGTAAATGAAATGACTGGAGCAGTTAGTGGTTGACAGGTAAACAAGAGGCTCTGAACCTCTGCTCTGCAGTTCAGCTCAACGCCAGGCTTTGGGCACCTGCTGTGGACAGAGCTAGGGTACCGAGTGCCCGGGGTACTTTGCTCCCACTCCTGATCCCTTGTACACCCTGGGGAAGAGCAGCCATGCCTCCAGTCCCCAGAGGAGGGAACTGGAAGATCCACTCTTACAGAGAGAATCTCGAAGGATGTGTGAGATCTTGCCAGGACAGACCAGAAGGACTCCCCCAGAAGCACACGGAAGGGCCTGGAGGTATGACATGCCTGGCACTGTCCAGGGTCGCAGTGAGCAGTGCGGTGTGGAAGGAGAGCGTGGAGCCTTGTGGCAGGAAGAGGCGGGGAGCTTCTCCTCCAAGACTTCGTCCTCTCCCCTGTGGGTGCACCTGCCTCAACACTTGCCACCCTGCCTGACCCTCGGTCACAGTCCACGTTCGATTATACGGCAACCAACCCACAGAAGGACTGGACTGTGTTTCACTCATTCCTATACTTCCGATGTATAGACAACAGGAGAAGCCATCAAAGGTCCTTACAGAGGGCCGTATCATTAGGCTTGTGTTTAGAAGGATGACTCAGCTGCGTTATGGAGCGTGGATTAGAGGAAGAGGAGCCAAGGAAGTGGAGTGTGTCAGTGTCCTCAAGAGAAATAATGAGCGGTTACAAAGAGCAGCTGAGGCCCGGGAGGCTGGCAGGGAGCAGGCTCAGCTCTTGTCAAGGCCCTGGCTCTGCTCTTCTCGGGTCTTTTGAGTCTGCTTCCTTCCTGAGCTGGCTTCCTCCTCAGGCTGGTAGCAAGCGAGTTGCAACAGTTCTGGCCCTCGCGCTCGGAAGCACCCAGCAAACATTGGCTTCCACTGGATCACATGTCTGTTCCTGAACCCATTCCTAGGGCCAGGAAATGCCATGCACTGACTGGCTTAGGTTCCTGATCAGTTACTGGAAGGTGTGTGAAGTCACCTTAGAACTGCCAGGCCCAGCCCTGGAGACTGGATCTGCTTCCCTCTGAATCCCCTGGCCTGGATCCCCTGGGCGGGAGGGTGTAGCTGAATGAAGCAAGAGTCTAGTAAGCAAGGAGAAAGTGACTGCTGGACATGCTCTTACATCCGCAGAGGGACCGGTTGGACTGATTCATTCATGTATAGAGGAACCAATTGGACTGATTCATTCATGTAGAACTGTGCACACAGTAGGTGCCTACACACACCCACACAACCTGAACACCTACAGGTCACGCCTTGTGAATTGGTTTATCTGGGAAACAGTGTGTCATCATCCTGAATTGATATCCAACCCCTCACAGAGGATCCCACCCCCCACCCCACCCCCAACCTCGGACTCACCGTTTCTTGGCCTTTCCTTCAAACTTGTGATTGACTGTTCCATCTTCAAGATCATATACAACCTACTCTCTGACAACAGCCCCAAGTCCATCCCACTCCCTCGTCCAGTTCAGTTCAGTTCAGTCATGTCCAGCTCTTTGTGACCCCATGGACATGCAGCACATGAAGCCTGCTTCCCTGTCTATCACCAGCTCCCGGAGTTTACTCAAAACTTATGTCCATTGAGTTGGTGATGCCATCCAACCATTTCATCCTCTGTCGTCCCCTTCTCTTGCCCTGCCTTCAATCTTTCCCAGTATCAGGGTCTTTTCCAATTAGTCTGATCTTCGCATCAGGTAGCCAAAGTGTTGGAGTTTCAGCTTCAACATCAGTCCTTCCAATGAACATTCAGGACTGATTTCCTTTAGGATGGACTGGTTGGATCTCCTGGCAGTCCAAGGGACTCTCAAGAGTCTTCTCCAACACCACAGTTCAAAAGCATTAATTGTTCGGTGCTCAGCTTTCTTTATAGTCTGATTCTCACATCCATACATGACTACTGGAAAAACCATAGCCATGACTAGACGGACCTTTGTTGGCAAATTAATGTCTCTGCTTTTTGATATGCTGTCTAGGTTAGTCATAACTTTCCTTCCAAGGAGTAAGCATCTTTTAATTTCATGGCTGCAATCACCGTCTGCAGTGATTTTGGAGCCCAGAAAAATAAAGTCTGCCACTGTTTCCACTGTTCCCCCATCTATTTGCCATGAAGTGATGGAACCAGATGCTGTGATCTTTGTTTTCTAAATGTTGAGCTTTAAGCTAACTTTTTCACTCTCCTCTTTCACTTTCATCAAGAGGCTCTTTAGTTCTTCTTCACTTGCTGGCATAATGATGGTGTCATCTGCATATCTGAGGTTATTGAGATTTCTCCCAGCAGTCATGATTCCAACTTGTGCTTCATCCAGCCCAGCGTTTCTCATGATATACTCTGCATGTAAGTTAAATAAGCAGGGTGACAATATACAGACTTGATGTACTCCTTTCCCAATTTGGAACCAGTCTGTTGTTCCATGTCCAGTTCTAACTGTTGCTTCCTGACCTGCATACAGGTTTCTCAAGAGGCAGGTCAGGTGGTCTGGTATTGCCATCTCTTTCAGAATTTTCCACAGTTTATTGTGATCCACACAGTCAAAGGCTTTGGCATAGTCAATGAAGCAGAAATAGATGTTTTTCTGGAACTCTCTTGCTTTCTCCATGATCCAGCAGATGTTGGCAATTTGATGTCTGGTTCCTCTGCCTTTCCTAAAACCAGCTTGAACATCTGGAAGTTCACAGTTCACGTATTGTTGAAGCCTGGCTTGGAGAATTTTGAGCATTACTTTGCTAGCGTGTAAGATGAGTGCAATTGTGCAGTAGTTTGAGCATTCTTTGACATTGCCTTTCTTAGGGATTGGAATGAAAACTGACCTTTTCCAGGCCTGTGGCCACTGCTGAGTTTTCCAAATTTGCTGGCATATTGACTGCAGCACTTTCACAGCATCATCTTTTAGGATTTAAAATAGCTCAACTGGAATTCCATTACCTCCACTAGCTTTGTCAGTAGTGATGCTTCCTAAGGCACCACTTGACTTCACATTCCGGTTGTCTGGCTCTAGGTGAGTGATCACACCATCGTGATTATCTTGGTCGTGAAGATCTTTTTTGTACAGTTCTTCTGTGTACTCTTGCCACCTTTTCTTAATATCTTCTGCTTCTGTTAGGTCCATACCACTGCTGTCCTTTATGGTGCCCATCTTTGTATGAAATGTTCCCTTGGTATCGCTAACTTTCTTGAAGAGATCTCTAGTCTTTCCCATTCTATTGTTTCCCTCTGTTTCTTTGCACTGATCACTGAGGAAGGCTTTCTTATCTCTCCTTGCTAGTCTTTGGAGCTCTGCATTCAGATGGGTATATCTTTCCTTTTCTCCTTTGCCTTTAGCTTCTCTTCTTTTCTCAGCTATTTGTAAGACCTCCTCAGACAACCATTTTGCCTTTTTGCATTTCTTTTTCTTGGGGATGGTCTTGATCACTGCCTCCTGTACAGTGTCACAAACCTTTGTCCATAGTTCTTCAGGCACTCTGTCTATCAGATCTAATCCCTTGAACTTGAATCTGTTTGTCACTTACACTGTATAATCGTAAGGGATTTCAAATCCAGTAGTCATGTATGGATATGAGAGTTGGACTATAAAGAAAGCTGAGCGCCAAAGAATTGATGCTTTTGAACTGTGGTGTTGGAGAAGACTCTTGAGAGTCCCTTGAACTTCAAGGAGCTCCGACCAGTCCATCCTAAAGGAAATCAGACTGGGGTGTTCATTGGAAGCTGAAACTCCAATATCTTGGCCACCTGATGCAAAGAGCTGACTCACTGGAAAAGACCCTGATACTGGGAAAGATTGAAGGCAGGAGGAGAAGGGAACAACAGAGTATGAGATGGTTGGATGGCATCACTGACTCAATGGACATGAGTTTGGGTAGGCCCCGGGAGTTGGTGATGGACAGGGAAGCCTGGCGTGCTGCAGTTCATGGAGTTGCAAAGAGTCAGACACAACTGAGTGACTGAACTGAACTGAACTGAGTGGTCTGGTGGTTTTCCCTACTTTCTTCAATATAAGTCTGAATTTGGCATTAAGGAGTTCACGATCTGTGCCACAGTCAGCTCCCAGTCTTGTTTTTGCTGACTGTGTAGAGCTTCTCCATCTTTAGCTGCAAAGAATATAATCAATCTGGTTTCTGTATTGGCCATCTGGTAATGTCCATGTGTAGAGTCGTCTCTTGTGTTGTTGGAAGAGGGTGTTTGCTATGACCAATGCATTCTCTTGGGAAAACTCTATTAGCCTTTATCCTCATTCATTTTGTACTCCAAGACCAAACTTGCCTGTTACTCCAGGTATCTCTTGACGTCCTACTTTTGCATTCCAGTAGCCTACAATAAAAAGGACATATTTTTTTGGTGTTAGTTCTAGAAGACTTTGTTGGTCATCATAGAACCGTTCAGCTTCAGCTTCTTCAGCATTAGTGGTTGGGTTATAGACTTGGATTAAGAATTAAGTTTTCCAATTTTCCTCTGTGACTAAGGACAACAGATTTTATCTCATCATATTTCTCATGAAGACTTTGGAAAATGCAAAGAAAGTCAAGCCATCACTGTTGCAGTCTTGAGAGTCTCTTGGACAGCAAGGAGATCAAACCAGTCAATCCTAAAGGAAATCAATCCTGAATATTCATTGGAAGGACTGATGCTGAAGCTGAAGCTCCAATACTTTGGCCACCTGATAAGAAGAGCCAACTTATTGGAAAAGATCCTGATGTTGGGAAAGATAGAAGGTAGGGAGAGAAGGGGATGACAGAGTTCGAGATGATTGGAGGGCATCACCAACTCAGTGGACATGAGTTTGAGCAAGCTCTTGGCAATGGTGAAGGACAGGGAAGCCTGGCATGCTGCAATCCTGGGGGTTGCAAAGAGTTGGACATGAATGAGCAACTGAACAGCAACAACAATTGCTGTTGCCATTTTGACATTGTTCCTTCCAGTCTTCTATGCCATCTGTGGTTTTTCTGTATTAATGTACTTTTTTGGGGTATGTGATCAAATATGCATCTTGCTTCTTTTCATCTAACCCAAATATTTTCCCAGGTTAATAAAAATTCTTCATAAACCATTTAACAGCCTAATGCTGTTCTGCACCTGACTCCAGTATGGTTTATTTATCTATTCTGCTATTTCTGATTTTTCAGAGTCTTTCCAGTAAATAATACTGAAGTAAATAGTTTTTTAAAAAGGAAAACTCTTTCCTCCTACATTTATGATACTTTTCCAAGCCATAAATTTGTAAGTGGAATCACTGAATCGAAGGATTTGAAAATTTCTAAGCAGTAGAGTCTTTGAAATGGACTAAATGTATAGAGACCTGATTTTAGCTACAAAAAGTAAAGTAAAGGGAAAAAAGGTGGTTGTAATTAACAGATATTTGTAAATAACTGTTTTCTGTTTTACTGAAAGAGGGCTGGGAAGATCCAAGCGGTGCTTTGTGGGGAAAACATGCCTTTGACTTGAGTTCCTGGCTCCATGCTGGTGAAGCAGGGCTTGTTTCTGCTTTTTTATTTTCATCCGGGTCAGTGAGAGGACAGGCCATTCCTACAAGCTCATGTCCCTCTAAGGAAGAGGAAAGGCATCCAGAATCTAATGATGCACATCAGTAGTTGTGTCAGCAGCCTTTCAGTTAAAAAAAAAAAAGCTATAATAATATATCCTCCTAATGTGCAGTTAATTTTAGTTAAAAATTTCACTGGTGATTTTTAAAAACGTAATTGAATTATTTTGGCCACACTGTGTGGCTTGCAGGATCTTAGATTGAACCCCAGACCATCACAGTAAAATCACCAAGTCCTAACCACTGGACCTCCAGAGAATTTTCTCCCTAGTGATGTTTCATTTCAGTTCAGTCGACCAGTCGTGCCCAAATCTTTGTGACCCCATGAATCGCAGCACACCAGGCCTCCCTATCCATCTCCAACTCCCGGAGTTCACCCAAACTCATGTGCATCAAGTCAGTGATACCATCCAGCTATCTCATCCTCTGTCATTCCCTTCTCCTTCTGCCCCCAATCCCTCCCAGCATCAGGGTCTTCTCCAACGAGTCAACTCTTTGCATGAGGTGGCCAAAGTATTGGAGTTTCAGTCTCAGCATCAGTCCTTCCAATGAACACCCAAGACTGGCCTCCTTTAGGATGGACTGGTTGGATCTCCTTATAGTCCAAGGGATTCCCAAGAGTCTTCTCCAGCACCACAGTTCAAAAGCATCGATTCTTCGGCACTCAGCTTTCTTCACAGTCCAACTCTCGTATCCATACATGACCACTGGAAAAACCATAACCTTGACTAGACGGACTTTTGTTGGCAAAGTAATATCTCTGCTTAGCTGATTGCCGAAGAATTGATGCTTTTGAACTGTGGTGCTGGAGAAGACTCTTGAGAGTCCCTTGGACTGCGAGGAGATCCAACCAGTCCATTCTAAAGGAGATCAATCCTGGGTGTTCGTTGGAAGGACTGATGCTAAAGCTGAAACTCCAATACTTTGGCCACCTCATGCGACAAGTTGACTCACTGGAAAAGAGTCTGATGCTGGGAGGGATTGGGGGTGGGAGGAGACGGGGACGACAGAGAATGAGATGGCTGGATGGCATCACCGACTTGATGGACATGAGTTTGAGTGAACTCCGGGAGTTGGTGATGGACAGGGAGGCCTGGAGTGCTGTGATTCATGGGGTCGCAAAGAGTCGGACACGACTGAGCGACTGAACTGAACTGAACTAGGTTGGTCATAACTTTCCTTCCAAGGAGTAAGCGTCTTTTAATTTCATGGCTGCAGTCACCATCTGCAGTGATTTTGGAGCCCAAAAAAATAAAGTCTGAGACTGTTTCCACTGTTTCCCCATCTATTTCCCATGAAGTGATGGGACCAGTTGCCATGATCTTTGTTTACTGAATGTTGAGCTTCAAGCCAACTTTTTCACTCTTCTCTTTCACTTTCATCAAGAGGCTTTTTAGTTTCTTTTTACTTTCTGCCATAAGGGTGGTGTCATCTGCATATCTGGGGTTATTGCTGTTTCTCCCAATATTGCTCTTTACAGCATCGGACCTTGCTTCTACCACCAGTCACATCCAAAACTGGGTATTGTTTTTGCTTTGGCTCCTTCCCTTCATTCTTTCTGGAGTTATTTCTCCTCTGATCTCCTGTAGCATATTGGGCACCTACTGACCTGGGGAGTTCCTCTTTCAGAATCCTATCATTTTGCCTTTTCATACTGTTCGTGGGGTTCTCACAGCAAGAATACTGAAGTGGTTTGCCATTCCCTTCTCCAGGGGACCACATTCTGTCAGACCTCTCCACCATGACCCGCCTGTCTTGGGTGGCCCCACATGGCATGGCTTAGTTTCATTGAATTGGACAAGACTGTGGTCCGTGTGATCAGATTGGCTAGTTTTCTGTGATTATGGTTTCAGTGTGTCTGCCCTCTGATGCCCTCTTGCAACACCTACCATCTCACTTGGGTTTCTCTTACTTGGACGTGGGGTATCTCTTCACGGCTGCTCCAGCAAAGCGCAGCTGCTGCTCCTTACTTTGAACGAGGTCACCCCTCCTGACCTTGAACGTGGAGTAGCTCCTCTCGGCCCTCCTGCGCCCGCGCAGCCACCACTCCTTGGACTTGGGGTAGCTCCTCTTGGCCGCCGCCCCAGACCTTGGGTGTGGGGTAGCTCCTCTCGGCCGCTCCAGCGCTGTTGCAGCCTGGTGCTCTCAGTCACCGCCCCTGACCTTGGACGTGGAGTAGCTCCTCTCGGCGGCGCTTCTGTGCAGTCCGTCGCAGCCTGTGCTGTTTAGTGATGTTTAAACCCAGGAAATTTGTAAATCTGATAACTAGCTCTGCATTTGGAAATGTTAGAGCTGCGCTCGCCATCCAGGCTTCAGCAGGACAGACATAACTCACAGAGCTCCGGCTTCTCAGCCACACCTGAGCACTCCCCTCAGAATCCAGAAAGAAACCAAGACATCATCACCAGAATCCTTGTTCCTGATCTTCCCTAATCAGGAAAAAGCTAAGGAGCACCTCCAAGTCAACATGGCCAAAATCAGACGTTGGACTGTCTGCCCTTCCCCGCGTTCAGTCCTCCAGCTCAGCAGTGGAACCACCACCTGCCTGGTTGTTTACATAAAAAACTTGCACCATCCTCGACTTCCTGTTTTCTATCCTCACATTCGCCAGCACTGAATCCATCGGCATATTCTGTCCATTCTGTTCCTAAACCTTTACTCGAGATCTCACATTGTCCATTTCTCTCCATCTTACCCACCTGCTCTCTGGTCCCAGCCCCATCACCACTCACCGGCACTGCTCAGTTGCCTGCCACAGGGGCTCCTACTTCTGCTCTCTCCCCTGTGCTCTTTTCTCTAATAGACAAAGGTCTTTTTTGTAATAGACAAAGGGATCCTGGTAAAACATAACTTTGGTCGTGTCATCTACCCCTTTCTTAAAACATGTCAGGGGCTTCCTTTTGCTAGTAAGGTAAAGGTCAGAAATTCCAACATGGCTGAGAAGGCCCTGCGTATCCTGCCCTGGCCTTCCTCTCCAGCATCATTGTCCAACATATGTCCCCCACCCCCAATCCATCCTTCAGCTCCTGCAAGTCTTGCACCCAGGGCTCTGCCAAGGAGGGCCCTCTTCTCTCCCCTCCATCCTTCCCACTGTCTTGGTAACCCCGCCTTCCCACTTTCCCAGTCTGGGTCAGGTTATTTACCCCTGTAGAAACACAGGAGGTTTTTTTTCCTTCTTCAGAGAACCTATTTAAAGTTTCATATGCTGCTAAGTCACTTCAGTCATGTCCGACTCTGTGTGACCCCATAGATGGAAGCCCACCAGGCTCCCCCGTCCCTGGGATTCTCCAGGCAAGAACACTGGAGTGGGTTGCCATTTCCTTCTCCAATGTGTGAAAGTGAAAAGTGCAAGTGAAGTCACTCAGTCGTGTCCGACCCTTAGCGACCCCACGGACTGCAGCCTACCAGGCTCCTCCATCCATGGGATTTTCTAGGCAAGAGTACTGGAGTGGCTTGCCAAATGTTTTTTCCATTCATCAGCACAATTATGTGATGGATGTCTGTCTCCTCTACTAAACCATAAGATCCTCTCTGCTACTGTTCTCTGCTCTTTCCCCATCAGCTCACTCAGGGTCTGGCACCAAGTAGGGGCCTTAATAAAAGTTGGTTGCTCGCTGAGTGGAGAACTTGAGTCCTGGTGACAGTTCTCCTTGACACCCGTGTCCCTGTAAGGTGCGGGCTCTTCCCAGGGCGGGCAGGCCAGGTTCTCCACAACACATCCTCTTGAGGGAAAGTGATTTTGCTTGTTTTCTTGTTGTTGTTTTTCATTTCAGCTGTCAGAATGAACAGAGCACACTACCTAAAACGTACTTATTTTTCTCTTCTCTCCTTATGCAGCTGAAGCTTGCTTTCACTCTGGACCATGAGACTGGGTTGCCTCAAGGATGTCATGTCTACGAGTACCGAGACAGCAACAAGTAAGCCACTCTGTGGGAAAGCGTGTCAGCTGACCCTGTCCTGTGGCGGTAGCACCCCTGGGCTTCCGTATATGCGGCCTCCCTGACTAAGAGATCCTCAGGGAGGCAATCACACTTTTTGTGACTGTACTAGACAATAGCTGGCACAAAAGTATTTCTCCTGTAAAATCTCTTTTGCCCTTCTGTATAGGGTGTGAAAATGCTTGTGTCAGAGCAGATGTAATATATTAGAAGTATCAGGTTGGCCGAAAGATTAGCGCAGGGCTTACGGGAAAACCTGAACGAGGTTTTTAGCCAACTCAAAATATTCCAAAATGAACCTTCCTTTCCAGGCTCCAGCTCTTCTTGACCCCCCCACCCCTACTTCATCCCCAATCATGTGCTTGCTTATTGGGTTCACTGTGTGAATTTTGTTGTAGTTCAGTCTGACTATACTATTTATAGGAGTTTGTTGTGATAGTCCGCCTGCCTTGTGAATTTGTTTTCAATTTTTTAAAATAATTTTTATTGGAATATAGTTGATCTACAATGTTGTGTTAGTTTCTGCTGTCCAACAAAGTGAATCAGTTTTCCATATACATACATCCACGCTTTCTTTAGATTGTTTTCCCATATAGGTCATGACAGAGTAATGAGCAGAGCTCCCTGTGCTATACAGTAGGTTCTTGTCAGTTATCTATTTTATATATAGTAGTGTGGATATGTCAATCCCAATCTCCCAATGTGTCCCTCCTCCTTACCTTGGGACTTTTAGAGATGGGCCATTCGTGGGTACCTACAGAGGTTTAAGTTGGTGACCTTACTCAAAGATGGCTCCTGGCATAGTTTTATACATTTTTCTTCATCACAAACTGCCTCCTTGACTGCGCGTGTTTGTCTGTGGGACAGTGAAAGTGGTGATGAGTGAGGTGAGGGGTATGCCCTGAAGAAGACGATGACCATGATGAATGGTGAAGCAGCTACCATTGAGCACCTACTGTGTGCATCACAGTCAGGCAGTCAGTTCAGTCTCTCAGTCATGTCCGACTCTGCGATCCCATGAACCACAGCACGCCAGGCCTCCCTGTCCATCACCAACTCCCAGAGCTTACTCAAACTCATGTCCATTGAGTTGGTGATGCCATCTAACCATCTCATCCTCTGTCATCCCCGTCTCCTCCTGCCCTCAATCTTTCCCAGCATCAGGGTCTTTTCAATTGAGTCAGCTCTTTGCATCAGGTGGCCGAAGTATTATAGTTTCAGCTTTAGCATCAGTCCTTCCAATGAACACCCAGGACTGATCTCCTTTAGGATGGACTGGTTGGATCTCCTTGCAGTCCAAGGGACTCTCAAGAGTATTCTCCAACACCACAGTTCAAAAACATCAATTCTTCGACACTCAGCTTTCTTTATAGTCCAACTCTCACATCCATACATGACCACTGGAAAAACCAAATCTTTGACTAGATGGACTAGTCGAGGGATAGTACTGTAATTAAGTGTTATCCCACTTAATTCTCATGATAACCTGAAGAATTTTCTTCTGTTACTATTGTATTTACAGAAACTGAGGTCTAGGGAATGTAAGTAACTTGTTTAAGGTCACTTGCCACAGCTGAGTGAGGCAGAGTCAACATTATCACATTAACTCTGGGAAGAAAATAGATGTAAGACACCTGATGTCACAAGGTGCTACTCAGTGATGACAAGAATAGTCCCAACCTGGACGTGAGGACTAGTTGTTTTAAGTATCCAAGCTGGTTAATTTTACCCAGTGGAAGGATCAGATAGGCACGTGCCAATGGAACCTTCTAGAAGAAAACTTGCATCTTCCTCAAGAACTCTTGCTCTGTTATTGGTGGCAGATGGGTTACTGAGTGCCTTCAAGACCAAATCTCCATTCAGATTACTTTCAAGGTGTTACTTGTCTTTGTAATTTATCCTTAGGAGAATGCTGTCCTAAGCTATTGTGTACCCGCAATTTCCACCAAAGCAGTCCTTCTGGAAAACAGTTGCAGGATTTCTAGGCCATCATGTCAGAAGGCAGCCCTTCATATGACAGATTGTGGCCCCGGAAACACAATGGTGTCAGGTTCATGGCCTGACTCTCTGCTCTTTGGAAATAAGGTTGACAGAGTTTCTGTTCAGTGGGAGGGGGCAGTAGCTTGAAGTCCGTGTCTGAGCAGTTCAGAGGTCTGCTGACAACAACTTACATTGTCATTGAAGCTGATCAGAGAGAAGAGCCAGCTTTGTTTCTTGGCCTAATCCCCAATTCTGATAACTAGCATGTTATCAGACAAAGCAATGTAGGAGAGAATGTAGGAGTTGTGGGTGTTGATAAGCTTTGACTGAAGACCTGTAAGAGAAAGCCTTTGCGTAGGAAACTGGGTAGGAGCCATGATCTCGGGAAGTGTGATAGATGCCTCGGTGGCCCCCTCTGCGGTTTTCTCCTGCTCCTCTTAGAGGCAGCCTTGGGGTTCATTCTTAACCTGTGGACAAGTTTTCCAACCTCCCTGAGCCTCAAGTTTTTTCATCTCCTAAGAGCAATGGGATAAATGATACTTTTCTGGCATGATTGTCATGGGGATACAATGGGATGACATTGTCGCCGGCCTAGCACATAGAATGCCTGCAGTAAGTGTTGATGTCCTCTCCTTCCCAAACAGAAAAATCATCTCATGATTTCCCTTCTGTTTTCCCAGTGCCAGCAGGGCTGCCTCTGTGAGCTGCGGCTGCAGCTTGCAGAGTACTGATTGGGGCAGAGGATGGCATGCCTCTTGCAGGCCTCAGCTGTGAGCACTCTGTCCGAAGGCAGACTAGACTCCTCTCCCAGCTGTGACCTTGAAGTCAAGCGTGGAGAACCCCCTGAACTTGGCTGAGACATTCTCCTCTCTCCCCTGGCTCTGCCCTGTCTATGTTTCTCTGTTCATTTTCAGGGACAATTCCTCGACTGCCTGAATCTCAACAGTGGTGTTTAGGAAGTGAGATTTCAGCCCAGCCCCTAAGGGACTCATTTTGTCTCAGCCAAGAAAATGAAGGCAACAGCAGCAGAGAAATAAGGTTCTACGTATAAAAGTGAATTATAGTGAATTTAGTGAATATTGTTGTTGTTTTAGCCAATCAGTCTTGTCTGACTCTTTTTGTGACCCCGTGGACTGTAGCCTTCGAGGCTCCTCTGTCCATGGGATTTCCCAGTCAAGAATAGTGGAGTGGGTAGCCATTCCCTCCTCTAAGGGATCTTACCGACCCAAGGATCAAATTCAGATCTCCTGCATTGCAGGCAGATTCTTTACTGCTAAGACACCAGGGAAGCCCCAGCTGAATATTAGTTGGGTACAATTAATTATTGAAACTCCTACTTTTATCTGGGTATTCACTGCAATATAATTTGTTATCATTTTAGTATTTATCACTGCCAAATGCAATCTGTCAGCAAAGAAGTTTTTTCTGAGTAAGTATTGAGGCTCTCACGTTCTCCCCAGTGGTCTTTCCCATCAGATGGAATAGCTTTGAAAATAGGCACTCTGCTTTTCTGCTCCCTGGACTCTTGTATCCACGTCTTTTCCTAGAACATCCTAGTAGCCCTGATCCATGACTCCACGTCATGCCATTCTCCTTCTCCATGAAGAAGCTCCTTTCGGCCTCTGGGCTCCAGGGAAAACAGACCCTCAGATTGTCCAATCTCTAGTAGGACTTCAGCTCTGGAGGGCACAGTTCTCAGGTAAATATTCTTTTTTTTTTGTAAGTTTTCCTTTTCAATATTCATTTTATGTGGCCGCACCAGGTGTTAGTTGCAGCATGTGGGATCTTCAGTGGTGGCATGTGGGATCTAGTTCCCTGACCAGGGATTGAACCTGCATTGGGAGCATGGAGTCTTAGCCACTGGACCACCAGGAAAGTCCCCAGATAAACATTCTTAAAGCTCTGAGATCATTGGGGAAAGAAGCTTTCCTCTTGTGCCTCAGGTTAGATTCAGTTCAGTTCAGTTCAGTTCAGTCGCTCAGTCGTGTCCGACTCTCCGCGACACCATGAATCACAGCACGCCAGGCCTCCCTGTCCATCACCAACTCCCGGAGTTCACTCAAACTCATGTCCACAGAGTCGGTGATGCCATCCAGCCATCTCATTCTCTGTCGTCCCCTTCTCCTCCTGCCCCCAATCCCTCCCAGCATCAGAGTCTTTTCCAGTGAGTCAACTCGTCGCATGAGGTGGCCAAAGTATTGCAGTTTCAGCTTTAGCATCAGTCCTTCCAATGAACACCCAGGATTGATCTCCTTTAGAATGGACTGGTTGGATCTCCTTGCAGTATAAGGGACTCTCAAGAGTCTTCTCCAGCACCACAGTTCCAAAGCATCAATTCTTTGGCAATCAGCTTTCTTCACAGTCCAACTCTCACATCCATACATGACCACGGGAAAAACCATAGCCTTGACTACGCGGACCTTTGTTGGCAAAGTAATGTCTCTGCTTTTTAATATACTATCCAGGTTAGTCATAACCTCCTTCCAAGGAGTAAGCGTCTTTTAATTTTATGGCTGCAATCAGCATCCACAGTGATTTTGGAGCCCAAAAAAATAAAGTCTGACACTGTTTCCACTGTTTTTCCATCTATTTCCCATGAAGTGATGGGACCAGATGCCATGATCTTTGTTTTCTGAATGTTGAGCTTCAAGCCAACCTTTTCACTCTCCTCTTTCACTTTCCTCAAGAGGCTTTTGAGTTCCTCTTCACTTTCTGCCATAAGGGTAGTGTCATCTGCATATCTGAGGTTATTGATATTTCTCCCAGCAATCTTGATTCCAGTTTGTGCTTCTTCCAGCCCAGCGTTCCTCATGATGTACTCTGCATATAAGTTAAATAAGCAAGGTGACAATATACAACCTTGACGTACACTTTTTCCTATTTGGAACCAGTCTGTTGTTCCATGTACAGTACATGGAACCAGTCTGTTGTGACATTGTACAGGAGACAGGGACCAAGACCATCCCCATGGAAAAGAAATGCAAAAGAGCGAAATGGCTGTCTGAGGAGGCCTTACAAATAGCTGTGAAAAGAAGAGAGCCGAAAAGCAAAGGAGAAAAGGAAAGATATAAGCATCTGAATGCAGAGTTCCAAAGAATAGCAAGGAGAGATAAGAAAGACTTCCTCAGTGATCAATGCAAAGAAATAGAGGAAAACAACAGGATAGGAAAAACAAGAGACCTCTTCAAGAAAATTAGAGATTCCAAGGGAACATTTCATGCAAAGATGGGCTCGATAAAGGACAGAAATGGTATGGACCTAATGGAAGCAGAAGATATTAAGACGAGGTGACAAGAATACACAGAAGAACTGTACAAAAAAGATTTTCACGACCAAGATAGTCACGATAACGTGATCACTGACCTAGAGCCAGACATCTTGGAATGTGAAGTCAAGTGGGCCTTAGAAAGCATCACTACAAACAAAGCTAGTGGAGGTGATGGAATTCCAATTGAGCTATTTCAAGTCTTGAAAGATGATGGTGTGAAAGTGCTGCACTCAATATGCCAGCAGATTTGGAAAACTCAGCAGTGGCCACAGGACTGGAAGAGGTCAGTCTTCATTCCAATCCCAAAGAAAGGCAATGCCGAAGAATGCTCAAACTACCGCACAGTTGCACTCACCTCACACGCTAGTAAAGTCATGCTCAAAATTCTCCAAGCCAGGCTTCAGCAGTATGTAAACCGTGAACTCCCAGATGTTCAAGCAGGTTTTAGAAAGGGCAGAGGCACCAGAGATCAAATTGCCAACATCCGCTGGATCATGGAGAAAGCAAGAGAGTTCCAGAAGAGCATCTATTTCTGCTTCATTGACTATGCCAAAGCCTTTGACTGTGTGGATCACAATAAACTGTGGAACATTCTGAAAGAGATGGGAATCCCAGACCACCTGACCTGCCTCTTGAGAAACCTGTATGCAGGTCAGGAAGCAACAGTTAGAACTGTACATGGAACAACAGGTTAGATTAGTAAAGCCAATTATTCTGCCAGCCTCCCAAGGCTGTTCAAATCTGCATCTAAGGGGTGTGAGGCCTCTGTCTCCCCACCGCCCTTCACAGCCCATATACCTGCAGACCACCTTCTTTTTCTCTGTTGCAGAAACTTCACCTGCCTTTAGTATGAAATGCAGTGAAGCCAGTGCTGATTCAGTCATGTTCCTCAAACTGGGTTTTGGAGATCTCTTGCTAGAGCAAGGAACAGGCCTCAAAGGGTGAACAGTGACTCATGAGAATTCAGTTCAACATTTAGTAAGCCCCTGCTCCAGGCAGTGTGTGTATGTGCGAGGCACTACGGAGACAAACATAAGTCAAGCCTGGCCCGTGACTTCACGGTGGTTGTTCAGTTGCTAAGTCATTTCCAACACTTTTGCAACCCTGTGGACTGCAGCCTGTCAGGTTCCTCTGTCCATGGGATTTCCCAGGCAAGAATACTGGAGTGGGTTGCTATTTCCTTCTCCACGGGATCTTCCTGACCCAGGGATTGAACCCACGTCTGTTTCGTCACCCGCATTGGCAGGCGGATTCTTTACCACTAGCACCACCTGGGAAGTCCACTACTCTCCTGACAGCTGTTTATATCTGCTCTTTGATACTCCATTCTGATTTGAGTGTTTCAGTTCAGTTCAGTTCAGTCGCTCAGTCGTGTCTGACTCTTTGTGACCCCATGAATCACAGCACGCCAGGCCTCCCTGTCCATCACCAACTCCCGGAGTTCACTCAAACTCATGTCCATCGAGTCGGTGATGCCATCCAGCTGTCTCATTCTCTGTCGTCCCCTTCTCCTCCTGCCCCCAATCCCAGCATCAGACTCTTTTCCAGTGAGTCAACTCGTCGCATGAGGTGGCCAAAGTATTGGAGTTTCAGCTTTAGCATCAGTCCTTCCAATGAACACCCAGGATTGATCTCCTTTAGAATGGACTGGTTGGATCTCCTTGCAGTACAAGGGACTCTCAAGAATCTTCTCCAACACCACAGTTCCAAAGCATCAATTCTTTGGCAATCAGCTTTCTTCACAGTCCAACTCTCACATCCATACATGACCACGGGAAAAACCATAGCCTTGACTACGCGGACCTTTGTTGGCAAAGTAATGTCTCTGCTTTTTAATATACTATCCAGGTTAGTCATAACCTCCTTCCAAGGAGTAAGCGTCTTTTAATTTCATGGCTGCAATCAGCATCCACAGTGATTTTGGAGCCCAAAAAAATAAAGCCTGACACTGTTTCCACTGTTTTTCCATCTATTGCCCATGAAGTGATGGGACCAGATGCCATGATCTTTGTTTTCTGAATGTTGAGCTTCAAGCCAACCTTTTCACTCTCCTCTTTCACTTTCATCAAGAGGCTTTTGAGTTCCTCTTCACTTTCTGCCATAAGGGTGGTGTCATCTGCATATCTGAGGTTATTGATATTTCTCCCGGCAGTCTTGATTCCAGCTTATGCTTCTTCCAGCCCAGCGTTCCTCATGATGTACTCTGCATATAAGTTAAATAAGCAGGGTGACAATATACAGCCTTGATGTACTCCTTTTCCTATTTGGAACCAGTCTGTTGTTCCATGTCCAGTTCTGACTGTTGCTTCCTGACCTGCATACAGGTTTCTCAAGGGGCAGGTCAGGTGGTCTGGTATTGCCATCTCTTTCAGAATTTTCCACAGTTTATTGTGATCCACACAGTCAAAGGCTTTGGCATAGTCAATGAAGCAGAAATAGATGTTTTAGTTTTTTATTTTTAATTTTTAGGTGTTATGTTTGGAGCTTTTTAAAAATCAGCCTATTTTTTCCCCCGTTCTTTTTGTTTGTCCTAGTTTTTCACTATTTGTATTCCTTTCATCTCTTCTAGTTATTTTGATTATACTAATTTTATAACCCCTTTCTGATCGTTCACTTGTTTCTACTTCTAAGAGTACCTGTTCTCCCAGACGTGGTCTCTGATGATTTGGCTTTAGGGTGGTTCATTTCCTCACGTGGTTTGTTCCGTTTTTTCAGGTCATCTTAAGTGGGGATTGTGTTCTCTCTGAGAGTCCCATACGTTCCTGTGTTGTGCATGTGTCCTTTCGTTGCTTTGGCGTTTATTCTACCAGGACCCCGAGAGTTCCATAGGTCTTGCCGGTTTAACGCTAACCTCTTAATTTAGGATTCCCAGAAGCTGGGTGGTGTGTATTCAGCCTCCACACCCACAGGCGGTCCAGGCTGGCTTGGGATCCCCACCCCAGAAAGGAGCGCCTCCCCTCTGCTCCACCTACAGATATTCCTCTGGGCTGCTCAAGAAGGCTTCCTGATCCCTGTTCGAAGCCCTTCCTGGGTCCTGTCTTTCTGCGGGCCTCTTAGTTCCGGCTTCCAGCCAGATGGTCTCCCTCCTGTGGGCATTAAAACCTTCGCTCCTGTAACTGTATCAGGGTATCATACTCCCAGCTCCCCTTTGCTGTGGTAATGATTACTGCTTTGACTTAGTTTCCTCTTCATTTCAAGTAACTGGCCGTTTTCCCTTCTTTCTTTCATGCTCAGTCATACACTTCAGTCAGTTCGGTCGCTCAGGTGTGTCTAACTCTTTGAGATCCCATGGACTGCAGCACACCAGGCCTCCCTGTCCATCACCAACTCCCGGAGCTTGTTCAAACTCATGTCGATCGAGTCGGTGATGCCATCCAACCGCCTCATCCTCTGCCCTCCCCTTCTCCTCCAGTCATACACTTAGATGATTCTTTTGGAGCATCTCGTCCATCTTTTCCATGTGTTTGTGTTGGGAAAGAGATCTACCTCAGTGCAGTCTACTGTCTTGTCAGAAACCGGAAGTCGAAATAAACTTTGTAAACTGTGACCCATTCAACAAGCATACAGAGAGTTTCTGCGGGATACCAGTGTAGAACTAGTCATTGAGGCTGGAGAGCTGAATGACACTCATGTGACCCTCAAGGGCTCAGGGCCTAGTGGGAGACACTGGGTCCCATCAGCTCTGGGCTGGAATGCCTGCCCACTTCAGCAAGCCCATCTTCTGTCCCGGCCTGACACCGCGAGCCTGCCGTGTGCGCGGTGTCTCCGGGTGACAGGGCCATGCCCTGCTTCTGGAACACCGCTCTTTCCCGCCACCCCTTACGCCCATCTGGGTAACTTTTACTTCTCCTTCCAACCTCAGCGAAGCGTCACTTCTGTGGAGAAGCCGTTCCAGCCCCTGACAGCCATCACGAAAGACAGAATCACGAGTGCCATCTGAGTGGTCCTGTGCCCCTCCTGTCTGGCCTGCTCCGGCACTCAGTGCACTCCAGAGGCTGGTTGGCTTGTCCGCTGCCTCCTCCTGGGCTGAGTCCTTTTAAGGCCAAGGCCTTGATTGGTTCGTTTCAGCACCCCTAGTGCCTAGCCCAGGACCTGGCACATACTGCTGGACGAAGGGGTTGGGGGACCTAATTGAATCCTTTTAGAGAGGGAACCTGGCTCCTGAGAAGTTAAATCTCTTTCCAGCCTTTGTCTTTTTAATTTTTTTTTCTTGTGGGATTATCATGAGGATTACATTATGTCTGACGTCAGGGAAAACTGTCTCCTTGGATAGTTTATGAATTCTGAAGAACTAACAGAAGAAAGAGACTGCAAAAACTTCACTTGACTCTGTAAATATAGAGTAATTATAGTTACTTACATCACTCCGTACCATTTTTTGTCTGATAGGAGGGCATAGTAGTCATTATAAAGAGCATTAAATATGCCAAGCATACTTGCAGAAGCTGAGTTGAATTGCAAGGCTGCACTTCACTCATGACCGCTAGAGTTTCTGATCCATGCAGCCTGACTATGGTAGAGGCGACCACCTCCTGAACACCCACAGCACACCTTCCCTGGGCTAGGGGCTGTGACCCCAAACCATCCAAGACAGATCTTAATTTTTATAACTTTACAGCTTTTTTAAAAAGTCAATGAGGTTATATTATTTTCACAGCTTTAGCAAATTAAATAAAACAAGGCTGAGAGAGAGGTTAATGTGCCCTGGGTCGCACCATGGTCAAGAGCAGAGCCTGGATTTCAGTCTAGTTCTATCAGATTCCAGAGTTCATTTTGCCCTGTTCCTGTGAAGGAAAGGGGTGGGGAAAGGAGGCCAGGTGGGCAGAGTGTAGCCCACAGTGCCGTCCTCAGGTCCCACAGGGGCCAGTCTGCCTGGGGACCCCTGCCCTGCCCAGTCACCCCTGGGAACACAGATCCAGAGGGCCAAGACTGTGTGTCTGGATGGGGCTTCTGGTGACAGCCACCGCTCACCCCTTGCCCTTTTAATTTGCTTCTTTCTCTGCTCGGGACTTGTCCTCTTCCCTCACCTAAATAAGCAGATGGAGTATTTCCCAGCAGCCCTGACAACCTCAGACGAACACAAACCCTTCCCAGCATTTCCAGGACTTTGGAGATGACACTCTGTGTCTGCATCTCGGGCCGATGCCAGATCCTCGGGCTAAGGAGCCATGTGGGGGGTGGGGAGGGGGCCTGACACTGACACTGCCAGGTTAGAATGAAGGATGCCTTTCTTGTTCCTGGTGAAGCCCTTGGTGAGGAGAAAGGGGAGCTGGAAACCAAAGGTGGCAGGGGGGTGAGGAGAGGTCTGGGGGGAGTTGGAGGCAACTGAGCCAGAGAAAGGTGCCAGCAGTGAGCTCACAGGGCAAGCCTGCAGCTGTGGCGTGCGTGTTGGAGTCGGCCGCTTGCAGGGCAGGTGAGCGCTCACTGCCTCCATTGCAGCCTGGAGTGTGCAGGCCCGACTCCTGCCTCGGCCTCTGGAGTAAAGATGGTGATGGGCGAGGGCTGTGCTCCACTGTCACACCACGCCGAGAGATTGGGGCGGTGGTGGAGGGCTCCTTTCCCTCCCACCACCCCACTCTGGGCAGGAACGATATCCTGGGTGCCCAGATGCAGTGTTTCATTGGACCTCAGTCTTCCCTATAGGAAGGAAAGGGGGTATGAACACTCCTGCCTAAGAGAAAAGGAAGCCAGGTCCCCAAGAGGTGCCCTGCCCCAGGTCAAGCTGTAAACCGGAGGAAAGCCAGCCAGCCGGCTTCTCTCCCTGGGAATCTGCCTCAGCCACGTGATACACGGCAGGATGGGGCCTGAACAGCTGCACAGAGTGGGCCCTGGGGCAGAGAGGGCAGCCAGGCCTGGGTCAGCGAGGCCGCCTCCCACGTGGCTTATGTTACCTCTGGGTTACAGTCACCTGCTCTCAGTGCAGCCCACAGGTGGCACAGCAGGACATCTCTTGCTCAGCTGTGTTGAGTCAGCATCCCTTCCCTACCTCCAGGGAGAGTGGAGGAGGGCTGGAGCCTGAGGCTATGCTGTGAAGCACTGAATTCTTCAGCGGAAATTTCCTGGGGCAGCTGGGCCAGGGCTCTCAGCCCCTGATGGAAACCCTCAGCCCCTCGGCTCCTGCTGGCATTCTAAAGGGCAGAAGCAACCAGCGTGAGGAAGTGTGGAAGCCAGGGGACATTGCACTGGACAGCAGCTGGGTGCAGACACAGCCTGTACACTGGCCCATGTCTCAGTGCCTAGTGTGGCTTAATACCTGCTCCACTATTTTCCTCCATAGGCCACATGCTGGAAAATAGATTCTTACATAAACTCATTTTTGAACTTTGACATACACAGAGAAAAGTGCACAAGCCATGTGCATCTGGTTCAGAGAGTATTAGAAAACAAACACACCACGTAGCTATCACCCGGGTCAAGAACTAGAACATTTCCTGCATACCCCTCTCTCCTCCAGAAAGGAATCCACCATCATACCTTCAAACACTGTAGATTAGATTTGCTAGTTTTGAACTTTGTTGCTCAGTTTCTCAGTCGTGTCCGACTCTGCTTACCCCAGGGACTGCAGCACACCAGGCCTCCTTGTCCTCCACTGTCTCCGGGAGCTTGCTCAGATCCCCGTCCGTTGAGTTGGTGATACCATCCACCTATATGAATGGAATCATTTGGCGTCTTCTCTTCTGTGTCTTTCTTCTGTCAGCTTCCTGTTTGTGAGAATTCATCCTTGCTGCTGCATATGGTTCTAGTTCGTTCATTTTCATTGCTGTGAGACTTCCTTTGTATAAATACATTGTAATTGATCCAATCTGCATTGATTCACTCAGCATTTGGGTTGCTTCCAGTTTGGTCCCGATTTGTATAAATAATTATGTTTATACATGTCTTTTGGTGCACATATTTCTTTTGAGCATATACCTGGGAGTGAAACTGCTAACTCAGAGAAAATACCCACTTTAGTGTATATTGCCAAACAGTTTTCCCATGTGGCTATTCCAGTGTAACACTCCCAGAGGAGCATATGAGATTTCGTGTATGTACTGGAGCGCCTTGTCAGACTTTGTGCCCATTACTTTTCTGGGCTTTCCGTTTTTCTTGTTGACTTGCCCTGCTCTCTGTTCTGGGTGTGAGTCCTTTGTTTATTATCCATGTTGCTCATATCTTCTTGTACTCGGTAGCTCCCCTTTTCACTTTCTTTGGTGGTGTTTAAATGAACAGAAATTCTTTATTTCAGTGTAGTTCAGTGTATCAGTTTTTTTCTTTATGGTTAATTCTTCTTAAATCCCTTTTAAGAAAACTATAAAAATCACAAAGACACGTTTGGTTAGAGTTCTCTAAGAAAATCCGTAGGACATATATATTTATATTTGCACTTATGTATGTATGTAAAAGAAGATTTGTTATGAGGGATTGGCTCATGTGATTATGGAGCCTGAGAAGTCCCGTGACCTGCTGCCTGTAAGCTGGAGAGCCAGAAAGGCTGGTGGTAGAATTTAGTGGAATCCAAGGCCTGAGAACCAGGAATGTCAGTGGTAAATCACAGTCTGCAGACAGGAGAAGATGAGATGAGATGGTGAGCAGTGAGAGGAACAAGCTCGTTCTATTCAGGCCTCCCACACTGGGGAGGGCACTCCAGTTTAATCCAGTTCTGCTCACAGACAACCAGAAACACACCCTCACAGACACACTCGCAGTAACGTTTCATCTGGGCTGTCTGTGGTCTATCTGGTTGACACATGGAATTAACCATCAAAATGTTTTTATATTATCTTCTAGAAGCTCTATTGTTTTACCTTTTCTATTTTAGACCCATAATCTACTAGTCACAGTTGAGTTTTTAATGTGAAACAGCAAGTTTCTTTTTTTTCTATATGGACATCTAATCAACCCAGCAGCATTCCCATTGCTCTCCAGGGTCACCTTCATCAAAATGGAGGGTCCCTATCCACACGGGTCTGTGTCTGCACTCTGTTCTGTTCCACTGATCTGCAGGTCTCTTCCTGTGCCAACACCACACTCTTAATCATTGTACCTTTGTTAACAGTCTCGATATTCAGTAGAGTTAGACTTTCCACCTTGCTCCTCCTCGGTGAAGAGCACCTAGGCTGTTCTTGGCCTTTCTGTTGCTATGTAAATTATAGAATCAGATTGTCAGTTGCCACACACATGCACACAGACTTGCTGAGATTTATATTGAGACTGCTTTGGATCTATAAATCAATCTGAAAAGAAAAAATGAACCCTTTTATGATTGTCTTCTTCTCCGTGGTATAGCCTGCCTTTACTTAGGTCTCCTTTAATTTTCCTCAGTAATGTTTTATAAACTTTTATACAGTAGTCTTCTTGATTATCTCTCATTAGATTTATTCCTAGGTATTTAATATTTGTGATACTGTTTAAAATGGTATTTATAAATTTCCTTTTCTTTTTGTTGCTAAGGTGTGAAAAGACAGTTTATTTTTATTGACCCTGTATCCAGTGACCTTGCCAAACGTGTTTATTCAAACCATTCATTTATAGATTCTTTCTGGTTTTCTTGGTGCCCAGTCTTTTTCCTTTCCAGCATCAGGCCGTTTGTTTCTTTTTCTTGCCTTGCGGCGCTATACATGTTTAATAGACGTGATGATAGCGGGTGTCCGTGTCCCGTTCCTGATCTCAGAGAAAAGAGTTTTTATCATAAACTCGCTTTTAAGTTATGAAAACTTACGCTGAAATTCCCTTTGGTATACATTTGATTTTACTTTTCCCCAAGATGACCTTTCAGTTCAAGGCTACTTTTAGGTTTGAAATGTGGTGGTGGCAGTTTGTATGCTACTGCTGTTGTTCAGTTGCCAAGTCTCGTCTGACTCTTTGGAACCTCGCGGACTGCAGCACAGCAGGCTTCCTTGTCTTGCACTGTCTCCCAGAGTTTGCTCAAGTTCTTGTCCACTGAGTTGGTGATGCTGTCTAACCATCTCACCCTCTGTATGCTAGGAGGAAGGCAAACGGGATTTATCACAAGACTGTGACCCCTTATTTTAACCTTGTGAGAAGCATTCTGCCCGGTCTGTTGTACAGAAGGATCACATGGCTGATAGGGCTGAGCGGGGATTCTAATAGGTGGTGTCGGACCCAAAGCCCAGGCTCTTCTTCCTACCCCAGGACTTCCTGGTAGAATATTGAATGTGTAGCCCTCAAGTTCACAAAATAACCACTTGTCCTAGATCTCCGAGAGAGGAGTTGTTAAACTCCCTCACAGGCCGTCTTTTCCTGTTCTCTCCCCACGTCTCCTCCACCCCTGTCGTCTGCACATCCCACTTTCTCTCGTTTCCCTTGCCACGGACGCAAACTGGGGCAGCCACAGTGTCGTGCTGAAAGGAGCCCTCCCTGCCTGCCTGTGCCCCTGAAGGGCCACACCTGCGGCCCTCCTGGCTGAGCCACCCACTACGCCAGGCACAAGGCCTTCCCTGGCCTCTGCTGCTATGTGACCTTTTGTCTGATGCCAAGGAGGTGTGGGCGGTGAGGACTGAGGGCTTTCCTTTGGGTCAGGCTACTTGGGTTGCTGGTAGAACTTTGGATCTTTAAGCCACCAGCTGTCCAGTTTGAGGATTATGACCTTTGCACATGCACAGAATCTTTTTTTGCTGAGATGTGGGAAGAGGAAGGAAGAGTACAAGGAGAATAGAGACCCAAACCCAAAGAGGCCCTGGGGCTGCCAGGCGCTCCCAGGGCCCAGCCTGGCTGAGAATGTCCCTTCCTGCAGCCCCAGTAACTACCCAAGGATGACCCAAGACAGAATTCTAGGCCACCAGGAACTCTTGAAACTAAGTACTTTGAAACTCTCAGAGATCTTGTAAGAGAGAGTTCCCTTGGTTGACTTTACACAGGGCTGCATTAAGCAAACAGCTTGTTTTCCCTTCTTGTTAAATTTCCTTTGTCCAACATCTCCGTTCCCTTTCCTCCTCTTTCTGTGACCAGCTGCACTTCTGTCCGTTCTAGGAGCTTCCCGGGGCTGCAACCATCCAGTGTGACTTGAAGCTCTTCGGTTGTTTTCTTCCAAATGCTTTTTGAGCCTATGGTGACATGACTGAAATCAGCGTTTTTCTTTTCTCTGTACCTCTCTCCATCTGCCATATATATACCTTTTCCCAGAGTTTCTGGCACAGTCTGTCTCTTCTGCCTCTCAGGGTGTTTGTCCATCCACAGATTCCCATTCCAGAGGAAAGACTGCTCTTTGGCTCCCCGCAAGGCTAACCTTTCTAAGTTGATGGCTCAGCCAATTAGTTTTTTAAACCCAAGGAGGCCTGCCCCTTTCCAAGACTTCAAGGAGTTCTAGAAGCTGGTGGTATTCAGGCCTGTCCCCTGCTTGACAAGCAGGCCCACTCCGTTCCGGCACGTGCTGCCAGTGTGCTGCGCCAGTCTCTGGGGCACCTTCAAGCACTGAAGTAGCAAATGCCCCTGCCGTGACACCCCCTCTCAGGGAACTGGAAGCCGGAGCCCAGGCCCAGGCCACAGGGCCTGCAGTACTCTGAGGGAGGTTAGCCCAGACAAGGAATGGGCCACAGGACTGTGTGCTGGCTCTGAGCCTGAAGGAAGGTGCCCGTGGCTGCCACCTCCTGCAGCTGCCTGGCAGGTAACCAGAACATGCTTGTCTCTCTCTGCTTTTGGCTGCGCTTTCTGTGGGGAAGTGTTTCTGATCTGTCTTCACTGCTACTCCCCAGCTCTCCCCTTGGGCCATTGTGGCTTTTTCTTGGTGGTTGGGCAGGAAGCCTCCAGAGCCTGAGGGAGTTGCTGTGCTTGATGACAAAGGCCATCAACCACTGAGCTATAAATCACTGTATTTATTGGAGAGGAACTGAACACAATTTAATCTCCCCTCTGGGCTTCCCTGATAGTTCAGTTGGTAAAGAATCCACCTGCAATGCAAGAGGCCCCGGTTCGATCCCTGGGTTGGGAAGATCCCCTGGAGAAGGGAAAGGCTCCCCACTCCAGTATTCTAGCCTGGAGAATTCCATGACTCTATAGTCCATGGGGTTGCAAAGAGCTGGACTTGACTGAGCGACTTTCACTTTGACTCTCCCCTCTGAGCACACTTCTCCAGTGGTGGGCACCCAGGTGGACAAGGGCCTCACAGAGTGACCAGACCAAGTGCCCAGCCCATGCCCACCAAGTCAGGCAAAAAGCACATGGCCAACTTACGCAGCTGCTCTGGAAACCCAACCCAGCAAAGCCTCGCTGAGATGCAGGACTCACAGCACTCTGCTGACTGCAAGCTGCCCAGGCCAGCACCATGTGACCCCATGACCCAGGGACATGCTGGGGACTGCAGTTTCCTGAGGTTGAGGGCCTCCCTGTCATCACCCTGGACCTCACGGGCTGTGGGGAGCGCTCAGAAGCAGAGCCCGCAGAGGCAGCGGCACTGCTCTCCGGGTCCCGGGGCCCGGCTCTACCCCCCGCTTCCTCACCCCGCGCTTCTCACTGCGTGTCTCACTCAGGGGTGGGCCAGCCACGATCCTTCTCTGGACACCTTCACGTTTGAACTCCCTGGAGCCTTCCCAAAGGAATTGCTCTCATTTTAATTTATAGATCTGTTTTTTGCTGTAGCAGTGTCAGTTGGACATCATGTATCCTTTTTAGTAATTTAGGATTCTTCACTGTGTATATGGTGATACCAAAGCACTTTTCTTGGGCTCTGCTGCACCACGAGGCTTTGCCTCTATGCTAAGTACCCCCACGGGGCCTTGTGCTTTCATTTGACTTTATCGAGACTCTGCCCCACCTTGACAGTCCCAGCCCCTTATCACTTCCCCACCACTGTCCAGATGAAACCAGCAGTACCTTCTCAGCCTGGTTGTGAGCATGAGGCCCACTGGGGGGAATGGAATTAGCTGGGAAGCCAGGTCTAGTAGTCATAATTGTTGATGGAAAAGAGAAAAGAGAAAAGGGTCTGAGTGAGGAGGGACTTGGCCGTGAGTCACACTTGACGCCTGGCTCCAGCACCTGTGTCGGCCACCACAGGCTCTGTCTGTTAGCTCTTTCTTGCTTCTGCCCTGTGTATCAGATACTCAGAATTGCGCATGTGGTTGAGTTTTAGATTAGTGCGTTGGCGGTATACTTTTTAAATCAACTGGAATTAAATTGTTTGATGCATTTGTCATGTTGAGAGATTCTTCCTTAGTTCTAACAGCCCTCCAGTTTCAACTCAGTCTGTCTCTTCTCGTTCATCTTCAGAGCAAATGAAAGCCCAGTTAGCTGCTTTGTGGCATAAATATTCTAGGAGCCCATCAGTGTCCTGCTCCTGAAGCTGAAGGAACCCTTCACTCCTTCAGGCTTGTTTCCTGTTGTATTTTCCAACTGTTAGATTCATCAAACCTAACTCGTACGTTTCCGTGTAATCATTTGCCTCAGAAACACCAGCACTTTGTTGGGCGCCCTGTGAGGCAGGCTCCACCTGAGGCTTCATGGCCCTTGGCCTCCTTGTAACAGAATGGAGGCGGTTTTGAGGGTAGAGTGTGGAGGAATGAGTGTGAAACCACCTTCCTAAGATCCTCTGAGGGATCCGTTGCCCAAAGTGCTGGGAACACCGCTGTGGGAACTCAGTAAATAAAAGCCAAAGCAAAGAGCCAGTTCATGACTAAGAAAATTCTCACAGGGGCATGGGAAGGGGGTGTAGAGGAGTGAGTATGTGTCCATCTCCTGACTCCCTGGGCCCAAGGGCGAGGACAGTCTCTCTGTCCCAGCCCCCCGCACAACTTGTGGAACCCACAGGTCCCCAGCAAGTGCTGAATGCTTGTTTCCAGGGAGCAGGCTGCATTTGTTCTTCCCCCTTCATGTTGTGTGTTTTTGTATTCTTCAGTGTTCTAACGACACCAGACTCTTGGCACCTTAATGTTTTCATATATAATAATTACTAATATTGATGGAGTACTTAACATGCCAGACCCTGAGATAAGATGTCTCCTGTCACCCCATGATGTGGGCAGTAGAGGTGAGGAAGGTTAGCTCTCAGGCTACGCAGGCCGTGTGTGGTGGACCCCCACCTCCCCTCTTGACTTTAACAAGCAACAGCACTAGGAGGTTGCTGCTGCCCACTATGCTTTGTTCCAAAGCGAAGCTGCCCATCTGCAGGGAGAAACCTGCCTTCCTGCGTGTCCTTCCCATCCAGGCCAGGCCAGGTCCTCACAGAGGGCTGAGGTCAGCGCTGGTCAGAGCCCCGAAAAGACTGAACTCGTGCCAGGGGACCACAGGATTCTTCAAGAAGCCGTTATACATTCAGAATTGTGTTACATGTTGGATGGATCATTTCCCACTACCAGACTTAGAAAGTGACCCCTGGAAATTGCTCAGCAAGGGGAGAAGGAGGTCTGCCCATGTGTCTTGAGGGCAGAGCATTTGCTGGGTGTTTTCTGGATCAGATCTAGACACCTTTCCTTTGTCCAGCAGACTGTTGGACCCCTGCTAGTGCCAGCTGCCGTGCTTCTGCACAGCACACAGCCCACTGAGGCAGTCACGTGTGGAGGACAACAGTCAGAGGTGATGCCAAAGGCCGTGGTGGAGGTGAGCGCCCAGGCTCTGTGTGAGGTCAGCCGTGGACACTTCCCTGAGCTCCGTGCTGCCTATAAGGATGTTGTGGTGAAGTCAGCAGCCAAGCCTTTGTGTTGCTGCAAAATGACCAGTGGGCAGTGATTCAGCAATACCCAAATGTGACATCGGAGGAACTGAACTTGAGTTTCCCAAAGATTTGCCGGGAAGTGGACTGGCATATACACCACTGGGCAGGGAGCGTGGGCCCTCTCCACAGTGGCTGTGGAAGGTCGGCCACAGCCAGGGGATCGTGCAGGGCCCTGCAGGGCACTGGGCAACTGTGGGGGCAACTGGGCTGAGGCCAGAGAGCCCTGGGTGCTGTGGCCTCTGCCTGCAGGAACAGTTCTCACCCTGAGAGAGGCCCAGATGGAATGGGCTGGTCCTCCCAGTCCTGATGGCTGCCCAGGCCTGGCCTGAGCCACCTATGAGAAGCTCCCAGAGGCCATTGTAGACGCAGAAATCTGGTTAGCTTTCCAGATTACCAGGCCTCTTTTAGAGCATCACTAGGTCCTGGAAAAGCAGGACTCTCTCTGCATCCTGGGCTGTCCTAAAAGATAGACTTGGCCTGTAGAGTGGTAGTTTGAGAAAGCGAAACCACGGACTCTAGGCTGGCTTTGACATCCACTGGCCTAGACCCCATCAGTCCAGCTCACCTGGAGGAATGAAAGGCCTAATCCAGGTTGTTTAGGCCTTAACTCTAAGATGGAGTTGAGGGTAGCCCCTGGAAAGGATCGAAGTCTTCATATAGCCTGTATCTGAGAGCTTCCCTCAGCCCAGAGGGAAGGGTAGGGTAGAGTCAGGGGTGAAAAGCAGCAGACTCCTTGCTCACAACCCCCACCAGTGTACCAGTGTACAGAGCCCGTGTGTGTGTGTATGTGTGTGTCTGTGTCTCTAGGCAGGGACATGATGTTGTTGGGGAAGCCCAGAGACCCTGGATGGGAACAAATCCACTTAACCACTCTGAACCCAGTTCATGAAACTATGGGTCAATATTTGAAGAGCCACATAATTAATAAAGAGCTCTGCCAGACTCAACACACCGCATCCCAGTGGGAGATAAGACAAGTGTTAGTTCAACAGAAACAGCCCAAGAGGAAAGAGTTTTGTTTTTTTTTTAATCCATTAGATTTCATATTTAGAGTGAGGTGGTCTGCTCTGGACAAGAGTGTTCATTTATCAGGTGACCAGCAAATGAGCCCCAGCCGCACTGACACCCTGTGTTGGATCTAAGTGATGACTCTCTACAGGCAAGGAAGAATTTCATTAAAGCAGATTCAGCAGGTCCCATCAGGCCGGCAGAATCTGACATAGTTTCTGTTTTGTTCCCGTGCCTGCCTTCCAGCAGGGAAAAGCTGAGGGAAGCTACAGGAACCCCACTCCTAGACCCTTCTCCTGAGAGGGGTGCTGCTTCCACTCCCTCCCCACAAAAGCAGGCCTCCTTCCCTCTTTTTCCTGGAGCAACAAGCAGATCCTGTCTCAGAGGTACTTGGTTCATTCCCCAAACAGGCATTTGACTTTGTGTTTCTCGGTCTAAGCCAGGTTGAACAGCGCCTATGTGTGCCCCCTTGGCCCCGAGACACAGAGATGGGCAAGGCCTGGTCCCTAGACAGGAAAACTGGCCTCAGAAGAGACAGCTTCAGTCAAGTGATGCGTTCTGGGGCTAGAATCAGCTGAGAGGACCATGGACTGAGAAGGGTGATGCCTGAACTGAGCCTTAAAAACTCAACCATGATGTGTGGAGGTGGGCTAGGGCATGGTAGGTGGAGGGAGCAGCCTGGAAACCCCAGGGTGGGGTCCTAAGAAGTGTGAGTGCGCATCACCCAAGAGGAAGCCCAAAGAGAGTTCCGGTTTCCTCCTGGCTGCTGGGGGAGCTGGGCTGAGGCCAGCTGCAGGTCAGTGAGAAGTGCAGGGGCCAAGGGAGCTGCAGCCTTTGAAGCTAGAAGCCAGCCCGCTCTCAGCTCAGCCCCTCTGAGGGCCGTTTACACAGTCAGGGGCGGGGCAGTTCTGACAGGATGGAACTCCCCAGGGGAAACAAAAAAGTACCTGAATTCTTTGCCCAGCCCAGAGTTCAGTGAGGAAACACCCTCTTGGGGCAGACTTAGAAAGGCTTGTGCGAGGCTTGTCGAGGTGTCTCAGTGGCTCCCAGGGCAGGCTTCCAGACTAGACTGTCTAAGGGTCGAGATGGCCACAACCCCACGGACAACTCTCCCTGGCGTTCTGGCCCACTGGGCCAGCACGTTTCCACAAGTGGAACAGGAGTAGTGTTTGCCAAAAAGAGGACCACAGATGAAAGAGGCAGAACCTTCGAGTCTTTCGCCAGTGATAGGAGAACTAGAGCAGTAGAAGCAAATACGCTCAGTACCACGTTCATCCCAGAGGCAGCACCAGGAGGCTGGAGCCCCAAAGGCAGACGAGGCGAAGTGTTCGTGTCGGGGGGTGTGGCTTGGGGGGAATTCCTGTTCCTGTCCTGTTTGGCCCACTGAGCAAGGCAGGCAGAGGGAAAGCATGGGCTAAAGATAAGACCTCCAAGGTTACAGAAATGTCTCAGCCCAGCCAGGCCCCGAGGCAGGCTTGAGTGTTTGCTGGCCCAGCATGGCCGGCCTCCGACACAGGTGCCAGGAGCCTCAGGGAGATGTTCTGTCCCTCTGAGGTTGCTGGGGAGCTGGCGAGCCAGGTGGAGATGAGTGACCATGGCTCCACAGCCACTGCGATCCTTGCTGAGGGCCAGAGGTGCCCTTGACAGGAAGGAAGGACAGCAGTGGTAGGGACGCAGCATACCACCCTGGGTGCCTGTCCCCCGAGGGGGCACCGTGGCCTCAGGGCAGGCCCTGTGCTCACCCCGCACTGTCAGCAGAGCCCTGGGTTGGGCGCTGCTCAGGAAACCCTGCTGCCTAATCCTTAGAAAGCTTAAGGCAGCAGCACGGGCCACCTGAGGAAAAGTAGTGGGTGGGGCACCTGGTGTCCTTGGTCTGTGAGCACAGGGAGTGGGGGTCACGTGACCTCTCGGAGCCTCCCTTGCTCATGTAAACAATGTAGGGTCTAAGACTCACCGTGAAACTCGAAAGGGCCAGCAGTGGAAATGCCCAGAGGCATCTCTGCTCACCCCTGCAAGACTCAGGCCAGACCCCAACCCCACTTTGGGGTGGACAGCGGCTGCACCTCCAGCCTGTCCCCTCTCTGTGAAATGGAAATCTCAGAATCCCCTCTCTCTCCCTGTCCCTCAGGTGTAACGAGGGTCATGTGGCTCTCACACATGCAGACAATGTAAGTTCAGTTCAGTTCAGTTGCTCAGTCCTGTCCTACTCTTTGCGACCCCATGGACTGCAGCACGCCAGGCTTCCCTGTCCACCATCAACTCCCAGAGCTTGCTCAATCTCATGTCCATCGAGTCAGTGATGCCATCCAACCATCTCATCCTGTTGTCCCCTTCTCCTCCCGCCTTCAGTCTTTCCCAGCATCAGGGTATTTTCTAATGAGTCAGCTTTTTGCATCAAGTGGCCAAAAGTATTGGAGCTTCAGCTTCAACATCAGTCCTTCCAATGAATATTCAGGGTTGATTTCCTTTAGGATTGACTGGTTTGATATCCTGGCTGTCCAAGGGACTCTCAAGAGTCTTCTCCAACACTGCAGTTCAAAAGCATCAATTCTGTGGTGCTCAGCTTTCTTTATGGTCCAGCTCTCACATCCATACATGACTACTGGAAAAACCATAGCTTTGACTAGAGGACCTTTGTCAGTAACGTAATGTCTCTGCTTTTTAACATGCTGTCTAGGTTTGTCATAGCTTTTCTTCCAAGGAGCAAGCGTCTTTTAATTTCAAGGCTGCAGTCACCATCTGCAGTGATTTTGGAGCCTAAGAAAATAGTCTTGCTTTTTCCATTGTTTTCCCATCTATTTGCCATGAAGTGATGGGACCAGATGCCATGATCTTAGTTTTTTATATGTTGAATGAACCACTAGACCATTCAGGTATGACCTAAATCAAATCCCTTATGATTATACAGTGGGAGTGACAAATAGATTCAAGGGCTTAGATCTGATAAGAGTACCTGAGGAACTATGGACGGAGGTTTGTAACATTGTACGGGAGGTGGTGATCAAACATTGTGAAGCACCATAGAAATGTAAGGGATTGGTCTTGCATAGGCAAGGCAAAAAGCTGCAGATAAAAAACATACTTAGTGAGTGCCTACTGTGTGCCCAACACTGTTCCAGGCCCTGGGACTCGAGGAAAATGGAACTGGCTGAGCTGGCCAGAATGAGGCCAGAGTGGGACAGGTGTGAATGGCAGGAGAGGGGCCTAGCCAGTAAAGGTGCAGATGAGTGGAGACCTGGGGGAGCAGAAGCCAGCACAGGGCTGCAGAGGGAGAGAGTAGGATTTGTGTCAGCTGGAAGCTGAGGGGCAGCATCAAGGAGGCATCTGACAACGCAATTCTTGGTTGCTGTCTGGGCCAGACTGAGCAGAGGCTGTGGAGCATAGAGACCCTCGCTGGGCCCACAGCCCTGCCCCTGCCCCAGCATTGAAGACTCATGACCCTAGCTCCACAGGTCTGCCTTGGGTTCAGGGTGAGAAAGAAGGACTGATGTTTTCCCAAAAGATTTGACAAGAAGCGCTGTCTTCAAAGAAGCTGATCCCACCCACCTGTATGGCTAAAACTAGTTCACTCTTGGGCCTTGTTCCCAAACAAAGCCAAAAAGGGCACGTCAGAGTTATGAGGAGCCCCACAGGGGCCTTTGCAGGGACCGGAACCCTGGCCCATCCTGCCCAGGCAGTCTCCCCGGGTGGTTTTATACCAGGCCCGCCTGCCAGTGTGTGTCCCTCCTGCGCCTTCCACCTGTCCGTCTCTTCCCAGCAGCCTCAGCACTGGTGCCCACGGGAGGTCACTGTGTCAGGGCTTAGGCCCCAGTCCTCCTCCTGCTGCTGCAGCTGGGCAAAGCAGCAGCCTGTGGGGAGCTCACTGCACCCTCCACCACCCCCCAGCACTACAAATCCTAATTGCCTCTGTGCCCTGGGCAACAGCACCCACACACACACACACCACACACACACACAGAGGAGTGCTGGTCACCCGACAGAAATGCAGAATCCCACAGGGCTTGCTGGCGGCGGAGCTGATGTCCTGGGGCCGGGTTGGGGGAGAAGGTGGAAACTCAGGTTCCCTCTTTATGGCAGAGGAGCTACTACATACCAAAAGACTAGAATTCACAATCTGCTGTTCCAGAAAATCCTTTTCACCAGGACACATTACCCTTTCCTCCCAGTTGCATCAGGTGGGCCTGGCAGCCCCTCACATCAAGTAGGGGCTGAGGACAGTCTTCAGAGTCAAAAAGCCCAGTGTCCTGACCACGGTCCTGCCACACCCTGGCTCTGTAATCTACAGGGTGAAAAAGCATCACTTTGCTGACAAAGGTCCATATAGTCAAAGCTATGATTTTTCTAGTAGTCATGTACAGATATGAGAGTTGGACCATAAAGAAGGCTGAGCGCTGAAGAACTGATGCTTTTGAGTTGCAGTGCTGGAAAAGACTCTTGAGAGTCCCTTGGACAGCAAAGAGATCAAACCAGTCACTGCTGAAGGAAATCAACTCTGAAGATTCATTAGAAGGACTGATGCTTAAGCTCTAATACTTAAGCCACCTGATGTGAAGAGCCAACTCATTGGAAAAGACCCTGATGATGGGAAAGATTGAAGGCAGGAGGAGAAGTGGATGACAAGGATGAGATGGTTGGATGGCATCATCAACACAACGAACATGAGTTTGAGCAAACTCTGGGAGATGGTGAAGGACAGAGAAGCCTGGCATGCTGCAGTCCATGGGGTCTCAAAGAGCTGGACACGAATTAGGGATGAAACAACAACAGTCTACATGGTCACCACGCTTGGCTTTGCAGACACTCGGTTTCCCTCTGTGCAGACGGGGGCTGACGCCCCTTCCCAAGCAAGGTTTTGTGAGGATCTGATGAAATCATGTGTCCAGCCTAAGCCCAGCAGTTGTTCTTATTTCCTTACAGCCTTTAGTGGTTGTGTGGCTGGGGTGGTGGCCCAAGGGGCGCTGACTGTCTGGGAAGTGAGCACAGCACGCTCTTAACTTGCAAAAGCAAAGGAACTTGAGTTCCCAGGGACATGTGTGTTTTCCTCTCTCATCTAGCTGCCTTTTATAGTGTGTGTGTGAGAAAGACCTGTATGTTCCAGAACACCCCATCTCTCATGTATTTCTGTACCAAAAGCTTAATTTCTAAATCATAGTTGAGCCCTCTCAGGGTCAGTGATGACCCAGCCAGCTCCCACTGCGCTTGTCCAGTTCTGTCCATTATCGAAGGCTGCCCAAGCAGCTCCCTCTGTTGGGCTGGTGCATGAAAGGGGCCCCAACCAGGGGGTCCAAGCCAGGCAGGTAAGCCATTGTTGGGGGCACCTCGGAGACCCCCGGAGGTGGCTGGGCTTCTGTGTGGCTTGGCCCTTTCTCCTCTGGTCAGCGGCTCTAACTCTAGTTGGATAGCCACTGCAAGTGGAGGAAGACATGTGTGTCATCAAAAGGCAGAGTGAGCAAGCCCTAACTACTAGCTCTTCGAAGCGGGACAGCACAGACTGCCTCCTGGTTCTGCTTTGGGGCAATTTTTGGCCTCTGGTGCAGCCCAGGGCATGGGCCTGCCGGTGCCTCCCAGAGCTGAGCCCTGAGCCTGGAGGCTTCTCTAGCTTCTTTGCGCTGACAAAGGGCTTTCTGCCTGTCAGCCCAGCTCCAGGCAAGTCCCCTCCCCGCTCCCTACCGCAGCCACTGGGCCCCCCTTTTGGCAGGACCCGAGGCTCGAGGCTCAAGGGCCTCGCTGAACTCCCAGCCTCTGGAGACTTCCCTCAGAGCTAGAAAAAACAAGCAGCTGAAACGTGCCTCCTCACTGCAGCTGGGCCCCGCCCGCCGAACCTATAGGAAGGCCCTGGAGGAGATCCAGCCTCCCCCGAAGAGGAAACCTGGCTCCGGCCTCACCCGCAGGGCCTGTTATGTCTGGCTCCAGAGGCCTTCTCCTCTGGGGTTTTCCATGCCTGTGAACCCGGCCCCATTCATTTCCCTGTGGTTTCATGGGAATGTCCAAAATGCTCAGCAGGTTGCAGGGAGCCCAGGAGGAGAGGGGTCAGCGAGAGGCCCAGGCCGTGGCCGAAGCACCCTCCACTCAAAGGCCTGCAGCAGGGATCCAGGCCGGCTGTGGGTGGGCACCCACTTGTCAATCAGCTGAGTTTTCCTCTGGTGCGATCCACCCCCCACCCACCCACCCACCACCCAGGTGACTCTGCCTGCGCCTCCCTCTCTCCAGGCCTCCCCTTTCCAGCTCTCTGGGGTACAAGTTCCCCCTACCGCCACCCTCCCATCCCGTCCCTAGCAGCTCCCACTGTTGTATTCTTTAGCCACTGACTCTCCACCTCACTCGGGCCAGGCCCTTGAGTTTTCCACCTCACTGCACTCGCTTAGAGGCCTCAGGGAGAGCCCCCGTACCCCCTCTAGGGCTGCTTAACATCAGAGAAGGAGCCATGCTCAGGCGCACAGCTCTTGCAAGAGGCCCAGCGGCCACCTTAGCGGCCCACGCAAAGCCCAGGGGCTCTTGGCCCCACAGAGAGGATGTGCCCAAGTGGAGAAAATGTATAGTCATCAGAAGAAATGAATTGAAAACTGGCTGGGAGCAATTCTTATCCAATTTCCAAGTTAGCAGTTTTCACCAAGAGATAATTGAAACAGCTCTCTCTAAGCGGCCCGATTTCCATCTGTATGAGGCTCCTGCAGAGTGTCTACGACAAGGGCCCTGGCGACTCAGGGCAGAAGCAAAGAAGAGGCTGTGCTCGTCGCCCTAAGTTGGTCTTGAGCTTTGAAAATGGATGCACTTTTAGGTTTGGGCAGCAGCCACGCCACTGTGCCCTGGCTGCCTGGCTCCCCAGTCATTTCCAAAGCCACTTTCTAAGTGTTCTGGGTAGGGAAGGGATGGGCTGAGTTCCTCACCTAGTTAGCCTGGTAAAAATGTATCTGGAAACGGAACATCCTAGGAGGCCCAGCCACTC